>NW_020944469.1:4047507-4268516 GCF_900497805.2 Vombatus ursinus | reverse complement strand
CCCTCCCTCTCCCTCCCTCTCCATTCCTCTCTCTCCCCCCTTTTCTCTCTCTCTGTCTCTCTCTCTCTACTCCCTTTCTTCTCTCTCCCTCTGTCTCTCTCTGTCTCCCACTCTCTTCTTTCTCTAGTCCCTCTCCTCTTTCTCTCTCTGTCTCTTTCTATCTGTCTCTCTTCCCTCTCTTCTCTCTGTCTCTCCCTCTCTCCACTCTTCTCTTTCTTTCTTTCTCCCTCCCTTTTCCTCTCCCTTCCCCCCTCTCTCTTTAAAATAAGGGATTTGCACTAAATGATTTATAAGGTCCCTTCCAGTTCTAAATCGGGGGTCCTCTGATTCGATCCCGTGATCTTTAGTGTTCTAAAGGGAAGAGCATGCTATGGAAAGTCCAAATGTCAGCAGATTTTCCCTTCATCCTAATTCTGTTGTCATTCTCTTGTCACAAGTCCCCTTCACACAATGACTTCGGTTCCCATATGACAGAAGCCACTCAGTTCTACTGATTTTGGTTGCGGCTGGGCAAGAGAGCACTGTAAAAAAATAAAACCTTTGGGATTCACCATCAATCCACGTTGGCAAGATGCTGACCAAGATCAAAGACGGTTTTCCCCTTTTTGAAAAGTGCCTGTCTTCTGCCGAGGCACATGGGAGCTGTGTCTAGTAGGACTTCTGGGGAGATTGCATGGTAAGATGAAGAGATCACTAGTCTTGGCATTTAGGAAAATGCATTGTGTTCTAATTCTGCCACTTAGGAATTGTGTGTGACCTTGGGCAAGTCTCTTTTACTTTCTGAACCTTAGTTTCTTCATCTTTAAAAATGAGATGATTTGTGTGTGTGTGGGCGGGGGGAGTATCTGTGATTTCATTGATGTAAGGAAACTCCCTCTACCAATGCAGATCAGACACTGCTCTGCAATCTGTAGTCTTAGAGAACACCTGGGGCACTGAGAGGTTAGGGACTTGGTCAGGGTCACATAATCAATATCTTTCTGAGGCAGACCTAGAACCTAGGTCTTCCTGACTCTGAGGCTGGCTCCATTATGCCACACTCCCTCTTGGGATAAATGTGCAATGCTTTGGTCTACGTAGGTTGGTTTGCCTATGATAAATGACCCCAGGCTGCTGGGCTTCTTGAGTTCTTGCATCTGCTTCTGAGTCCTTGGATCTCCCCCCTTGCTACCAGTTTCTGCTTCTAATTTCTACCAGTATACTTGCCTATGATAGCCCTTCTCTTCCCTTCTATTTTGCTTTATATATCATGCCTATGGGTGGGAAAACCATATCATAAAGCTAAATTTAATTGTGTCCAAAGTAAGAATAAACAGGCTCTGAGTGAGGGCCTCTCTTATTAGTAAAATACATTGGATTTAGCGTCTGAACATCTATTGTATCTGCTCTGAAGCCTGCAGGGTTTTTTGGGTTACTTTCTGGTTCTCAGTTGTAGTCTAGGTAGATAATATTGCTGGAAAGATGAGGAATTACTTTATTAACTGATAACAGAGCTGAGAGAGTCAGTAATCCCCTGAGCTCCAAAGAACAAAAAGGAAGATAAGGCCTGGGTCTTATTCATCTTTGATCTGAACAGAACCCAGCATCAGGGTAGACTGGGCCCTCAAGAAGCTTGATGACTCTGTAAACAAATTCATAAGAATGATTAAATGATGAGCTCTAGTCCCAGGAGAATAATAGCAAAGCGAAAAGTAAATGAATGCATATTCAGACTCATCCAACCAGCTGGAACTGGTTAACAGTTGAGAATACTGAGGAAAGGTAGACAATTACATCACCCCCATCTTCCCAACTGGGCTAGAGAGGCCATGGCCCTAGGCCCCAGAGCCAATCCTCGGGAGTGAGTGATATCAGCATTTGGAGAGCTGTGATGACTGTGCTCTGGCAGATAGAAACACATGCCTGGCAAAGTTCTGAGCCCCCAGTAGTCTCTGAGTGGGAAAAGGGAAGGTCTGAGGACAAGTTAATGGACCCGGAGTCGGGATACAAGCATAATCGAGTGGGAAGTACTTGTGAGCGCATATTGATCTGTCAGACACAGTCTGGCTGCCATCAGTGATCTTGGCATTGGCCAAATGCTGCCTTGGGCACAATCTGCTGCCTTAACGCTTCATTTTCCTAAGCCCTGTCCCACTGCAGCCCCCAGTGTTAGACAGTGGCCCCTGTAAGCCAGCCACAGACTAGCTGACACGGTAGAGTCCATGCCAGGAAGCCACCTCCAGGAAAGGAAGCAGAGAGAATGGTAGGAGGAGCCAGTCAGTCTCCTCTCTCACCTGATGGCTTGGGTCAAGACTAAGACTAGCTGAAGCAATCCAGAGAGCAGAACTGGCCCCAACTTTGGCCCTGAATTGAATGAAACTCGCATCATTCCACACCTCTGACTGGCAGCACTCCCGGGCTACCAGACAAATCATGTGCAAAGCACTCCGAGGCAGCCCAGAAGCTGGAGACTTGAGAGCAGCCGCCAGAATCAGCTTCCATCTTGTGAGAAATTCTCTTGTCACAATATCTCCGGGTCCAACTTGGCAGCCCCAGGGGCTAAGATCTGTCTCCAGCATGAAAGCCCACCAGTACCAGCAAAGACTACCTCAAATTCTTCCCTTGCTTCCCCTCCTCTCCACCAATCCAAAGCTGACTCCATGCCCAAGTTAAGTGTCTTCAATAGCCTGACAATGAGGCCACAGGTCGAAAGATCATGGGCACTAGAGAAGGCGTGTGTTGTCCACATATGGTCAATGCATTGATTTGTTTTGCTGAACTGTATTTTTTGTTACAAGAAGGGCTCTCTTGGGGAGAGGGGAAGTTCATTAGAAAATGACGATGATCCTTTAAAAAAGAGCATCACTTAAAAAAGATCCAGGTGTGAGTCCCAGCTCTGCCACCTTCTAGCTATGTGACCTCCTCTGAGTTCCCTTCCAACTCTGACATTCTGCTTAACTGCTTAAATTCTCAGGGCCTCAGTTCCTCAGCTACAAAAATAAGGAGAACAATAGAACATGCACTCCTTGAGGGGAGAGACTTTTTAAAAATATGCCCAGCACATAGTAGGTGCTTAAGAGATGCTTGCTAATTGAGAGGAGTTGGACTCAATGATTTCTAAGATCTCTCCAAACTAAAACATTTCCATTTATTCCTTTCAAGAAGAGCAAAATGAATCAGCATTCACTGAATTCAGCATATACTGACCTCTTCCAGAGGATGCAGTGAATATTTTTGCTGGGGGATTGTGGACAAAGAGCCTTGGAATTAAAAACTGTCCTGGATAATTCACAGACTAACCATGCACACAGTCAGACACTGACTGGGCAATTCCTTTTCTACATTGGTATGCTTCAGGTTGCTTGTTCTTGAACAAGCAACAGTAAAAAAATAGCTAATCCTTTGATAACAACAGCAGACCTCTAATAGGCAGCACTAGAGCTATAGGGTCATAGCCCATCCACTCATTCTTTCATTGGGGGAGGGGTTGTTGCTACTTCCCTAGATGCTTCTACAGTTTGCGGCATCAGTGAACTCATGGAAATGAATACTCCTTGCAAAGGCGCAGCCAGTGAGCCATCCACACCTCTTGTCCACTGCCTCTCATCAGTCTGCTGCTTAGGGTCCTCCCAAATGCTAGTGGCTTGCTTCTCCTTCTCTTGGCATAGTGTAGATGCCAATGGAACACACAGGCTGTCCAGTGAATAGATCTCCTTTGCTCTTGCTCCATGGCCAGTTTATCTTCTTTTCAGGTCATATAGACCTCAGATCAGGATATTGAAAATAGAAGGCTTAAGCGACTTACCCTAGGTCACACAGCTAATGAGAGTTAGACTCAAGGTTCAGATTCAGGTCTCTCTTGATTCCAAATCCAGTGATCTATCCTCTATTCAATACTTTTTACAAGAATTATATCTTGATTTTACAAAAATTAGTGGGAAGTTAAACCAAAGTTTTACATTTTATACAAATCAGGATATCTGTTAATAAAATTGATCCACTAGGTTGTTGCTCAGTCTTTTTTTAATCATGACTGATACACTGTGACTCCTTTTGGGTTTTTCTTGGCAAAGGTACTGGGTTGGTTTGCCATTTCCTTCTCCAGCTCATTTTACAGATGATGAAACTGAGGCAAACAAGGTGAAGTGACTTGCCCAGGGTCACACAGCTTAAAGGTCTGAGGTTGGATATGAAGTCAGGAAAATGAGTCTTCTTGACTCCAGGCCTGGTGCTCTATCCACTGCAGTGCCCCCTAGCTGCCCTGATCAACAATTGTCCACTTGAAATGTCCCGGGAGTCAGGAGACATGGATTCTAGTTGCATCATTGCCATTCCTCAGATGCATCATCTCTTAACCTCTCTGGCCCTCAGTTCCCCGATTTATAAAAGAGGTTAATAACCCCTACTCTTTGGGCCTTACAGGGTATTGTAGGTATTAAAATGAAACTAAAGAACACAGACTACTGGAGCCAGATGTGACCTTAGAGGCCACAGAGTTCAACTACCCCTTCATTTTACATGGAAGAAAACTGAAGCTGAAGGCAGGGAAATGATTTACCCATCATCCTATCTAGTTAATGGGAAATTAAAAACTTTTGCAACACTGAAAAGTGTCCCATAAATGTAAGGTATTCCTAGCAATACTTGTAGAACACAGATAAATGTGGTTGGAGCACATGGCAACAATACCAAGTCCATGACAATAATAACTCACATTCTCTAGCACATGAGGCTTACCAGGTTCTTTGCCCAAAATGATCCTTTGAAGTTGACAAGATACGAGATTTTTATCCAGACCTGTGATTTCTTTGGTGCAGGGACCTCCCGATGACGAAACTTTTATCAGTGACTACCTGCATCTATTCTGCAACTTAAGAGTCTTAGAGAGAAGTACAAGAGGTTAAGAGACTTGTCCAGGGCCACACAACCAGTCTGGGTAAGTGCTAGGACTTGAACCCACAGTCTTCCTGACCCAGAATCCAGCTCTCTGCATATTCTACCACTTTGCTTCTCAATATTAGTTTTAGGATCTCATTTTACAACTAATAAAACTGAGATCAAGAGGTAGGTCATGTAGCTAGAAGAAGCCAGAGCTCGAATTCAAATCTAGGTCCTTCAATTCACAAAGCTAGTGTCCTTACTACTATCCCATGTCATTGTCCACTGAAACACAAAAAGGGACTCTCACAGAGTCAGTGCTTCAAAAATACTTGGTGATGATTTGATAAGGCAAATAATTAGAGTGAGGGTTCTTCCCCTTTGTTGGGGTCACGTACCCCGTCAGCAGGCTAAAGAAGCTAATGGAGCCCTTCTTGAAACCATGTGTTTAAATGCAGAGTATTACAAAAGAAACAAATTGTACTGAAATATAATTATCAAAATATTTAGGAAAAAAACAAGCCAAGTTCAGGGTCCCTAGGTTAAGAACCAAAAAGGTCCTTCATTGTTCCCCAGAACCCAGTCTCAGGCCTGCACAATGTCCAAGTAGGGCATTAAAAACTCATTACTAGCAGCATTATTTATTTTGTTGTGTTCTTTGGCAGACTTATTTATCACAGGCTTCCTCTCAAGCTCTGCCAGTGGACATGGGCGTGAGTTTTAGAACTCAGATAAATCTAAATCACGTCCACCACAGGGGACCTGTCTTGTGCTGTGACTCCACAGCATGAGATGCTATTCATTTTGTTTGTTTCATGGCAAAAAGAAATTCCATTCTGATGAAGGTCAGTAGCCAAGGGGTTAAATGTCATCTATCCTAAACACTGTTGTCCATGATAATGTGGGGGACCACTTGAAAATAAGGGTCACAAATACATAATTTACATTGTATATGATGGACATGGGCATAAAGTACCAATTAATCGGCTATAACAAAATTACTCTGTGTGTGAGCATGTGTGTGTGTATAAATGGCCACACATTCTTCACAAAATACAATATATTGATAAGAATGTAATTAAGCCTTTATTGCTTGTGTAATTTAAAATGAAATTAATTGGCTAGCAAGTGAGCCTTGGTAAGCATTCTTCTTCCAATCAATTTCTATTTCATTAACATACGATACCTACTGTAATGGACTAAATAAAATGGGCCTCCTATGGGTCCCCAGACAAAGAGCTGCGAAAAATGAATTTGCAGCCTCTCCACCACTGCCTTGCCTTTTGGAAAGTTTAAGACCCCATTTACCAGGTATTTTCTTCCTTTCTGTATTTATTGGGAGGCAATAATAACAATTAATGATAATAATAACAACAACAATAAAAATAACTGACATTTATATGGGGCTTTAAAGTTTACAAAGTGGTTTACATGGCATTTACTAGCTGGAGCAAGTCACTTAAGCTCCCTGAGACTCAGTGTCCTCAACTGTAAAATTGGGGAGTGGGATCAGATGACCATTAAGGTCCCTTTGACTCTGAATCTATGGCCCTGTGACATATATTAGTTCTATGAGGTATGTACTAGCAATAGTACCAATGTTTTACACATATGGAAACTGAGTCTCAGAAAGGGGAAATGGCTTGTCCATGTTGACATACCTAGTGAGGGGGGGTGGGGGTGGCAGAAGGCAGGGCAGGAAATGGTTGCTTGTCCGTAAATAGACAAATATTTTCCTGATAAAGAGCTACCTTTGCATTTTATTTACATAGCTGTATAAACCACGGTAGAAGTACCAAACGAGTGGTGTAAACCTCCAGTTCAGAAGGAATTCTGGGGAAGGAGAGGTCACTGTGAACTGGGAATGTGGAGCTGAGCAGGTGGGGCCTTGAAAGACAGGTGGAAAGGAGAGGGGCAAGGCCTTCCATCCAAGGGAAACAGCAGGAACATCTATTGGAAAGGACAGGGCCTACTTTTCCTCCTCTGGATGCCTCTATTTCTGTCCAGAGCACTGCCATATTCCCAACCACCAGGGTTCAAAGCATCAGAATCACCTTTGATCCAACCCCTTCCCTCATCTCTCACATCTGGGCACCAAGTGCAATCCACTTGACATTCTCAGTTCCTCTGGCATCTGGGCCCTCCTATTCACTGCCATTGCAAGCACACTAGTTCTAGAGTTCAGGGCCTACTCCCTGGATGGCAGCAGTCTTCCTCCCCTCCCATGTACACTCCAAGCTGCTACAGTACTGAAAGAATGCTGGGCCTGAAGTCAGATAAGGCATTGACCTTAAATTCCCCTTCTCATGTTCTGCCCCATCTCGCCAAATGCTCATCTAGCCTCTACCTGGCACACTCAGGATGGACCCACAGCGAGTCAGGTGACCTCAGGGTCCTCATCTGGAAAACTGAGATGGTGCCACTTCATTGGCAGGATCCTTAAAGGGATCACACGAGATCATGTATGTAGAGTGTCTTGGAAATATTAACAATACTACTATCTTTTTGGAGTATTGCTCTAATCTGTGTTACTCCCATACTCTAAAACTTTCAACATCTTTCCATTGCCTAAATAAATTCTAAATTACCTGGCCTGGCATTAAAGTCCTTCTGTAATATGTCCCAGCCTGCCCTGACATCCCACCACTTCTTTTCATGTTCTCTATGTCTCAGTCAAACTGAGCTCTGTCTTCAAAAATGTGAAAATGTGGAAGGGAGGAAGAGGAGAGAGAAAAGGAAGGAAGGAAGGAAGGAAGGAAGGAAGGAAGGAAGGAAGGAAGGAGGGAAGAAGGAAGGAAGGGAAGGAGGGAGGGAAGAAGGAAGGAAAATTCAACTGCTATTAATTATATCATTTTCTAAAAACTGATTTCATTTCCATTCAGCTAGGCATGCATATCAGAGACTACACTAAATCTAAGAAGTCCTTTTGTGTTTCTTTCTCTCCCCTTTTGAAAGTCTATTTCAAAAGGTGTTAGCAGTTCCAATAACAAATGCTTCTTGGATTAGCAAATTTAAATTGGGGAGAAATGCCTTAAATAATCCTAAAGGAGATAGTGTCATAGAGCAGATTATGTAATCAATTGGTTCTTCAGCATTTTCAATATTTTCCTAAGCAGCTTCTGACATCTACACCAAAAAGAGGAAGGAAAGAATACCAACTTGAGCTGTCTTACCAACTTGGAAACCATTGGTTCGTTGAGCAAGCATTCCTTAAAGGCCCACCATGTGCAGGCCCCTGAGCTAAACCCTGGGAGGGTTAGACCAACATGAATAAAGCCCAGATCCTGTCCTCAAGGCACTCTAAAGCTAGTGAGAAATTAAAGGAGCAGGACATCTTGCCCTGATCTTACAGACCAGGCTACTGGGGCCCAGGGAGGCAAAGTGATTGCCTAAGTACCCACCGAGATAAGGCATATACACAGATGATCCCAAGACAAAATAAATGTGAGAAGTTCATAAGAGAGGTACAAACCAAGTGTCATGACAGCACCCAAGCAGCAATCATTTCTGACTAAGGGGCTGATGAGAGGGGAAGTGGGAGGAGAAGAGCTAACTTGAGGACCCAGGTGCATGTATTCACAGGGAAGTCCTGTGGAGATGTCACTGAGTGGCCTTATGGATAAGTTGAGTTTGTCGAGAATCAGGACGACGAAGCTATTGAAATGGAAAACAAGAAAAAAAAGAATGATGCAGAAAACTGAGATCAAGTTTAAGATGTCTAATTTTGAGATTCCAAAGAGATGGGAGGAAATGGAAAAACAAATCAGCTGTGCATTTGGAACACTAGGTTCCCAAGATTATAAAGCCAAAATGAATAACAATTTTAAAAAAATGAATAACAATTGATCAGGACCCTTGGAGTCTTGGCCTTTATGCTAGAGAGGCCCATGACTATGGCAAATAACTCCCAATAACTCAAAGATTAAAGGCCAACTTTGCTCTCAAGTTCATACACCCTCAAAATCCTACACTCCCATTGGGAATACTCAGCTTCCCATCAAAGCCCAAGCTTCTCTCGACATCTGTCGAGCTTACGTGGAGCAGCCACAGCTGAGTGCCATGGTGGCCACATACCTGAGCAGGGAGGAAGGCCTCATACTCACCTCCTTAAGACCTCAGACCCCAAGTATGGAATCAGTTGTCCCCAAAAAGCCTTGCCAAGCTAATCAAAGCAAACTGAGCACAGAAGCCACAGGCAGCTGTATATGCTGCAGTCTAGTTTCCCAGCCAGTGATGGGGCCCAGAAAATGGCTCCTGAGGAACAGAAGGCGAACTATGTCCTGGGGTGAACAGAATTGAGCTCCAGATCAGCTAGGAGAAAAAAGTTCAGTTTGCCTTTACATGCTGTTTCCAGATTGTTTTCAATCACAGTGACAAGTGAAATTAATCAAGTGGCTGTGTTTTTTTTTAACTTTCAATACAACTTAATACTTGTATGAAGATTCAGCCATAGAATGCTCATAATGCACCCATACTTTGGTTGTCTTTAATGATTCTATGGGAATTCGGCACTGAGTAATTTAATATTCTGGTTAACTGAGAACTAGTCTGAAACTGCTTCCAAAATCCAGAATCTTAGATCTGGACAGGATCTTCAAGGTCATATCCTCCAACTTCCTATCCACTGCAAGGTCCCTTGAACCACATCCCTGACAAACAGTTATTCTGGCTCTGCCCGAACACAGCCAAGTGAACCAGGCCGGCCTTATCCCCTTCTACATGATATCCATGCCATTTTATTTTCTCTTTTGGGTCTAGATCTGCCATACCATCTGTATGGGAGAACTCCCAATGTGGACACTCCCTCCTTTGGTACAACTCAACAACCCATCTGTAACCTACAGTCTTAGAGAGTTGCCTGGGACCCTGAAAGGTTAAGTAACTTGACTGTGGTCACACAGCTGGGATGTGTTAGAAGTAGGACTTGAATCCAGATCCTTCTAATTTCAATGCTGACCTCCTATTCACTATATAAGATTTTGTAATCTGGATCCATGAACTTAGGTGTTTTTGTGAGTGGTGGGTTTCTTATATATTTTGATAACTACATTTCAATATAATTGGTTTTCTTTGTAATAGTGTATTTTTATTTTAGGCATTTAAAAACACGATTCACTGGATTGCCAAAGGGGCTCATGACACAAGAAAGGTGAAGACCCCCTGCACTATAAACATGCTGCATATATATTATATTATTACACAGATAAAATTGCCCTTCCTGCCTTAGCAATTATAGTAGTCATCTTGCTTTGCTTTACTAAGAGTATTGCAGAACCGCAGTTCTAATTCTAAACACAAATTCTCATTGTTCAGGACCACAGATGGAGATGGAGAAGGTGTAAATGATTGGGTAGAATGAATACTGAGATCAGAACAAACTCTAAGACACTATTGATTGAGGGGGGAAAGGTAGGGGGTACTCCATCTCTACTTTCAGTTGGTATTTTTGTCCTTTTCCTCTTCCTACTAAAGGCTAGTACAGCCCCTCATAGTTTGGTTAATTGAAGGTTTCATATGACTGGGTTCCACTTCATTGAGATTTGAGTATATATGGATTAAAAAGAGTAGCCATGTGGGCCTGTAAGAGAAAAACTTTGTGTTCCCTCTCCCCTCCCCCAACTTCTGTCTTTCTTTTGATATAGAACTAATGGGAAACAAGCCTCAGAATGAAAGGACACTTAGATCTTGAGGTGAGAAGGGCTTCTGTCCCTGGTAGTAAACAAGGCAGGAGGACTCCTGGGTAAATTTCAAAAACAAGCCCTTCCAATCAAATGGCCTTGGCCATCCTTTGGAAGGTCCTGAAGGGCAAAGGGCCTAAAGAACTCAGCTGAATGCTCCCTCTCTCTTCTGCCTTGGTGCATTCAGCTGGTATTGACTCAGAAACCAAGTGTTTCTGCTAATTAGCTCAGTGATCATTTCTGAGGGGGGCCTTCATGCCTTGGCATAAGGCCATTTTAAACTTCCTTTTTCACAAACTAGTGAAATTTACCTAGAGATGATAGCAAGACAACTAAATCCCCACTTCCGATATTCCTGTTCTAAAAGATGGCATTAAGATCAGCCCTAAGCATATGGCCAAGTACACTGAGTTGGTCTCGGACTTCCCTGGCCTCTCCATTCGTCCCCCTTTCCCTCCTTCAGCAGAACTCTCTGCCCTGACCCCCCACAGATGCCCAGTACCCTGATACTTTCTCCCCTGCCCACTTTCTAAACCTGGTCTTTAAAAAGGCCTGGAGGTTTGAGGGGGTTTGAGCCTCAGTCCTGGCATCTACTAGCTGTGTGAGCTTGGGCAAGTCCCTTACATTTCATCATCTGCAAAAAGGGATTGAAATGCTCGTACTCTTTTCCCCATAGTTCTTGGGAGGAAAGGTCATTATAAGTCATAAAGCCCTATGGATGACCTAACACTATTAACATTCCTGGCAATACTGGCTTAGCCTAGTTCAAGGTACAGGATGTACCCACAGAATGAAAACAGATGTGGACATGGTGCTGTGAACTTCACATGCTTTCACTTGTGCCAACCAATCACTTGGGAGATGGGGACTATGGGTACTATCGCCATCATCATCATCATCATCATCATCACCATCATCATCATCATCACCATCATCATCATCATCACCATCATCACCATCACCATCATCATCATCATCATCATCATCATCATCATCACCATCATCACCATCACCATCACCATCATCATCATCATCACCATCATCATCATCATCATCACCATCATCATCATCATCATCATCATCATCATCATCATCATCATCATCATCACTTTACATATGAGGAAATCAAAGCTCAGAAAGGTTCCCATGACCTTCACCCAGCTAGGAAGTTGAAGAGGCAGGATCTGAACATAGAGTTTACCCCTTTAGCCATGATCTTCCTCATCCTTCCATACCAGCGTCCACTGGCACGGGCATCCCACAGCGGATAGAATTATCTAGGTAGCGATGCTGTTGCTGACCAAATGGACGGTTGAGAATGGAAATGAAGCCTCTTTGGGCTCAGCGCATGCTCTTCTCTCATTTTCCGCTGTCCTGCAAGGACAGAGGTGCACAGCGGCTCTTCCTTACCTTATGTCACTACCTCCTAAGGAAGATTTCCCCAAGCTGCTCAGAATGGAGATGTGGCTTTTGTGGGAAGCAAAACCAAGGTTTTCCTGCCTGTTAATAACATTCAGCCTCTCTGCTATATCCCTGCAAAGATGACTTCAAAGGAAGTCCGCTACCCTGCCAGAAGGCATCTTGGTTTTCTGCATTAGCTACTAAAATAGTCACACTTCTGATCATAGGTAAGCAAGATGGTCAGATTCTGAAGCAATCCTTCAGAGACTGTGCCAAGAGAGTGGGAGATTGGGGGATGGACAGAGGTATATATAGTAAGGGAGAATGTATGGCTGGGAAACAATAGCATCAAAATATGTGGTCAAAAGAGGGCAAAATTTGAAGTCAAAGGACCTGGGTTTAAATCCTGGCTCAGTGACTTCTAGGAACAAGTAGGTGGTACAGTGGATAGAATGCTGAGAAGTATGCCTGGAGTCAGGAGGACCTGAGTTCAAATCCAGCCTCGGACACTTACTAACTATGAGACCCTGGTCAAGTCACTTAAATGCTACTTGCCTCAGTTTTCTCATCCATCAAATGGGGACAGCACCTACTTCCCAGGGTTGTTGTGAGGATCAAATGAAATAGTAGTTGTAAAGCCTTTAGCACAGTGCCTGGAACACAGTCAGCACTATATAAATGTTAGTTCTGCCGATGATGACCATTATCGTTGGATTATTATTGCATGGCAATTTTGCCTCTAGGCCTCTGTCTCCCTGTCTGTAAGATAAGGAGGTTCAACCCCATGACTCCCAAGGTCTCATCCAACTCCAAGCCTCTGATTCTACAAAACGAATCTCACATGCACTGATAAGTGCTCAAGAGGGACATTCAGAAACCCCATCATGTTCATGTAAAATAGCAAGGCAAATCTCTCAGAACACCTCCCCATTTCAGTGAGGGAAGACAGCAGGACACCTTCCTTTCATTAACAGTCCCAGATGACTTGCCATTCTACTTTGGAGGAAAAGGATAGTGTGGGGAGAGCCCAATGATGTTGTCTTCCTGACTAGGCCTTAGATCTAGAACCCTGCAGACTGTCAGTGGTGAGGCAGGCCAAAGCATGACAGTACCAGGAAATGATATCTCCAGAAATTACTCCACCTGGGATTTCAAACCTCCAAGTTGTGCATCAAAAAGCATTCCTCCTCATGTTCC
The DNA here is from genome assembly GCF_900497805.2 of Vombatus ursinus. Taxonomy (NCBI): domain Eukaryota; kingdom Metazoa; phylum Chordata; class Mammalia; order Diprotodontia; family Vombatidae; genus Vombatus; species Vombatus ursinus. The sequence goes on along the minus strand of NW_020944469.1, from coordinate 4,255,383 downwards.
CAATTGGGCCCCTGCTGAGTATAAATAATGGATGGAATCATCTGTGCTCCATAAGGAAGTCAGGCCATCCCACCAAACCCTGCCTTGGAGACTGGGGCACCCAAACAAAGGTTTTTGTTTGCTTGGCCAGAGCTCCTGAAATAAGACACCAGAGGACTATGGTGGCATCAGCTCATAAGCAGAGGTGTAGACAAAGATGCAGAGGTGGGTCAGAGGATGCTAAGATTGTAGCTTTAGAACTAGAAGCAACCTTAGAGGCCATTGAGTGCATTCTGTAGGTGAAGAAACTGAGGCAGAGAGTTCAATGGCTTACTTCAGGTCACACAACTGGTAAATGTCTGAAGTGGGTTAGTAGAACCACCCAATATATTAGCACTATATTAGGAGTAGCAAGGAGCTGGAAACAAAGTAAATGCCCATAGACTGGAAAATGACTAAACAGATTATGGTACATGAATGTAATGGGATATTACTGTACTATAAGAAACAATGATCATGATGAATACAGAAAAGTACAGGAAGATTCACATGAACTGATGCAAAGTGAAATAGATAGAACCAAAAAAAAAACCCAATATACCTATAATGGCTATTAGCAATTTAAAGAAAAGAACAATAAAACCGTTGAAATTGACTGCTATTAAATTGTAATGCTCAAACTTGACCTCAAAGAAGAGATCTAAGAAGACATCTTCCTTCCTTCTTTGCAGATATAGGAGGCTAAGGACATGAAGCACTGCAGGGAATGTGGGCTTTTTCTATGTGTTGGTTATTCTTATTAAAGTAGATTTTTTAAATCTTTTTTTATTCTGTTATAGGGAATGGCTCTCTGGGAGAGAGGGATACACTGAAAAAGTAAGTGATATAAAACCAAAAGCTTTTAATAAAATCCATTACACAATTTTTTAAAATCTCCCAGACAATTTTCATCACTCACTTATGACAAACTTTATCAGTTTAGTGGTAAGTGGGGCCTTAGAGATCATCTAGTTGTAGCTCTTCCTTTAACAGAGAGATTAAATGCCTCGGCCAAGGTCACACAGGTAGGGAACAGTCCAATGAGGGTTGGAACCTGCCGCCTAATTCCAAATTGAGTGTGTTCTACCTGGTTCTCTCCTGCTCTCCTTTACTTGGTAAGGCTCTTATCCCGTAAGTTCTCAGCCCCAAACACACAGTCCTCCTCTCAGTATCACTCGACATCTTACCTGACGTGAGAAGAAAGATCCCGCCAAATTTATAAAGTCGCGCGTTGACAAAGGGCGCCCCACACACCAGCAGGAATACCCCCACCAGGCTGGCAGTAACACCTAGCACGATGAAAACCGTCCAGAACCCTCGGTACACTAGACGAATGAGAGAAGAGCATGACATAATTGAGAAAGTACCATGAGTACAGCAGAAGGCCATGGCCACTTACCAAACCAGACTTGAGCTCCAGCAGTGATATGGCCATAGGTACAGAGTAGGCAGCAGCTCAGTATGAATCAGATGTTTGCCCACACAGGATTAATGTGTCTCTGCCCCTCCAATTTGCTTTACCTTCCTTCCTTCTCCCATAGCCAAATGAGTCTGGATTGCATTAGTGCTTTGGTGTTATCCTGATGACATAGTTTTCCAAACTCACTGCATATACACTAGAAGGGGACTGCCCAACCCTGAGAAGTTATTTCACTGGACTCAATCCATAACAAGTGATTCTGAGGACTCAGCAATGGCTTCCCCAGAAAGAGATTCCCTTCTCGAGTAATAATTGCACCTTTCATTTGAAAATCGTTTCAAACCCTAACCCCAAGGATCCGAAGCAGAATGGAGCACTGAGGATGCCTCCTCAAATGACTTTGCTTTTCAGGAGCCTGAATCACCAGCACAGGCCTTTCCAGACACAGTGGCGAACAGGGTGTTCTACCTCTCCGACTCATCGTCACTGAGATCACAAGCTGCTCTAGAATTCTTTTCCTTTTCTGTCTTTACCAAGCATCTGGACCAGAAGTTGGGGAATATGTTTCAAAGCAAGCACTGATCGCTGCACATGGACAGATGGTTTCAAGGACAGTTCAAGTCCACTTATGGCCAGGGCTAACACTGAATCAATCATAAACATCACGACGTTCTGGGTTAGGATATCCTATGATACGTTGGCAAAGCACTTTGCCATCCCTTATCTCATGGGAGGAAAGTACTTTCTTATCCCTAAAAAGAGTGAACCCTTCTTTCCCATCCTGAACCAAGGCCTCAGTGATTGATTTCATGTTAGGTGCCAGCCTATCTTTCTAGAATGATTTCCCATTACTTCCCCTCATACAAACTGGCCTCCATGCTATCCCCTGTACCTGACACTCTGTGCCTCTGGGTCCTGCCCCTGGACCTCTGTGCAGATTGTTCCCTTTGCCTGAAAACTACTCTGCTCATTTTGGCCTCTGGGAATCCCTAGCTCTCTACAAGGCTCAATTCCACTGCTACCTCTTAGACAAAGCCTTTCCTGAGCCGTGTGTGTGTGTGTGTGTGTGTCCCCACAACTACTCCACCAGAAAGGGCCACTCAGTATGGTCCACTTGTTGGCCATTGGACAAGGACCTCACATTTTTGTTCTTGTAAATAGGATTCTTCTTGGTATCTTTTCTGCTTGCTCCCACCTCAAGCACAATTCATGACGTCTAAGGGAAAGTATGCTGCATTCCACATACTCTAGTTGATCTGAGACCTCATCAATGTGGATACTCCTTCCAGTGACACAAATCATGCCCCAGTCATACCTGCTCATCCTTTACAACACTTGTCCATGTCTTTCTATAAATCCTCAAGACAGAGCCAATCCAGCATAACTTACTTATTGGTCTTCAGACAAAGATCTCACATTTAGAACACCAAAATCTAACTGAATGGTTATAGGTGGCCTCAAGATTGTGAGATTCACAGTCCTCTCTATCCTACACAAAGTCCTGGCTCTGGCAACTTCAAACATATTAGAAAGGCCTTAAGTGCAGTTCCAGCAGCACATTGATTCTGCTTTCCAAGGCTCCACCTAGCTTAGCCTACTTAAGTACAGAGAGACTCATCACCAGTAGGCCAGCCACTTGGGGATGAATCCTGTCTGTGGAAATTTATGAAATAATAAAAACTACAAAACTGCCCTGAATCTGGAGCCACGAGGATGGCAGAGTGAGAGTACTAGGGACAGGGGGAGGACGTTAATCTTCCATATAGAAAGGAAAATCTCTAGCATCCATTTAAGTAGGGAAGGGTTTGGAATAATTTTCCCCATGACAGGAATGAGTTCACATACTTGCTGACACATATCTTCTAGGTGGCTAGAGGAATTCAGGTCCACAAAGCAAAGCCAACTGGCCTGTACAAGGATCCAAATGACAACTTTGGTTTGGTAACTCTGTATGCCAGCCCATTGAGACAACAGGCTTTGGACCATGTCTCGTGTATGACATATTTCTGTTCTGTGTCTACAATGGCATAAAGCAAGACGAGACTGAGTACAAAGGTCAGGTTGGAGGGGAGAAGGAAACACAAGGCCTAAGCATACTTTTCCAAACTCACCTGCAGTCGCATCATAAGAAGGGTGTGGTAAAGGTCCCAGAGCAATGGGCATAGGAAAGAGATAACCGGGGCGGCAGTGCTTGGTACGAGGTTGGTTAGCTACAAAAGGAAAAATAAAAACTGATTAGAATCTAATGAGCACCCAAACCAACAAACTTTAAGTTTCTGCAAATTACACATTTAACAACGGACAAAACAGATAAAAATAATTAGGACCTGACTATAGAGGCAGTGGAAGGATAGTGGAGAGTGCCCTGGGCTTGGAGTCAGGAAGGCCTGGATTCGAATCATACCTCTGACACTTACTGAGCAAATCACACCCTCTATGTGTCTCAGGCAACTCTGCAGAACTATCTACTGTGTCATAGACCCGTGTAATCTGCATTGGTGGAGGAAGTTCCCACATCCAGAGCTCCTTTTGCACATTTGTGCAATTAGAAGCTGGAAAGACACTGCAGGGTTGGGATTCATGCAGTCACCTTGATTACACATCCTCACGGAGGGAAGGAAGCAATGACATTGAGGCTCAGAAGGAAACGGCCTCCAAAGAAGTCCCCAAAGCTGGCACTCCAGATTGGCCATGAAGTATAATGGGACATGTTCACAGTTTCTGTATCTTCCAACTCAAGAGATAAGAGTGTGCCATGGCACACTCCGAAATAGCATCCATAATAGCGTCACGTGTGCCAAACCATCTGGAAGGGAACTGAGTCACTGGCTGCTCTGGGGAATGGCCAGTGTCTGCAGCCATGAGGAGGGACATGAGCACCAGAAAAGTGCTGAGTGATTAATGAGACTGCTGCAATTAGACATTGACAAGAGGCCGCTTCTTTTCCAATGTTCCCTAGTTAAGAGGAGCAGAGCATAATAAGGGCACACTTGTTCCTACCCAAATGCCTCTGGAACTCTTATTGAATTGATTATCATTAGGACAAGGGGATCAAAATAATTGGACCTAATCTGCTTCTATTCTAATCAATGCCAAAGAAGGGAATGAGGATCTGTCAGTCTCTAGTGAAGTGTGCAATGAAAAACATGGAGTGTGCGGGCTGCCTTCTCCTCTTAGTATGCCTCTGCACGTGCCCGGCTCTGACACCCACCTGAAAAGGAGGCTCTCAGGCCGTCAGGCCCTCACACAGGAAACACTTCCATCAGCAGCACTGTAATTGTCCTCCTCACCCTCATTTGAAGCTGAATTCCTCCTTGATGCCTCCTTCTCCACACCCCCAAAAGGTTTCAAGCCCTTGGAGTCTTCCTAAAGGCTTTTGCATTTGGCCCCTGCTGCTAACCGGTCTCTCAGTCTCTCCTTCCACCCCACCCCCACCCCTTGGCAGGTTAATCTTCCTAAAATGTCCCTTTCATCAGGTCATGCCCCTGATCAGGCCTCAAGGTCACATCACAGAAAGGCACATTGAAAGAAGTGGGGATATTTAATCTGGAGAAGAGAAGGCCTAGAGGACATGATAGATATCTTCAAGTATGTGAAGGGCAGTCATGGGGATTATGGTCTAGACTGGTTTGGTTTGGCCCTAGAAAACAGAATGAGGAGTGATGGGTAGAAACACAAAGAAGCCAAATTACAGTTGAGTGCCAAAAGCAATGGGCCACCTTGAAAGACAATAGGTATTCCTCTACTTTGGAGGTTTTCCAATAAAGACTGAATGACCACTTATCAAGGGCATTGTGGGCATTCTGTTTCAGAAATGGATTGGATTAGAAGGACTCCAAAGCCTCTTTTAACTCTGAAATTCTGTGATTCTGCTTAAAAGCCTTCACTGGATCCCTAGGACCTACAAGATAAAGTCTCATTCATTAGCCTGGCATTCAAGGCTCTCCACAGTTTGGTCCCAACTTACCATTCCAACCTAATATCCTATTACTCCCTAATATAAAGTCACTGCTTCACTTGGACAGGTCCTCCAAACACCTTGGTATCTTTTCTCATGCCCTGGAATTCAACTCAATTCAACATACATTTGTTTAAATGCCTCCTTTGAGCAAAGTCCTGTCCTGGAACATCCCCCTGTCCACTCTTCAGGCTCATTTTCTATTCCACCATCCTCCTTCCTAAGTCCTCCTGAGAAATTCCGTAAATCTTACCTCCTACACAAATCATCACTGTCCAGCATTGCCTCTGATATCCCCATCTTGGATTGCTGACCTTTTTGTCCATTCACAGCTTGGATCCAAACTAGACTGCGAGTGGTTTATGCTCCTTAGGCTCCCCCGTATTTCCCACGACGCCTAGCGGAAGGCTGGCCACATAATAGTTAATAAATATCGGGGGACCATAGGCTTAGGGTGAGAAGGTACTTCATTTTCCAGATGAGGAAAATGAGGCCCAGACTTGGGGGGACTTAGACTCTACATGTCCCAAACTGAACACCTTATCTCCCCACCCAATCCACCCCTCTTCCAAACTTCCCTCTGACTGGCGCCATCTTCCCAGGCACCTAGATTTGCAACCTAGGTGTCATCTTTGACCCCTCCCTTGCACTTACCCCATCTAGTAAGCTAGTTGCCAAATCTTCTCCCTTCTCCCATCAGAACATCACTCACATACTTCCCCTTCTGGCCACCATTCAAGTTCAGGATCTCATCTCTGCTTACCTGCACTATTAGAATGACTTTCTGTTGGTCTCTTTGCCCCAACCCTCCCCCACTCCCCCAATCCATCTTCCACTCAGTGGCCAAAGTGATTTGGCCAGACCAAAGATCTGAGCAGGCCATTCCTCAGGTTGCCAAACTCCACTGATTCCCTTTCTTCTAAGATCAAATATAAACTTCTCTGTTACTTAAATTGCTCAAACTTTGCCTCTTTCTCCCATTGCAGTCTTCTTTCACATTATACCCCTCCATTCACATCCAGGCAAACTGGCATACTATTCTTCGCATACAACATCCCATCTCCCACCTCTGCACCTTTCCCTTTACTGTCCCCCATGACTGGAATGCTCTCCTTCCTCACCTTGGCCTCTTTGAATTCCTGGCTTCCTTCAAGATTCAGCTCAAAGGCCGCCTCTGTGGGATTAACCAGTAGACACTGGGTATCTACTCTGTACATATCTTATATGTACCTGTTTATATACAAGCTGGCTTCCTCATTTGAATGTAAGCTCCTTGAGGGCAGGAACTATTTTTTTTTCTTTTTCCCCAGTGATTAGCACAAGTATTCTTAACCTTTTTTGTGCCATGAATCCCTTTGGCAGTTTGGTGAAGCCTAAGGACCCCTTCTCAGAATAATGTTCTTAAATGTATAAAATAAAATGCATAGAATTACAAAGAAAACCAATTATATTGAAATAAAGATGTACTTTTTTCCCAAGTTCATGAACCCTCTGAACTGTCCACAGAGCAAGGTGTCCATCAACCCCAGCTTAAGAAACATTGGCTTAGCCCAATGCCTGGCACACAGTAAGTGTTGATAAATACTTACTGGTCAATTAATGGACGAATGAGTTTTATAGGTTATAGAATCATTAATCTGGAGATAGAAGGGGTCTTAGAGGTCATCTAGTGCAACCCACTCATTTGACCATTGATGGAACTGAGACCAATAGAGATTAAGTGACTTGCCCAAAGATCACACGGGTAGTGAATAGCCAAGCCAGAATTTGACCTTCTGATGAATTCAAATGGCCACAGGCCTTCTGTAGAAACCAGTGAATGAAAACAGAAAGTGGTATCCTCTGAGCACAGGCCTCTTAGAACTCAGGCTCAGCACCTTGTATTCACTACCCTCCAATTTATAATCCCCATATGCCAAAGCTTCCCAGAAGCCATGAGCAAGTCTCTCTCAGTTGCACTCACTGAACCAGAATTTCCAGACGTTCCCATGGGTGCCCTCTCCTGAGAACCAGCACCTCCAGAAGAAGCCTTCATGGTGGAATGTGAGGACACCTCTCGAGGAGTCTCCGAAAACACCTTCCTACAAGAAACAAAGCATGGCAACATTTGAAGCTGTGGTCCTACCACTGGAAAAGTCCAGCTTGGACGTGGAGTTCTCACACTAGTTGGAAGTCTGCCTTAGCTTTCCAGGAAGTTGGAAGCAAACTAAATGCACAGGACTGGGCCCAGGGTGCACCCTGATTCAAAGGATCTAGAGTTAGAAGGGCCTTGAGAAATCACCCAGTCATTTTACGAATGAGGAGACGAAGGCTCAGAGAGGGAAGTAATATTCTCAAGGCCCCAGAGCTAATAAGTAAAGAACAGAACCAAGATTTAAACCCAGGTCTTCTGACAACAGAGTGCACTGATGTCAACTAGTTCAGGGCCTCCAAGCATCCTCACTGCGCCCTCTGCTGGTTAGTTGTTTTATAGGTGACAGAGACAAAGGTGAGGGCACTGGAGAAGGCCCACCTAGCAAATGAGCAGATGTCACTAAGCTGGGAGGGCCAGCTAACACATGGGACGACAGATGAGATCCGAAAGGATCTTGACATTCTAGAACAATGGGAGAGAGCAAATAGGGTAAAAATTAAAAGGGATAGAGAGTCTTACATTTGGACCGAAAAACAATCAGCTCTACAAGTACAACCCGGGGGAGGTATGGCTAGACACCAGCTTGCCTGAAAATTCTCTGGAGATGCTAACGAAGTGCAAGTTCAATAAGTCAGTAGTACACCATGGCAGTCCCCAAGCCTACATTTGGAGACCTGCGGTGGCCAGGCCCAGGGAGCCAACAGCCCTACCCTGGACCAGGTGTAGTCTTTGGAGTACTGCCTTTGGAGAAGGACATCGATAAGCTAGAGGGGGTCCAGATGATGACAAGAAGGATCAGAAATGACCCTGGGGTCATGACATATGAGGATCCAGTGAAGGAACATGGAGATGTGGGGTGCATAGCCTGGAGGAGAAAAGACCTGGGGAGGAGGCAAGGGGGGAAAGGGGCAGGAAGCTATCAAACCTGTTGTTGTATGGAAGAAGGAATAGACTCCTTCTACTCGGCCCCAGAAGGCAGAACTAGGGCAGTTGTGGGAGGAAGTCAGAGAAAAAGTCCCTAAGAATTGGAGCTGCCCCAAAGTGGAGAGGGCTGCCTCAGGAGACAGTGGCGACTCCCTCATTAAAGGTCTTCAAGCAAAAGCTGGATGCCCACTTATTGGGGATAGATGTTGGAGATGGGAATGCTTTGGCCTAGGTGGCCCCCAGATTCCCTCCAATTCTGAGATTCTGTGACTACAAATCAAGAAATACTTGTCAATTGACTAATTGACAGAGACCTAAATACGATGTGGGAGTTATAAACACTACTTAATTACAGACAAGAATAAGTGCAATCCCACCAATGGTTTAACTCCTGGTTAAAAAATGGTTAAACTCCCGGGAAATTTAAAAAAAAAACAATTCCCTAAAATACTCTGTTCCCAAACTGGGATGTTAGTTTGTTTGAATATCTTTCCCATTATCAACTCAGATTTATATATTTTTTCTTACAGCTGTATCAGAAAACCATTTGGACACAAGCTTTCAGTTTAACTAACCACAATGCTCCAGTCCTACTTAATAAACATCTTGCAAACCTCTGTGAAACCATCTGTCCCACTATGTCTCTTCGGTTGTCCAATGGGCAGAGATCCAGGATTCCCCTGGTCTCTTGATGTACCGTCCTCATCGTTTGGGCAGAATGGTTCCAGGTGAGTCTGATGCATGGAAAAATGGGCCACCAGTGTGGATTGGCAGCTTGTTTTTCCAAGTTCCTTGGCTAGGATGGCAGTGGCTGAATAAAAGGCTGGATTATAAAATACAGTCAAACTTCATTAATTGCGAGGGACTAGGAGGGAGGTGAGACTGGATTAGTGTCAACCTTAAATTACGGATTTATTTTTCATTAAATGAAGTTTAATTATTGTATTTGCCTAGATACTGGCCTCTCTTAAAAACAGGCTGTACACCCAAAATGAGATCTCTTTAAAAGAAAAAAGAGATATAGACATTGAAAAATACCATGGATAGTAGGCAACAATCAGGTTTTATACAAGATAGATGTGGGGGGAAAGTACAGCCTATATTTGAACAAATATGGTACATACGTATTGTGTTCCATAAGGATACATATTAAGTTCAGAGACTAAGAATATTCCCCAACAGAGGATTCTGCCACTCTGTATAGATTCCCTGGAATGCCTCCTGGACTACACTGACAGTCCCCAGCTAGAGACCAGGGAGAGATATCCTTTCGTGGTGTTGTGTTTAGTATTGTGATCCAAGTTTTGCCAGGAAAGCCCAACCTCCCCACATCCTCTGTTTCCAAATACCTTCCCTACTGGGTTTGCTTTTACCTGAAATTCTACAATTACAGAGGCATCAGATGGCAGAAAGATCCCAATGGCGGGGAAAAGGGAAACAGAGACAGCAGAGACAGTGGTTTTGACTGCCAGTTTCTCTGAGGACCAAGTCTATGACACTTCTGTGTCAGTAAGCTCCCTTTTCCACTGAGTAAGAGCAGACAGCTCCTGTACTCACAACTAAGGAAGAAAACGGTGCCATTCAGGTGGCCCATACAGATATGTACCCCAAATATATATGACAGTAGCCTTGACTTTGGTTGTTGTTAACCCAGACCCATAATTTCATCACTGTGGTCACCTCCTGGTGTGAAGCTTCAGATGACAGTGAGAATGTGCCAGTGGCGGGTCTCAAACCCAGTCCCCACTGACTCTGAGATCTCCTCCGATGCCCTGCTGCCTTTCTGACCATGCCTTAGAACACCATTAAACATGAGCACCATGGCACTGTTGAGATAAAGCTATGAGTCTGCATCTGAGCTCAACAAACCAAACAAAGACTGCTTTCAGAGGTCTAGAGAGAGAAAGCTCTCCCTCAGAGTTTAATTCTAGAAACCATTTCCTTAGTGAATGAATGGAATGTTTGGATCCGTTTTTCTCTGTAAGCCTTCCTGGACATTTACTTTGCCAAATTCCTCAAATGCATAAATCCCTGACCTATTGCTTAAGGTATATAGCTGAGGAGAAGCCAGGTGGTACAATGGTGAGGGGGCCAGCCTTGGAGGCAGCCTAACCTGACTTTAAGGCTTGCCTCTGACACAGACCAGTACTGTGGACCTGGCCAAGTCACCTACCTTCTCAATGCCCCCGTCAACTCTCTAAGACTGCAAATTGCAGACACATTGCCATTGTGTACAGTTGGAGAGAGTTTCCACACAAGGAGCTCCCTGTGCTGATGAAATCTCAGGTCTGGGCCAAAAATAATTTTGAAAATATGACATTTAGTTTGAAATAAGAAAGGGAATGAGAGCCCTAAACATTTGGAGAACCTAGACTACCATCTCCAAGTAAGTAAAATATCTCTCCTGACACTTCAACCTGCCACAATTTGCTGTTAAGCCACCAGGACCCTAGACCATTCAAAAGGGAGAGAGAACTTAGCTAACATCTAGGCCAACCCCCTTGTTTTACAGAGGGGGAAACTGAGGCTCATAAGAGACAAGTGACTTGGCCAAAGTTACATGCTAGGGAGCAGCGAAGCTGGGAGTAGAACCCAGATCCCCTGACTCCCAAGCAAGTCTACAAGTCCAGGACACGACTGGGCTTCTCTTTCCCTCTCAGGCCTCACTTGGGCTTCCCAATGGCAGTGTTTTTCAGTAGGTGCTTTGCCAATACCCAATAGTTTCAATCATTGCCAGGTGCTAAAAACACAAGTTAAAATGAAAAGCCTAACAGCCATCTTGTAGCATTTTTGTGGCAGTTTCCTCGGACCCAAATATCTTTCTTAGGCCATTAGAGGGAACCCCGGTGGCTTTTCATAACATTCATCTGATCACTGCTTACCATCTCAGTGTCCAGAGTTCCATTTTTAGATGCAAACTCTCCACAGGCCTCTGTTGCTAGTAGCCAGTACTCGGTTCCAAAGGCAACGAGGAACAGAAGAATGCCAATAACACCAACGATTCCCGCAACCAGGGCACCAATTCCAGTTTTCATGCTCGAATGAGTGGCTTTGCTGCTCCCTATGCCCCACAAGAGAAGCTCTGAAGTGACCAGCTGTCAGGGACTGCCCAGCATTGGGATACAGCGAGGAGGGGTCCTATTTTAAGACTCAGATGAATATCATTTTAGGATTGGTCCAAGTTGTGGAGAGCTCCAAGAGCAGTGCTATTAAAAGAAGATGACCTTGTTCAGCCAAGTCATTGGAGTATTAGCCAAAAGGTTCCACAAGTGTGGCCCAAAGAATCCAATGGTAAAAAAGGCATATTCATTTCCCAAATGAAGGCTGGCTCCCACACACCTTTACAGTCGGATTGTATATTATTCCCCTTCACGACCTCTACAATCCACACCTTTGCACAGGTGCGTTGAAGGCACTGCTTAAGTGTCTCTCCTAAATGCGAATGATCTTCCTTGATTTCCCCAACTGTTAATGCTTTCTACCTCCTGAAATGACTTTGTCCTGCCTTACATACACTGTAGTGTATATTTACTCATCTGGACATGGGAATCCAGCTATCTCCCCCGATAGAATGCAATCTCACTGAAGGCAGGGACTGCTTGGATCTTGCTTTGTTTCCTTAGTACCTAGAACAGTGCCTTGCGAGTAGCAGGTGTTCAACGAATGCCCATTGAATTGAATTAGGTTAAATGAAGAAGACTAGATAAATGAGTGCTAGCGGCTTCTTTCATTCTACAAAGATCATTTGACAGCTAAATGAAGGATGGACTGGAGTGGGAAGCGACTTGAGGCAAGACAGACTAATGTGATGTACTGATGAAGAATATTACCCAAAAAAATTTTTTTTAAAAAGAGTATTACCCACCACTGCCAGATAGGTGATAGACTCTTTATGTGAAATGAGACAAACATTTTGGGAAATGACCAATGTGGGAATTTGTTTTCCTTGACTATGCATTTTGTTATAAAGATTTTGTTTTCCAGAGGGATGGGAGTGGGAAAGAGGAAAAATAAATGTTTGCTAATGGGGGGGGGAATGAATTACAAAAAGAAAAGCAGCAGCATGGAAAATACGGAAGCATCAAGATACAAGAATGATCAAGCACAAGAGAAAGGGAAACCCTGGGGGAATCCATTAGAAAATAGGATTGAGGGGCAGCTAGGTGGTGCAGTGAATAGAGCACCAGTCCTGGAGTCAGGAGGACCTGAGTTCAAATCCAACCTCAGACACATAACACTTACTAGCTGTGTGACCCTGGGCAAGTCACCTAACCTCCATTGCCTAGCCAAAAAAAAATAAAGTCTGGAGATCCAAAGGGATCCCAAAGACCCTTCCAGGAGTTTTGTGAGGTCAAAACTATTTCTATAAAAACACTAAGACATTTTAATTTCTAATATGGTAAATACTGATAAATGTAACCCACATTAACAAAAACTCTTGGGGGGGGGTCCTCAGTCATTTTTAAGAATGTAAAAAGAAAAAAAAGAATGTAAAAAAATCCCAAGACCAGAAAGTTTGAGAACTACTGCTCTAGACAATTCTCTAAGACAACAGTTGCAGACAAGGCACCAGCCCGCATTGGTAGAGAGAGTAGCCCCATCTGGGAGTTCCTTTTACTAACGAAATAAGAAGTCCAAGCCCTATCCCAAATATATCCAAGGCCAGGGCAGCAGGGAAGTGGAGGGAGGGGGGCAGGGACACAGAGAGTCACAATCCTTTGTTTCACAGACCTTACAGACTACTAGGGAAAATGAAACCTATCCATAAAACTGAAGACAAAACCAAACGGCCTGTGATCCAGGGTTGAATTGTATAGCACATATGGCACTTAGCTAGTGCAGAAACAGGAAAGACACAGATGAGGTCTGTGAAATAAGTTCCTTTATTGATTCAGGCAACAAGCATTTGTTGAATATTCATCCCTTGGTCACTAGGAACACATAGATGTTCCAGAATCCATCCAGAGAGAGTGATCAGGATGGAGAAGTGACTACTGACCATGCCATAGGAGGACTGGTTAAAGGAATCAGGGATGTTTAGCCTGGTGAAGAGGAAACTCAGGGGCCATATGACAGATGTCTCCATGTACTTAAAACCTATCTTGCAAAAGAGAAATTAGCCTTGTTCTCCTTGGCCCCTGAAGACAGAACCAAGAGCACTGGTTGGAGCCTGGGCCAAAAAGCCCATTTAGGCTTGATATCAGGAAAAATCTCCTGACCCTTAAGACAATCTCAAAGGAGAGGGAGTGAGCTGCCTAGGAAGGAAAATTCCCTCACCAGGCAGCTTCAGGAAAGGGTGCTTTTACATTCTTAGAAGGAATTGGCTGCTTGGAGAGACTATGATAGAGGCTCCAGGTTGCATGTAGATGGATGATCTGACACCTCTTCTAGCTTTGAGAGTCTATGATTTCTTATAACAACGATATAAGGAGAAGCAAATGAATCGTGACATCTGAATGGTCCAGACTAAGCACAGATAAGGCAGATCTTGATGGACTGGGCAACAGAGAAGGGGGCAATGGAAAGAGAGGGCATTCCTCCCCAGTCAGCTGCCCTTCAGCGATTTTTTCCCCCAACTGTTCCACCTGCTCATATCAGTGAAGGAATTCTCCCTTCCCAGAAGCCTGAGAGTCAGCTGCAAAAGCTACATGAAAAAGGAGATATGGCCCCAGATCACCATGGCTTGGCAGAGCTTGCCAGTAGGGTGTGTCCAAGAGGCCCAGGGAGGAGAGGGGATGGGTTTTCCATTCCTTGTCTAAAAGTTAACTCCCGTCAGCAAGCAGAGAGGGGCCTTCCCTGGGCACTGCCTCTTTAAGATTGGAGTTTCCCCACCAGAAGCTTCCCAATTAGCTGAGACCTCACCAGGCTCCAGGCTTTGCTGCTCTTGGGCCCAACACCTTGACTTTGCCACACAAAGCTGCGTCTATCAATGTGACACAAAGGCCCTGCCTTGGGTGGCTTGTGTTACTAGTTGAGCGTGCTCATCAGTCTTTATAAAAAGAAGCTGCATCAGTGACAAAGAGCTGGTGACTAAAATAAGATTGTCAGGATTGAGTAGCTGGCAGCCTGGGGAGAATTAGCCAGTCAGATCTGATTTCACTACACTTTTAAAGGCCAAGGCCAATTTCACTGATAAAGTTTGATGGTGACAGTTGAAGTTTCACATCCTAAATATTTAATATTATTCCTCTTCTAGAATGATCAGACTCTGACTTAGTTGCAAGAGGGACAATTTCCTCTTACCTGGTTTAGTAAAAAGAGCCCTGAATTTGGAGCATGAAGATCTGGGTTCCAATCCTCATTCTAATACTTACTAGCTCTGTGGCCTTGAGTAATTCACTGAACCTCTCTGTGCCTCAGTTGCCTCCTATGTAAAATGAACAAGTGGAGTACATACAGTAAATGGTCTCTAAGGACACTACTGGCCCTAAATCTATGATCCTACAAAAATTAATTTGTCAACTACTACTTGTGATGCGGACATGCCAAAAGGCCACTTGGAAGATAATTGCAATTTATCTGCCAACACCAGTTGGACAAAATATCAAAAAATGAAATGTACACTATCTTAGCAGATAGGAAATGACTGGTTATTGATGGGATGCTCAGTTGTGGATCAGTTGTCTTTCTACAGTCAGTCCCACTATCTACTAGTTAAAGAAAAAGTAAATAATTAACACCAGAGTAGAAGAAATGAAAAAGATGAGAAGATGCTACATAGAATTATAATAGCTCTAAGCCAAATTATCTAAATGAGTTGTTTACTCTTAAAAAAGGAGGAGGGTGAAAGTCAAGACACTGACTGGCTTCTTAGAGAAGTCAAAATGATGTAAAAGTGACTACAATGAGGAAGCCAAATGAACCCAGAAACCATCTTAACTAGCAAATGCTCAATCTTCTTACAAAGAGGAGAGGCATGGCAAACTGAAGCCATTCACCAAGAGCTCCCTCTTCTCCCCTCCTCTTCATCTCACATCACTCAGATCTCTTCCCCTACTATGTCCCCTTTTCCTTTATTTCACGTGAAGAAATAGCCCTTCTCTTTACCAAGGAGAGCCAATCTACAACAACCCTTGATCCCATTACATCTTATTTTCCCCAGTCGTTTGCCCCTCTATCAACCACACACTCTAACTAAATAATCATCAATTTCTCCCTATCTACTTGATGTTTCCCTGCTGCCTATAAGCAGTCTCATGTCTCCCACATCCTTAAACCCCTCACTTGAATATCCTTCCCTGCTAGGTATCATCCTATAGCTCTCCTTCCTTTTATGGCTAAAGTTCTTGATAAAACCATTTACAATTAGTGGCTCTATTTTCTATCCTCTCTATTCTAAGCTCTTTCTGCAGTATACCTTCTGACCCCATTATTCAAATATAACTGCTCTTTCCAAAGCTACCTATGATCTTTTACTTGCCAAATCTAATTGCCTTTTCTCAATCCTCACCCTTCTTGACAGAGCTTTCCACAGCCTGACCCTGTTGATCACTTTCTTCTCCTGGATGCTCTCTTCTCTCTAGGTTTTTTGAGGGTGATCTCTCCTCGTTCTTCTCCTACCTGTCTGACCACTCCTGTTTAGTATCCCTTGCTGGATCTTCATCCAGTTCACTCCGGATTACTACAGGTACTCTATGAATATTTGTCTTGGGCCCTCCTCTCTTCTCTTTCTATACAATCACATTTAGGGATGACATCAGTTTCTGTGGATTCAATTATCATCTCTATGCAGATGATTCTCAGATCCATTTATCCAACCCTAACCTTTCTCCTGACTTCTAGTCTCCCATCTGCAACTGCCTATTAGACATCTTGAACTAGAAGTCCCATAGGTATCAAACTCAATGTGTCCAAAATGGAATTCATTGTCTTTCTCCGAAGCCCTCCTCTCTTCCTAACTTCCCTGTTACTGTTGAGGGGACACCATCCTCCCAGTCACCCAGACTCACAACCTAAGTGTCATTCTCAACTCCTCACTCTCTGTCATGCCCTCCCACCATGTGAAATCATTTGCTTAATCTAGTCAATTCTACCTTTATAATAGTTTTCCTATATGCCCTTTCTCTTCTCTGATAACAGCTGCCACAACAGTGCAGGCTCTCATCACCTCATGCCTGGACTATTTTAATAGCCTACTTTTTTATCTCTCTGCGGCATGTCTCTCCCCATTCCAGTCCATCCTCCAATCAGCTATTAAAGTAATCTTCCTAGAATGTAGGTCTAACCATGTCACTCCCCTATTCAATAAGCTCTAATTGCTTCCTATTACCTCCATGATAAAATATAAACTGTTTTATATATATATATATAATGTATATTTATGGCATATATGACACATATATAATCTAGATAACATATATAACCTGGCCCCTTCCCACTTTTCTGGTATTCTTACATCTTACTCCCCTCCCACTATGTATTCTTCAATACAGTGACGCTGACCACCTTGCTGTTCCTCCCACAACACACTCCATCTCTCAACTGTGACTTTTCATTGACTGTTGCCCATGCCTGGAATGCTCTCCCTCCTCATCTCTGCCTCCTGATTTCCCTGGCTTATGGCTTACTTCAAGTCTCAACTAAGATGCCACCTTCTAACCCACAGAAGGTTAAATAATCTAGTTCAGAGATTCCTAACTTTTTTTGTGTCACAGCCCCTCTTTGGCAGTTTGGTGAAGCCTATGGACCCCTTCTCAGGATCATGTATTTAACTGCACAAAACAAAATATAGAGGAGTACAAAGTAAGCCAATTATCTTGAAATATAGTTATCAAAGTCTTTGTAAGTACACCAACCCCAGGCTAAGAACATCTGATCTAGATGTGGTCCTCCAATAAACCAGGTAGACCATTTATGGAGGATTTCTGGGAAACCATAGCCAAGAATTGCACAGGCTAAGAAGGCACGGCCAGAATGTCATCTGCTTCAATAGAGGGAATACCTATATTGATGAGTTTGAAGACCCGTCAAAGTAGTGAATTATGACAATGACCATCTATTTGAAAGTTTCCCAAAATCTATTCTGGACTCTGTTCTTGACAAGAAATCACAGATAAACTTTACATAATAGAGCCATTAAGCTCCAAGATATAGGTGTCATACTCAACTTCTCACTCTCTCTCACCTCCCATATGAAATTATTTGGCAAATCCAGTCAATTCTACCTTTATAATATCTCTCATATGTGCCCCTTCTCCATGAATAGCTCATGTTCATGGGACATCTTATAATATGTAAAGTCCTTTCCTCACAATACTAAGAAAAAAGAAGTGAAGGGATTCTTAGCCATTTTCATAGATGACCAAACTAAAGCTCAGCAAAATCAAGGATGCACAGAATACCGAATCTGGAAGGGCCCTTAGATGCCAAATGGTCAAGGCCCTCATTTATTGATGACATGACAGGGAAAGTGATTTTTCCAAGGTCACACAGCTAATAGGGAGCAGAATCAAGACCTGAACCCGGGTCCTCTGACAGGTCTAAAAGAGTGGGGGAGAGGCTATGATATGTGGTGTATGCACTGACGGTGGCACGCCAGACAGATGTCCTCTTCTATGGCGGCCAGTGAGCATCAGCAAAGCCATGAACTCTCTTATCAGGTAAATGGTGCATCTCACTTCTTACAAACTGCTCTCTTTATTCCTAGGATCATAAACTTAGAGCTGACAGTGACCTTAAAGATCATCTAGTCTGATCCCCTCATTTTAGAGGTAGAAACAAGATCCAGCTAAGCTAAGTGACTTGCTCAAGGTCATAAAGGTAATACATGGCAGAAACAAGATCTGAACCCAGATCCTCTGGCTCTAAACCTAGTATTCTTTCCACTGTTTTTCTGGGTCAAGCCTACATAGTCACTAAAAGAATTTCTTTGGAAACTATTTGAACATTCTGTTATTAAACAGTGTTTTCTCTTTCAAAGCTGAAAGCACTTTCTATCCATTCTCTTACTTATCTTCATAAGTGATAATGGTCCCATCCAGCAACGAATATCTATGTCCTGCCCAACAGCTGCCTTTGGAGAGAAGGGAAGGTCCTCCCCCTCAGTCTTTGTCTGTTCCTTCCCAGCCTGAGCCTCTGTGCAATATGCGGAGCTCAGAAGTTTGATGTCCAGAAGAAATTCCCGAAAGGTCGAATAGGCTGCCCTGGGAGGTGAGGAGTTCCCTCCTCACTGGCAGTCTCGAAGCAAGGGGCTTTGCGGGGGGGGGGGGGGTGGGTAATGAGATAACCTCTGAGGTCTCCTTCTGCAACTGAGATTCTGTGATTCTAGGACTCCCAGGACATCTGCCTTTCTCAGCTCCTACCACCCCCCACCTCCTAGTGCAAGCTTGGGAAAATGAAAGCCATTTACATGCATTTGTATGTAGCTGAGTAGCATCCTATTAAACCCTAATTTAAGGCATTTAATTTAAATAATAATGTTGTCTTTAATTAAAGGGAAAAAGTTCTGCTGCGCTGTCTCCATCACGTTCTAGATGAACACTGTTCATTTCCTAGGCAGTGATGGTGCGGGCACAGTTCTCTGCACATGTGCCCCAGAGGCTGGTTCTTCTTAATATCTGGAGAACTCCTGGCTGCCTTTCTGACAGTCCTGCAGGTGGTAACCTGGTCAGGATGGGGAGAGCTAAGGCATCAAAGGTCCTGCTACCCAGCCCAGCTCAAATGCACAGCAGAAACCGGCTCCAAGCTTAGATCTGGCCAAAAGGAATTGTAGTCACAAGGTCAAACCAAAATCTCTCTTTCATTATTCTCACATTTTCAGTAGTGCAACCAGAAAGGAATTTCTTAAAGATCATTTTAGTCCATTCCCCTTGTTTTACAGAAAATTAAACTGAGGCTCAAGGGAAATGATCTGCCCAAGGTCATAGAGCTACTTAGTGGCATAGCTGAGACTTAGGACCTGGATGCCATCCTAGACCTGTTCATTCCCCTTGTGCCACACTACCATGCTTTGCATTGACCCAAATATCATGGGCAGCAGCATCTGACTCATATCAGTCATGCTCCTGAAAAACAAGCTTCTAATGGTGGTGGTAATCACCAACACCAAAAGAACCACCATCCACTAGCATCTCATTTGTTAACAAAGGGTCATAAGGTTAAAAGGTGACATGGGACTGGAAAAGGACAAATATCCTGATTTTTAAAAATGGGAAAATAGTGAAGTATACAATTGTATGCCAGACAGCTTGACTTCAATTACTAGCAAAATTGTAGAATACATTGTTTAAGGGATGCCTCGGGTGCATTTAACAAGAGAAGCCACGATCACAAAGAGCTAGCAAGGCTTCATCAAGAACAAGTAATGCCAGACCAACCTCATTTCCCATTTTGCTTTGTTTTGTTTTGTTTTGTTGGAGAGGGGACTGGGTCACTAGAATGGGAAGGCCATAAATATAGTACACCAGGATCTCTGCAAAGCATTCAGCTAACTCTATCACACTCTCTGTGGACAGGACAGAGAAATGTGAGCTACAGTAGAGCAAAGTTAGGTAAAGTCAAAATAGCAGAAGGTTTCCAGTGGAATACCTTGGGGATCCATCCCTGGTTCAGCTTTGTTTTGGTGACATAAATAAAGCCAATAGGTGGCAAGTTTGTTGAATTTGCAGATGAGACTAAAGTGGAAGGGATTGCTAACAATGTCTGGTGGAGTTAGGATCTAGCCAATAGGCAATAGACATTTATTAAGTACCTCCTATGTGCCAGGCACTGCGCTAAGTGCTGAGGATACAAAAAGAGGCAAAAGATGGTTCCCGTCCTCAAAGAGCTCACAGTCTAATGGAGGAGACAACAAGCAAACAAATACGTACAAATAAGCTACATACAGGATAAATGGGAAATAATTGAGAGGGAAAGCACTGGAAATAAGCAGGTTTGGGAAAGGCTTGCTGCAGAAGACGGAATTTTAGGTGAGACTTAAAGAAAGCTAGGAAACCAGTAGACAGAGATGAGGGAAAGCATTCCAGGCATGGATATAGTCAGAAAGAAGTCCAGAACCGAGAGATGGAATGTCTTGTTCATGCAGCAGCCAGAAGGCCAGTATAACTCGATTCAACAGTATGTGTCATGGAGTAAGGTATAAGAAGACTGGAATGGTAGGAGGGGGCTAGGTAAGGAAGGGCTTTGAATGCCAAGCAGAGAATTTTGTATATTATCGTGGAGGTGATAGGGAGCCACTGGCATTTGTTGAACAGAAGAGTTCACATAATCAGGCTTGTGCTTTAGGAAAATCACTTTGGTGGCTAAATGGAGGAAGGATTGGAGTAGGAGGAGACTTGAGGCAGGCAGACCCACCACCAGTCTATTGCAATAGTTCAGACATGAGGTGATGAGGGCTTGCACTGGGGTGGTGGCAGTATCAGAGAAGAGGAGGGGGCTTATTTGAGAGGTGGTGCAAAGTTGAAATCGACAGGCCTTGGCAACAGATTGGATATGGAGTAGAGAGGCAAGAGATAGTGAGGAGTCCAGAATGACTCCTAGATTGTGAGCCTAGAGTCTGAGAGACCAGAAGGATGGAGTTGCCTTCTACAGGAACAGGGAAGGTAATAGAGGAGGAAGGCTTAGGGGAAAGATAATGAGTTCTATTTTGGATGTGATAAGTCTAAGTTGTCTTCTGGAATCAAGATCGAGATGTCTGAGAGGCAGTTGGAGATGTGAGATTGAGAGTCAGCAGAAAAATTGGGACAGGAAAGCTAGATTTGAGAATCATCAACATAGAGATGTAACTAAATCTATGGGCACCGATGAGACCACCAACTGAAGTCATATGGGAGAAGAAAAGAGGCCCCAGGACAGAAGCTTGAGAGACATCTCTGGTTAGAGGGCATGATCTGAAGGAAGATTCAGCAAAGGAGACAGAGAATTATCTGAGATACAATTGGAACTCAGTTCTTCCTGACACAAAGTCCAACACTCTTTACTATGATTCTATGTTGCAGCTTAACCAACTTCACAGGCACATGATGGGACCTTCACATGTGCATGGCTAGACGACAGTTCTTGTGGAAAGGATCTGGGAGTTATGGTGGAATGCAAGCTCAATATGAGTCAACCGGGCGATGTGTCGCCAAAAGAGCCATTGCACTGTTAGGTGAAATTGACAGAAATATCGTTCGTTACGAGGAAGGTGATCGTCCTCCTGTATTCTTCCTTGGTCAGACTACCCCTAGAGTATTGTATTCTATTTGGGTTACCACCTTCTAGGAAACCTCATTTCAACCTTATCTAACCTTCTGGGTGGTATTCATGGCAGCTGCCTTCAAGCACTTAAAGTAGATAAATGGCTAAATATATATGTATATACATCTACATGTGTAGATGTATATACACATATGCATTATATACGCATACACACATTTATGATTAAACTTTTTTTCTGTTTGACCTTAAAGGCCATAACTGAATAAGTTACATTTAGTCAGGCAAGACACTGAACTTTAATTCGAGATGTGGCCCAATAGCTCTCCCAACTGGCATTTCAAGCTCTCCACAATCCCTTATTTTACAGTCAAATTTCAGGTTACTTTCTTTCATATATTCTCTGTCCCATTCAAACTGGCCTACTAGCTCTCCTCCTGTATATGACATTGCATTTCCTGCCTTTGCACTTTTGCCCAATTGGCCCCTCAAGCCTAGCATGCCCTCCCTCCCTCATCACCTTCACCTAGTAGAATCCCTAGCTTCCTTTAAAACACATTTCAGATGCCACTTCACACACAAGGACTTTTCTGATCCACCCTGCCTCACATCTAATCTCAATCTTGAAATGACTTGCTACATACACAAATGGGTTCCTAAAAATCCCTGAGCTATGAAAAATCATACAATAAAAGCTGGAGGACTTATGGGGGGAAATGGGGTTAGGGGCACGACACTCAAAAACTTTTTCAGTGATACATAAAAAAGTTAGGAACCAAATGAAAATGGTAGCACAATTTAATCCATGTTAAATGGTTAAAAAACATATAAATACTACAATAAATAGTGGCAGTGCCCTCACGCTACTGTTGGGTCTGCACCCTGGATTCCATGGAGACCAGGCTGGCAAAGTGTATGGCTATGATGTGAGGGTGGACATAGGAATGGGGATGAGAGGGCAGGGCCAGGCCAAAGGTGTGTATGTGGGCAGGGGGAAGGGTAAAATATGCAGTCAGCCTAGTTTCCCTCAGCTCACAGTTCCTTCAGTACCAGAAGATATTAAAACAATAAATATGACACTTTACCTTGAAAGAGACCTGAAGTTTGCTTGTGGAAGTGGGTGTGGGAAGGGCTGCAGCTTGTAAGTTACTCTAAAGTGTTGTTATATAGTCTTGCAGGACAACCAGCACATGTGGTAAAGTGACGTCATTGGTAGACATCTGAGGGCCATGTGTGCATTTGGGGCTCTGTTCGGTTGGGTATTCTTTTCTCTTTCTTTCTGATGAAATCAAGCATAAGTAAATGCTCAAGTTGCATTATACTCAAATTGTTCCCTAATATATCAATCGTAGTGGAACAAATTTACATCTTAAAAACAAGTGTTGTAGCTGAAGTGGCCATATTCTGTATTTTCTTAGCTATGGGCATTATGTTTCCACGATAGAATATAAACTCTTTGAGGGCAGCCTCAGCATTTAGCACAGTGCGTTGCATAATGTAAGCATTTAACAAATGTTTATTAAATTGAACTATGACTAACGCATGGAAATCGCAAAGAGGCAGATATAAGAAAGAACTTTGCATCAGCTAGAGCACCAAGTACAATGGGTTGCTTTGGGAGACAGTGAGACAGTAGGCGTGCCCTCTCTGCAGGTCATCGAGCAAAGACTGGATGGCCACATGCTCGGGATGCGTCAAAGAGGTGCCTGGCCTGCATAACCCTCCCAAGTTCCTCACAAATGAGAAACTGTCCAGAACCAACCAGGAGGACAAGTCTAGCAAGTTGTTCCAATGTGAAAATTCCAAGAAAAGCAGAGGGGCCCAATGGCAAAGACAGTTCCATCTTTATGGCTATAGGAGGAGCACAGGGGCCCCTCACTTACACAGTGAGTGCAGGTTGGAACGGTCAGGCCCCACTTTGTGCTCCCTTCACGTGGGTATCATGACCAATGAAGGGCCAGGAGGTAAGCTAGAGGGGTTTCTGCTTCAAAGAGCATTGTGAATTGTTCAAGGGTGCAAAGAAAACCACAAATAACTACAAAGCAGCTCCCCAATAGGGCCAGGTGCTCTCTCTTCTTCAGCCATTTCAAAGCATCCTTGCTACTGTTCATTTTCTCAGGAACAAATCAATTCTCATCACCTCAGAGATGTAAACTAGGAAATGTCCCTCCTCCCAGCACCCTGGTTTCACAGATGTGAGCTTTTGTCTGCCTAGCGACTGAAACACCTCTTTTTGAATCGCCTTTTGGCAAATGATGGGAGCAGCTGTGTCACAATTCTGTCTCACCCTGAGATTCTTACTTCTCCCCCAACATGTCATCCTTAAAAGAGCAGTGACAGGGTCCTTGCAAGCTCCTCCCCCAGAGGAGAGCCCATTTGGCCTAGGGCACAACCAGATTTCATCAGTGGGGGCTCCCTGCCCAACCTTCCCAAGCCAGGTCTCCAGATTTTCCCCCCCACTCACTGACACACAGACAAGAAACTGTTCCTTGGACCCAGGCCTCAGTGGGCAGAACACTACCTCAGATAAGAAGCCAGCTGGGAACAGTGTCCCAGTGCTGGCCATAGTCTCCCTGGGTCAAACGGGCCTGCCAGCACTCCAGTGGTAGAACTGAATGGATTTAATTGGACAAGAATGTGGCCTGGCCAAGAAAAGACATGTGGCTGGAAGATATCATTAGGCCCCAAGCATGCTTCATGCCGACTGTCTCAGAGGCTCATAGCTATCACAGAGAGAAGAAGTATTGGCTAATAATGGCAGCTCAGATTTAGAGGGGGCTTTATGGTTTGCAAAGCACTTTACATACCCACTTACCTAACTACAATTGCTTCCTTTGCCCCATCCAAAGCTGATGTATCTAACGTATCTACTGCCACCCTCTATTTCTGTGTCACTACTGGCCACCTTCACTGGATATCCTTGTAGGGAGGGAAACCCCTCCTGAGACTTCCCTTTCAGGTCCTGGCTGCAGGGGAGAATGATTTTTCTTTCTTTCTTTCTTTCGTTTTCTTTTTTTTTTTTTTTTTGGTGAGGCAATCGAGGTTAAGTGACTTGCCCAGGGTCACACTAGCTAGTCAGGGTCAAGTGTCTGAGGCCAGATTTAAACTCAGGTCTTCCTGACTCCAAGGCCAAAGTTCTACCCACTGTACCACCTAGCTGCCCTGAGAATGATTTTTCACTAACAATGGGAGAGCAGGTCTCCTTGAGAGCCCAAGGGTGCTGATAGCATGTTGTGTGTATATGTATGTATGTATGTATGTATAAATATGTGTATATATAACACTTTTATATAGTGCCTACTATGTGTCAGGCACTGTGCTCAGGGCTTTATGATTATTACCTCATATTATCATATTATTACCTCATTATTACCTCATGAATCCTCACAACAACCCTAGGAAGTAGATGCTATTATTATCCCCATTTTACATATGAGAAAACTGAGGCAAACAGAGGTTAAATGACTTGCCCCTGGCCACACAGCTAGTGTTTGAGGTCAAATTTGGACTCTGGTCTTCCTGACTCTAGGCCCAGCACTCTATCTACTGTGCAACCTAGTTGCCTCTGACTGAACAGTAGAATCTAAGAACCTAGGTTCCATTCCAACACTCACAAGCTACTAATTATCACCTACCTCACATGCTGTGGTGAGGATCAAATGAAATAATGTAAAGTACTGTCTAAATATGAGCTATTATTATTACAACATGGCTTGAAAAGCAAGTGAGGCTGGTGCCTTTGCACAGCCCTCCTTCACTTAAACCCAATTCACTTACATGTCGTGGCATCACCTCCCTGACGTCACAGTCCTCTTCAAGAATGAAGGACAAACAGCAACCTCAGTGAGTAGAGAGAGGAGCTGCTCACTGAGGACCCAACTGGATCTGGCCCATTAGGCAACACAGCTCTTTTCTTTTCTTTTCTTTTCTTTTCTTTTCTTTTCTTTTCTTTTCTTTTCTTCTCTTCTCTTCTCTTTTCTTTTTCTTTTCTTTTCTTTTTCCTTTCCTTTCCTTTCCTTTCCTTTCCTTTCCTTTCCTTTCCTTTCCTTTCCTTTCCTTTCCTTTCCTTTCCTTTCCTTTCCTTTCCTTTCCTTTCCTTTCCTTTCCTTTCCTTTCCTTTCCCTTCCTCTTCTCTGTCCACATAGCATATCATACCCTTACCAGCAGGTGCTATGCCCAAAGGAATGTAAATTTTGATCTCTGAAACTTTTTTCCCCCTTAAGGACCACACCTTAAATCCAAATCACTCTGGCTTTCATTGACTGGCCAACAGTAGGTCCCAGGTCAAGCCCCACTTGGTCACTGACGGGCTCAGAGTGAGTGTAAATAGCAATTGTTTCTGATTTGGCCAGAAACGCTGAGGATCTTCGCCTCCCATATTAATTTTTTTTTGACTAGGTAAAGAAACCAGTCTCTGCCTCATTTTTTACCCAACCTTAATCACTGAATGGATGCTGCCTCAGTCAAACTGAGACCTGTTAAAAACTTTGGCTTAAAAAGGCCAAGGTCTCCCACTACATCCAGGGCCATCTCCAGTCATCCTGATCTATATCTCACCACTGGACCCAGATGGCTCTGGAGGAGAAAGTGAGGCTGATGACTTTACACAACTTTTCCCTTACTTAAATCCAATTTACTTGCATATCATGGCATCACTTCCCTAACGTCATGGTCCTCTTCGAGAACAAAGGACAAACAACAACAACATGACTTCAATATCCAAGAAATATTCATTTCTGGTTAATGGCCTTACAAAGTCTCACTGAATATCAATTAATAGTACTAATCACAGAAAAAGCAATCAACTTGCTGTCTCTCTTCTTATGGACAATAATGAATGAATGTCTCTAGGACTCCAAGACTCCCAAAGTACTGAAAGGCTAAACCAATCCTCACAGCAATGTCTACACTCTGTTCTCTGACTCCTTGAGCTTGGCAAGTCCACTGGATTGACAAGAAATAAAACCAGTACACAATTTCACACCACTAATGATGGGCAACAGACCAGACTGAATGCCCTTGGTGCTAATCTAAGCCATTCTACCACCAAATTGTTTCATTATGAGAAGCAAAACTTGGATGCCAGTTTGTCTCTTCCCAGAGAAATTTAAGACGAGTCCAAGTGGGCTCTCTAAACAGACACCAGACTTCACGGTTACACGTCATCAGGATGAATCTGGAAAACATTATTAGCGAAAAGGCCCAAATGCATCCGAAACGCCTTCTGGTCCGGGCTGTCCGGCCAAGGCTTTCACTGCAGACCTTAGGATAGTGAGAGGGGGCAAGAGAAAGCAGCAGGGTTGCCAAATGAGTAAGGATGACCTCACCTTCCCCTTGGTGCATTCGCTTGGTGCATTCGTCACCTTCAAAGTTCCCTTCATGTTTCTCTCACATTCCTGGCATCTTTCCTTGATCTCACTGGGTGAGCAGCTCAGATACTCCTCTCACCCATTCCACCACTCCAGGTTTGAGGTCTATCCAGAGAGGAAGTGAAGGGAGTTTGTGTTTTCTCCCAATTGCCCTTCTCCCCTCTACCTCATTTTCATTAAGCACCCTTTCTCCTAGGCACTGGTAGTCCCCTAATGTTAAAAGGACCAGAGAACAGCTTCTAGAACACTAGTTTAATAAGAATAGCTAACATTTCTATAGCACCTGCTATGTGCCAGTCACTGTGCTAAGCATTTTACAAATATCTCATTCGATCCTCACCGATAATCTTCTGAGGTAGGTGCTATGATCACCCTCATTTTATAGATCCTCTATGGAGTATTTATGGAATGACATAGATAAGAACGGCCTAGGATGAGG
Source organism: Vombatus ursinus (assembly GCF_900497805.2). Classification (NCBI taxonomy): domain Eukaryota; kingdom Metazoa; phylum Chordata; class Mammalia; order Diprotodontia; family Vombatidae; genus Vombatus; species Vombatus ursinus. The sequence goes on along the minus strand of NW_020944469.1, from coordinate 4,227,987 downwards.
TGTGGATGACTGTGATCCATGCTGGTAGATGGGTACCTATACCAAAGAGACCATGGAAACTTCACAGCATCTAAGTATCTCTCAAGACAATACTGCCTCCTATTCCCAATGGGCCACCTTTTTTTCAAGTCTTATGAGCTTTGTTTGATTTTCTTTATTTTCTCTTCTTCTGTATAATAGTCAGTAATTCAATAAGCTTTTATTAAGCACATATTATGTGTCAGGCACTGTGCTAAGCACTGAAGATAAAAAAAAAAGGCAAAAGACAGTCCCTGCTCCCAAGTAGCTCACAGCCTTAACTGGGGAGAAAACAACTATGTATAAACAAGATATATACAGGATAAATGGTCTCAGAGGAAGGCACAAAAATTTATGAGGACCAGGAAAGGCTTCTTGCAAAAGGTGGGGCTTTAGCTGAGTCTTGAAGGAAGCCAGGGAAACTAAGAGACAGAGATGAGGAGAGAGGGAGTTCTAGGCATGAGGGACAGCCAGTGAAAAATACCCTGAGTCAGTAGATGGAAAGAAATGTCACGTTCAAGGAACAACAAAGAAGTCAGTGGCACTGGATCAAAGAATATCTGGAGAGTAGAAGGTATAAGAAGACTGAAAACATAAGAAGGAGTCAGGTTATGAATGGCTTTAAAAGTCAAACAGTGGACATTCTTTGATCCTGGAGAAATGAATGTTTACCAAAGTGGGAATTATTTACCAATCAGCTATTTGTGTAGTCAGACCACTGACCTGTTAGAGTACAGAGCAAAATTAACAGCAAGTAGGAAGGAAGAATAAAGATGAAAACATATGGTGTTCAATTAAAATAGTTCTAATCTAACCTTTTTAAACAAGCTCTTGATGCTAAAAAAAAAAAATGAGAAGTTGGTTAGAGAACATATCAACACAGATCATCATCATTTTCTATACAGGTCTAGCCAATGACAAGGCCAAAAGAGCCTAGAAACCAATGAAGCCAGCAAACAGTTGATCTTTGCCAAACAGAGAGATATGATAGCCAAGGGCAACCTCAGTTTAGCCCACTGGTTCATTTGTAAAAATCTGTAGAATACTGGAACATCATTAGTAGTATCCCCTCATAACTCAATGAGAAATGGTGGAGAGGGGAAATGAGCCTATAGAAAGCTTGGTACAAGACCCAATTAAATCAAATCATTCTACAGCATTCGAGGATAAAAATGGAAGCACAAAGAATGTGAAAAATGGAAAAGATATGTTAATATTTTGATAATAAACTCTTTTCTCCATCGATGACAGAGGAATTACTACGTTTGGATTCCAATATTATATTCTCGTTGTGCTCAATGAGGAAGTTGAAATGGAAAAAACCAGAAAGGCAGCTGGGCCAGACCAAAAATACCCAGAGGATGTCAGTGCTAGAAGGGACATATTTTGAAGGGCATTGGTCAATCAATCATGAAGATTTCTGAAAGAAGGGAATGATATCAAACAATTGCAAAAATCATGAATGGCATTACTACTTGGAAAAAAAGCAATTCAAAATGGCAGACAGAGAAGCAGCCAGTCAAGATGAGAGTTTAGTTGTAGGTCACTCAAGGGAAAAGTGATTAAATAGTTTGCAGAACTGCCTCATAGAGTGAGGGGGGGAAAGGATGGCATGTGCTCTAGGTCAAAGTTCGGCCCAAATAGCAATCCTCCAGCCCACTGGTAAAGCACGCGATCTGGCTGGCAAGGCTCAAACTCTTCTTGCAGCATCCCTGGAGGTGGTGCCCAGGGAAGGCAGTACACATGCCATCCCTATACATACTATGTCTACATGGACAATGTTAACATATACCATGCCTAGACATACCATGCCTAATGCATACCATGTCTACACATACCATGTCTACATGTACAATGCTTACATATAGCATGCCTAGACATACCATGCCTGACACAAACCACGCCTACACATACCATGCCTACATGTACAACGTCTGATACACAACTCTGATGGAAAACATTGACAGTGGCTCATTCCAGCAGCTTTTTCTAATCACACGGTGGAACTGCTTTCACATGCTTTCTCTCCTAGAAATCTTTGCTAAGCAAAGGCATCAGTGATTAAGAAGCTCCCAAATGAAGACTGAATCCCCCCTTTCCCCCCCCTCCTCCCCTCCCCTCCCTGCCGGATGTTTCTGGTAAGCTCCTTTGAAGACTGAGCAGTGAGGTGTGACTTTAGGAAAGAAGATGGTGTCCCAGGCATCTTAATGAAGTGGGTGCGTTGTTTTCTTGAGAACTGGGATTTTTTGAAAGAATATAAATAATAGCTTCTTGAGAAAAAAGAAAACAATAGCTTCTCCCACTTTGGGGGCAAACATACTTTTTTTTTCCTTTGTGGAAGTAAATTCCATTGCCTTGTTCAAGATATCATCAATATGGTCCAAGTTACACTGGGTTCTTGATGGGTTTTTTTTTTTCATGTCCTACCATATGCTCAAGCTGGGCAGCACACACTTTCAAGCAATCCCCCTCCTTTGCCTTACTCTGGTTTCAGCTCATTTTCACAGTCAGGTAGAGGACTGTTTTCAGTTTCATATATTATTTATTTTCCATAATCATCTAACTCCTGTTTCTTCTCATCTACTCATTCTTGAAGCAACTGCCATTTCACCGACAGCAAATTTCCCAGTGGCCTTTTTATCCTGGATCTTGAATGAGTTCTGCACAGACATTCTCTACCATTGCAACAAGAGAGCAGGGAGGGAAAGGAGGAGAGGAAAGGGGAGAGAAGGGAGACAGAGGTGGGGGGAATAGAGAGAAAGAGAAAGGAGACAGTAAGATATAGAGAAAGTCAGAGAGAGAGGCAGAGAGATAGACAGAGACACAAAGGAGACAGAAAAACAGCGAAAGAGAGAGAGGTGGAGAGATTCAGAGTCAGACAGAGACAGACAGAGACACAGAGGAGAGAGAGAAACAGAAAAGAGATAGAGAATCAGAGAGAGAGAGAGAGAGAGAGAGAGAGAGAGAGAGAGAAAGAGAGAGAGTCTTTCTAAGCAATCTCTCCGAACTTTTCAGGGAATCCAATCATTAAAACAGACTTCCATGAACCCATGGGCCTGAAACAACTGCACGATGCACAATGCTAGCACGAAACCACATACGTCTGAAACAGTTTTTAAAGGATGAAAACCCTGCCAAAAATGCATTCTCCACGCTCCAACCCGAGCATTTAACAGTTCTCCCCCAGCTGTAAAGTTTTTCAAGACCACCAACAATGGGTCCTCACAAAGCCACTCAGAAGTTTCAGCGTCAGTACTCTGATTTAGGATTGTATTAGGGCCACAAACCAGCTGGAAAATACTTCCCCAAACTCTCAACTAGTTCATAGGACTTTGCCCCTCCAAAACTATATTTATTTTTAATCTCAATCATAACTTTCACAAGGTGAAGTTTGGGGCACAGTGAATCACTGGAAAACCATGTAAAGAATCAGGTCTGCTTGGCAGATTGTGACATAGAAATGAGCCTGAAACGCAAGCAGGGCATTGTGGGAAAAGCTCACAATCAAAGAGGTTCCTATGTCACCCTTAAAAGCCTCCTCACTTGGTGCTGGTTCAGAGTTTCGTGGAAAAATACCCCAAAGTGCTGTTTCAAGAGAAAATATGAAAAGGCACAGTAAGTTTAATTCACTAATATTGCCGCCGCCACCACCTCCAAATTCAGAAAAGCACAATTAATGGTCAAAACCCCATAATAAGAAATTGCTGCATGACCAAAAAATAATATTAATAACCAAGGCAATGGCCTACTTATGTCAAGTAATTGGATGGAAACGAAATTTGTAGGAAACCAAAAAAAGTAGAGAGTCCTTTAGCATCTATTAAGATTTGATCTTTGAGACATAAAATTTTCAGGCTAGAAGGACCCCTAACTTAGCCCCTCCTTTTACAAATGGGGAAATGGCTATCCAGAGACTTGCCTAAGGTGGTCCCCCTAATTAATGACAGTGTTGGAGCTAGATGAATGACCAAGTGTCACTATGGGAGGAGGCAGCAATCAAGAAGAAAAGGAGCCATGGCATCCTTATTTTCTCACTTTCCCTGGTATTTGGTCCTCCCTTCCACCCTCTGGGTTTTTGTCTAAATTATCTTAAATTCAAGGAATAACATCCTTCCATCTGCCTGGGCTTTACTCAAGGTCCTTCCCTCCGTGAAGCTTTTTCAATGAACGGGAACCATTTCCTCCGCTCCCCCCCTTCCCACCACCTTGGTCCCTGACTCACCAGTGTGCCGTAGTACATTCTACATTACTGTGGTTGCTTTTGCATTCTCCCTTGTTAAAGGCAAAGTCTCTGCAGACAGGTGACATTGCATCTTTATATCCAATATATTTAGAATTGCCCTGGGGACTCAATATATAGAGTCAAGCAGCAGTCTGACTTGGTTTATTTTTTGGGCTCCCCACTGCCATCTTTCTCTGGTGCCTCATCGTGGTGTTTGGGTGCCCTTGGGCAATTACAGAGTGCAAACTCTGGCAAGGCCTCTCCCAAGCTGGAAAAACTTCATGTCTGTTGTTCAAGGACCAGTCTAGCAAGGGTTAGCCATCACAATTTGTGGAAAGGCAGAGCACAGAAACTCCTGTATACCACTTACTAAAGAGTGGAGGCTTTGAGAAACCTGGGGTCAGACCTGGTGCAGGGATGGCCCCCACCTTTGCAGCCTCAGATTCCCCAAGTAACTAAAGGTGCTACAAACCAGGTGTTCTATAAACGGTATCCAAACTTACAGCTCTCCAGGTGCTGACTTCCCAGCCCATCTCACCACCATTGCCACCCAGGAAGCAAGACCACCTTCCTCTGCAAGATCACACTTCCAGGCATGGAGATCTCTTGGAGCATCAACGAGGAATGGGGAGAGAAAAGAGTGTGTTCTAGTCTGAGAAACAAAGTATGTGGCTGGCTGAGTGCTGCCTGAGAGTACTATGAGAAAGCCCTCAATGCAAAGGCACCTGCAAGGAGAACATGGAGGCCTGCACAGCACCCGGAAGTGGCCTGCCTATTCCACTCTCAGCCTCCAGCGTCCCACAAGCCTCCTTGAACTGTGACTTGAGTCAATCTCATGATGTTGCTCTTAGCCTGGCAGAGTAGACTGTGGCATTCAAGTGTCAACGGTTGTATTAGATGAGAAGAGGGACTGAAAGGCTTTGAGTATTCAAGTGACTACTTAAGTAAAAGCATGACAATAAGGGGAGACAAATCAGGACCCCTCTAACTGCAATTTTGAACACAGTGACCTAGTTCCACAAAGCAGTGAGCTGGCTTTTTGCAAGGAAATTTAACAGAACTTAATGTACATAATGACTTAATTAAAAATTAACCCTTATGTTTATATAATACTTTAAAGTTACACAGCATATTCATATACATTTCCTTGTATACCCTGTGAGGTAGGTGCTATGGGGATTACTCTGCCCATTGCACAGATAGGGAAACCAAGGCTCAGTGCAGGGAGGTTGAGTGCTGCCCATGGTCACATAACTAATAAGGGGATAATAATTGGGGATCCTGCTGGCTCCATCCCTTCCTACCTCTGTGACTAGAGGCAAGTCACAACCTCTTTGGACCCTCTTTGGGTTTCCTCTCCTGCACCATTGGTGAAATGAGAGGCTTAGACTAGATCCCCGCTTTTGTTCTTTTTTGAACTATGAGCTTATGAATCTCAGATCAGGAAGTGAGCTTGAAGCTGGCCAAGCCAGTCTTTCCCTGGCTGTGCTGCCCCTGCCCCCCAACCCTTCCAGGTGCTCATCTGGTCTTTGCTTGAAGACCTGGAGTGAGAGGAATCCCCCTGCCTCCTCAGGCAGCCCATTCCTCTCTGGGGCCACTTGGAGTTTATGACAAGTTTAATTTTTTTCTTAAAGCAAACCCAAGCCCACTTTTCTTCAACATCCACCCACTGCTCCTAGGTCGACCTTCAATGCCAGGTCTTCCAACAGCATCATCAGTTCTCATTCTCTCTCTCTCTCTCTCCCTCCCTCTCTCTCTCTCCCCACCTATTACTCTCTCCCACCCCCACCTATCACACACACATACACATACACTCTCTTTCTCTCTCTCCCTGTTCTTTCTGTCTATCACACACACAGACACATACCATACTGACTCACTAGAGTGTTTTAAAGGCAAAAAAAAAAAAAAACCCTGCCATACAATATCTAATTATGACAAAAGAATTGTCTCTGGCTTCCACACTATACATGATAAAGGTTCAAACAAAAATAAAATGTAAAGTCTTGGAAAGTGCTAAGGTTTAATTAATTAGAAACACAATTATCCATCTACCCTTGGGATTAAAGTTTTTGTAAAGGTCCTGCCCATGTTAATGTACATAATTATTATGTGGAAGAGGTGGAGGAGGGTTCTCTGATGTGAAAGAATTGGGAGGAAAAGGCAGCTCCAAGGTTGTGTGACCCTGGGCAAGTCACTCCACCTCTAGAAGCCTTAGTTTCCCCATCTGTCCAATGAGGCCAAAGGACTGGATGACCTCGAATGTGCTTCCAGCTCTGCATCTATGATCCTCTGGAAAAGGAGAAGAATATCTGCTCCCGAGAACCGAAGAGATCCACTTTTCTCTTCCAGGTAGACCAGAGGTACGGAATGTTGCATACTCTGCCCGACGTTCACTAGGAAGGTTTGTTGTGTAGAGATGATTTTCTTTGTTACAAAGGAAGAAAGACAGGGTATGGTGTGACGAGAGTGGTATAAAAAAAACACAAATGCCGGAAGAATCCAAGATTTTTATCAGTTTAGGGAACTCCCCTCAAACAATGCAGAATATAATGGCCTATAATGTAGCCCATAGGCCTAGAAAGTTGCCTGTGGAATAGAGAAGTTAAATAAATGGAGCAGGGCATTTCTAACATGACCTCGAAGATGTCCAGCCCAACAAAGATCATAGCCCTCCCTCAGCAGTGGTGTACCATCATTCTCATCGGTTTTGTGATTCGGATATTACGACAGCCATGGAGGGGAGGGACTGCTGATATTATCCTCATTAAAGAAAGAGGGTTTGGTAACTAAACATGGTCTCAACGCCAGGAAATATTAAAGGCAAGGTGACTCCTGACTCCAACACCAGTGCTATTTCTACAACACTGTGCCTTTTCCTACATGTTAAATGCCGTGTGTTTCCCTAGTTCTCATAGACTACTGAGAATTTTTTCTTTATAGGGGCAGCTAGGTGGTACAGTGGATAGAGCACCAGCCCTGAAGTCAGGAGGACCTGAGTTCAAATCCAGCCTCAGACCAAACACTTGACACTTACTAGCTGTGTGACCCTGGGCAAGTCACTTAACCCCAATTGCCTAAGAAAAAAAAGAAAAGAAAAAAAAAAGAATTTCTTCTTTATTGTAAGTTCATAAGATACCTCCATTCTCTTGCCTTCAGAGAGTCTCAATGACCTTTCCTCTCCAGCTTTTGTCAAACTTTTTGCCATTTTCCTTAACGCTTTTCTGAGCTCTCCCTCTTTGATTATATAGTTTTGAGATTTGAAGTTCCAAATGGAACACTGAATTCCAATAAAGGCCCAAGTGATGCTGGGTAGCAGAGATAGGCTGCTTATCATGGCTAGCAGCTGCAGGGGAAGCCCATAGTGTCATTTTCCTACAGATGTAGCAGACCACATCTGTGTGAATGTCTTCTTGGGAGCTTCAACTTCTTGTTTTACTTTTTAATGAGATTCAGCAACTCTATAACATTGTAAAAGTTACAGACAAGTTGCCAACCTGCATCAGTGAAGGGAGCTTCCACACACCTGGTGAAATTACAAGTCCTGACCTTCTTCCCACAAAAAATAAAAACAAAAACAAAAACTATGTGCGGCATAATTGGGCAAATAAGTAAGCAACAGTTCCATGGCACCAAAGGTGATCCCCAAAGCTTGATCCTTATAATCCTTGGTCTTGGTCTATTTCTTCTTCATCAACCCACCCCATGCCACCAAACTTCAGAGGAGTGATGTGGCATGTCGACTTGGATCAGCTGCGTTTCACATTAGGAACTGCTCCAGGATCCCCTATTGAAAAGCAGAGGAAAGGGATACCCATTAGAACCGCTGTTCTTAAGTCTCTCCTGGAATAATAAAGAATGAGAGCAAGTCTGGAAGAGAGCACAGCATCTCAGTGTTGGACAGGACCTCAGAGGTCAGTGAGCCCAACCCATACTCAAACTTTTCTAAAATATCACTGGCAAGTGGTCATCAGCCTTTGCTTGAAGACACTCAGTGGCAGGGAGCCCACTGCCTCTGAAGGCAGCCCATTCCAGTTGCGGCTAACTCTAGAGGTTATGGACTTCTTCCTGACATTAAGTCTCCGAGATCTCTTCATTTTGCCAATTGTACCTTGCTGGGGGTTGGAGAGGAGGAGGCAAATGAGGAAGAGAAGGTCACTTCTGCCTTTCCCCAAGTAGGAGAGAAGACAGTACCTATTACAAAGGGAGCGTGTCAAGAGCAGAAAAAACAGCTGGTAGAACTGCTACTGGCCCCACCTCTGGGTGGCACTCAGAAAGATGACTGAGGAAATAGCCATAGAGTATTTGGAGACCCTACAAAGAAAATCCTGTTACAACCAGATGAGAGTCTAAAGAGTTTCCAAAGAAGCTCACCCAGGGCCTGGGTAGAAATAACAACAATAATAACAAAACAAGCCCCTGATGAGCAGTTTATAAGACCTGAAATAGGTTACTCATCTGAGGAGAGCATACAGCTTTACAAACGCTCCTTGGCAGCCACAGTAGAGTACAACTGCCCATTGGGCAGGCATCAATAAATATGCATATCATAGACTCGTTCTTAAGTATCTCTTTAAGTGACAATACAGGGTCACTCGCATAATAACCCAGTGGGGTATGGGAGAAGTACTGTCTGAGCAAGACTATATTTCCATCTTTTAGGGGATCCGTGATTGCAAAGAATGCTGCCTCTAATGGTGCAAATTGCAACCCATCCACACTCCTCCCCCTCCACCTCTTTCTCCTCCTCCTACTACTACTACTACCACCACCACTACTACCACTACCACCACTACTACCACCACCACTACTACTACTACTATTAGCTAACATTAATATAGCAGCACCTACTATGTGCAAGGCACTATGCTAAGCCCTTTATAATCATTATGTCATTTGGTCCTCACAACAACCCCATGAGGTAGGTGTTACTGTTTTCCTCATTTTACAGAGGAGGAAACTGAGGTAAACAGGGTGAAATCACTTGCCCAGGGTCACACAGCTAGTAAGTGTCTGAGGCCAGATTTGAACTCAGATCTTCCCAACTCCAGGTCCAGTGTTCCATCTACTGTACCACCCAGATTTCCATAACTATTCATGAGCAATCTTTGTCTGTGTCTTCTAGTAAATGTTCTATAGAGGACTGAATCAACACGTGCAGGGGGCCTCCTTCTAGATCTTTCAACATTGCCAAAGGGGCAGGCTGGTTACCCATTGGTTATCCCTCTCTCTTACCATGCCACTGGCCCATTTCTTTTTCCCTTTATCTCTCTGGTCATTTTCTGAATGACACTTGTATGTGCATTTCTTATACACTTATACCCACTACATAACTTTCCATAGCCCTTTGGGTCACCTGCAATTTTTATTCTTTGGAAACTGTGATATTCCATGATTCATCTCCATAGAGCTGTGGCAGAAAAATATTGATGTTATAAAAACAAAGAGAAGTATGGGATAATTAAAAGCACTATGCACCTTCTAAAAGACAATCCAGTTCACTCTCCTCTTCCTATTTAATTCTGGGCCCAAATAATTGTCCACCCACAATATTGTGGTCTTCCACTCTCTCTCTCTCTCTAGCCATCTAGCTGCCATGACTCAGTGGATAGAGTGCTGGGCCTGGAGTCAGGAAGACCTGACTTCAAATCTGGCCTCAGACAATTACTAGCTATGTGACCCTAGGCAAGTCATGTGACCTCTGTTTGCTTTAACACACTGGAGAAGGAAACAGCAAACCACTCCAGTATCCTTGCCAAGGAAACCCCATATAGGATCACAAAGAGTCAGACAGGACTAAACAACACCACACACATATATGTATGAATGTATGTATGTTATGTGTGTATATACATATACATATGCATATACACATACACATATACATATATATGTGTGTGTATATATATATATATACACACACACACACACACACACACACACACACACTAATGGATTAGCTCTATGAGTTGTCCAGCCAATTGCATATCAGGGAAATTCTTTATCCACTTGGCTTTCCCATGTGAATAATAAGGCTGAACTCCTTTTGAGTGATTATGGATCTCATTTAAAGGTCACTACAAGGTTTTGAGGCTGATACAAACAGTACAATGTCATCCTCAAGTAAGCAGAGCTGAATGACCTCATAATCAACCAGAAATTCATCTTCCATTTGGACCCTGCACTAGACATTTTCCATGAAGGTGGTAAATCCCTCTGGTGAGCATGTTTCCCTGTTTTATGCCTTGCTTGATATTAATGACCACAGAGTGGTCAAAAACAGTGAGCTCTGTTGGATATCTTCCAAGGAATCTGCCATCTACATGAGAGGCACGCTGTTGTAGGAGATCCTTTCCGGCAGCCCTGTGCTTCACCAAATCCAATGCCTTCTTACAGTCAACAACCAGCACAATGAGAGTGTGTTCTGCACCTCTTTTGGCCAACTGTGTGACTGTGGAGATATGGTTCACTCCAGAATATCATTTGTGAATACCTGCCTATTCATCTCTCATACCTTTGGCAAGGATGTAAGATTATATTATTATATAAGATTAAATATGTATTATATATTTGAATACGATTCTAAGTCCCATAAACAAGAGCAATGGATAGGGGATGGGGCTCCCCCTTGATCCACCACCCACGTCATGTCCTCTATTTCTCCATATTAAAGGGAGTCATCTCTAACCCAAGAGCTCACTGATGTTCAGAACGCTTCCTGAATCCATCTTTCAAATGTTAGTCACGGAAGGGCTCTGCAGAGTAGTGAGAACACTTCATTGCAGGCACTGGTTCCTCACTCCACATTTCTGGGCCCCCTTTGGCACCATGGGGATCCTCTCCCACCTGAAACGTCTCATCAGGAAAGAATCCCCTGCCAAGATCTTGCCAAGAGGCAGAAGGGATAGAGTTAGCTGACAAGGAGGTGAAGTTTCCCAGGTCTCTTCACATGAGAGGTGAGAAGGACAAGGTGAGAGGTCACCATTTGCTTTCTGTTGCCTCCTGGTTAGTGAAAAGTCTGAGAGAAAATTTAATATTGTAACCCATTTATCCATCGATTGTCTCCATGTGTCTAAGGTTTCTGGTATAAGGAGAACAAATTCACAGCTGTTTAAATGACTTCAGGCTGGAAAGAATTCTTTTGAGAGCAGTACACAGAGAACAAACAATGCTCTGGTTGCTGGGCTGGAGCCCAATGTGTCTGCTGGACATTCCCCAGAAATGGCCTCGGGCCTTTTGCACAGGTGGCCGGTGGTCCCGTCTGCTGGAATGTATCCCTCCTCTCCTCTGCCACTTGGGAGTCCTAGCTTCCTTCAAAGTCCAGTCCTGGTGCCACGTCATACATGCAGGAATGATAGTCATAACTGACACGGTTTTACAAAGTACTTTACAAATAGTATCTGATTTGAGCTTCATAACAACCCTGTAAGGTAGGGAATGTTATTTTCCCCCATTTTACAGGTGAAGAAACTGAGGCTGAGAAGAGTTTAAGTGACTTGACCCAGGTCATATATCTAGTAAGTAGCTATATGTAGTAGTAAGAAGCAGAATTCAAACTCAGGTCTTCTTGGTTCCAATTCTAGCACCCTATCCATTGTGCCACCTAGTTGATTAATTTTGTTTCCTAGGAAACTCTAAATAGGAGTACCTATAAAAGAAAAAAACCTAAGAGACACTTTCTTGGTGGACAGGATCTAGACCTTGGGGGGCCAGAGGGTGGTCTGTGTTCAAATCCCTGAATTCAAATCTATCCTCAGGCTGCAGAGGAGGTGGGAGGCGATGTCCAAACCCACACCTAGGCCTTTCGTTGTTGTTCAGTCATTTCAGTCGTGTCCTACCCTTTATAGCCCTGTTTGGGGTTTTCTTGGCAAAGGTACTGGAATGGTTTGCCATCTCCTTCTCCAGCTCACTTTACAGATGAGGAAACTGAGGCAAACAGGGTGAAGTGACTTGCCTAGGGTCACAGAGCTAGGAAGTGCCTCAGGCTAGATTTGAACTCAGGAAGTTGAGTCTACTTGACTCCAGGCCCAGCACTCTATCCACTGCACCACATGGATACAAAAGGCATGTCAGGTTGACAAGTAAATACCAAAATCAAGACAATTCATCAATCTGTTTGTTAACACACTGTCCATTGTTAACAGTACTTAAAACCCATTGAAGTCAGGGGATATGCTTTACAAAGATAACACTTTTGCCAATAGGAACCATTGGTGAAAAGCACATTCACTGCTTATATAGACACCATCATGGGAGTGGTTCCTTAACTCCATACATGCACGGCACTCATCTTCTATACAAAGATACCATTCCTGACTCCCTCAGTCAAGCATGCTCTTTCATTCCTTTTCCCAGACTAGTGCTAGTTTCTTCCTGCATTGACATCCTCCTTCACAGAAATCCTCCTCCATGGATGCCCTCTTCCAAAGCCTCAGTCACTGCTGCAGAGTAGTGAGCCTGGGTCCCTGTGAGCTATGCTGGTGGGGCATGAGCCTGGGCAGGCTTCAAGGAAGGGCTGATGGTAGACGTCAACATCTATCATGTCTATCATCTGCAGACCACCTAGCAAAGTATGAAGAAGTGTCACCAGGTTGACCTCGGGGTGATTCCTTTATTTTTGGCTGTAGCACTTCAATGAAGGCCCTCTATTAAGACTCGCAGAGGTTGTGATCTTTGCAAGCAGATCTTTGTCTCACTGATGAAATCACAGGTCCATGAAGTATTGACATACCAACGGGTTTACTGAGCCATCCAGTATCTCACTCACCTAGGATCCCTTGGGACGAATGGCATGTGGACAATAAGACAGTGTACCAAGATTTCAGGGTGCAGTCTGTGGCCAGGGCACAGAGTAATGCTAACTGGTCCACATGGGAACCAAACTTGTGACTTGGGACTCATTAGCATTATGTTCTAACCCAAAAAGTCATCCACCCTTAGGGATGCTAAATACACATATATGTCTCAACCAAACTAAGACAGACTGAGACAAACAGGTCATGAGACAAATATGATCAAGTCTAAAAAAACCCAAAAGACAAGGCACTTAAATCCAGTTTCAGGATAATCCATTTAAAATCACTTGTGAGGTTTATGATTCTTAGCATATCGTGTTGAGAAAATTGATGGGTTGGTGCCTTAGAACGCCTCAAGACAATGGCCCTAAGCAGCTGGAGGGGCCTATGGGGAAACCCAGAGAGGGAAAATGGGGTAGGAAATAGCCCTAGTTAGAGGACTTCAAACTTAGCAGTTAGAGATTGGCACCGCTTTGACTTCTTTTGGTAACCACAATGAACTAAGAATTCTGCAGCTTTCTAGAAAGAGCAAAGAACACAAATGATTCTTCTCCCAAAGATGGCCCACAAATCATTGATTGATTCTGCTTCTATTGCATTCAAAACAAAGTTATACTTCCCACCATTTTTTTCATTTCTCAAAGTTTCCTAGAAAGCATGAAACCCCAAGATAAGATATTACTTCCCAAAACACCTCAAAGAAGAACATTGCATAAATGTCCAGAAACAAGGGTATGAAAATCTATTACTTATTCTTTGAAAGTCTGTGACTATGCTTGAACAGCAGTGATCTGGTGAGCTCAGGCAGGAGCTAGGGTAAGAGGAGACCATCAACTGAAAAAAAGCTTGACTAAGTTAAAGATATCATCTGTTTGAGTGGAAGGCAAGGCATCAACTGAGGAACTCTGCCCCTCTGGCTTTCCAGGGAGCAGGAGTGGGGGGTGGGGGGAGGCTTGACTTCATCCTTTAATTTTCCTTTCTTAGCAAATCGTTATATAAGGAAAAAGCCATAACACAAAACTCTATGTGGTATTTGATCAGGATCACCTATATAGGTTTATGATCGTCATCATCATTAGTTAACTTTCCGACAGCACTCTACTTTGCTCACAAACGAAGTCAACACATCAGTGAGCATTTATTAAGGGCTTCTTATGTGCCAAGCACTGTGGTAAACGCTGTTGATCCAAAGAAAAGCAAAAAAACACTCTCCTGCTCTCGAAGAGCTCACAGTTTAAGGAGGGAGGCAACACGCAAACAAGTATATTCAGACAAGAAATAGATGGGATAAATGGGAATTAATCTCGGAGGGAAGGTCCTAGCATTAAAGAGAATCAGGAAAGGCTTCTTGCACGAGGTGGGATTTTAGCTGGGACTTGAAGAAATACAGGAGGCAGAGACGAGCAAGGAGAGAATTCAAAGCATTGGGGACAACTACTGAAAAGGTCCAGAAGTGGGTGCTGGAGCATCTTTGAGGAGGAACAGCCTGGAGGTCAGAGTCACCAGATCCCAGAGTAAGGTGTAAAAAGACTGAAAAGACAGGAGGTGACTAGGTTAGGAAGAGCTTTAAAAGCCAAACTGCCTTTTCAATTTGATCCTAAAGACAATAGGAAGCCATTGGAGTTGATTGAATTGGGGGGGGGGTGACACGATCAGACCTGCACTTTAGGAAGATCAGTGGAACATGGACTGGAAGGGAGAGAGACTTGAGGCAGGGAAATCAAAAAGTCAGCCATTGCAGAAGTCTAGGTGGGAGGCAATGATGGCCTTTGCCAGGGTGTTGGCAGTGTCAGAAGAGAGAAGGGGGTATGTAGGAGAGTTATGAAAGTAGAAAGGTCAGGACTTGGCAAGTGATTGGATGAAGGCAGGGTGTGAGGGATTGAGAAGTTGAGGATGACACCCAGGTTGTGAGCCTGGGTGACAGGGAGAATGGTGATGACCTCAACAGCAGCAGGGAGTGAGAAAGAGGAGAGGAGCTAAAGTGAGAGAGAATGAATTCCATTTTGTATATGTTGAGTTTAAAAGGTCTGTAGCATATCCAGGATAGGCAGCTGGCAATGGGACACATGATGTCAGGAAGGAAGTGAGGGGTGGATGAAGAGATCTGAGAATCATCTGCACAAAGATGATTCTAACACTCACTGTTAGTGGGAAGAGCCAGCAAAGACATTTGAGGAGCAGTCAGGGAAGCAGAAGAGATCAGTATCACAAAAACTCGAGCAAAACCAATATCTAGGAGAAGAGGGTGATCGATAGTGTCCAAAGCAGCAGAGAGGTCAAGGAGGAGGAAGACTGAGAAAAGGCCATCAGATTTGTTAACTGAGAGATCAGCAGTACCTTTGGAGAAAGTAGTTTCAGTGGAATGATGAAGCTGGAAGCCAGAATTCAGAAGGTTTAAAATTGAATGACAGGAGAGGAAGTGGAGATAATGATGAAAGCCAGCCTTCTCAAGGAGTTTAGACAGGAAATGAAGGAGAGATATAGAACGCTAACCAGCAGAGGTTTTGGAGGTAGTACACAAGTACTATCAACCCTATTTTACAGATAAGAGAACATGGTGCCATTGTGGGAAAATGATTAGCTGATGGATACATGGAGAGTGTCAGAGTGAGAATTCAAACCCAGGTCTTTTCATTCTCAAATCACTGAAACAGTCATACCAAGAAAAGTCCTACAGAAGAACTCCTCTCTTCTCAATCCTTGCCACCATACCTAAGAAGTCCATACTCAGAGCACCAAGATTTTTCCAGTCAGAAGAGTTGAAGCCAGAAATCCAATGCCCTGAGATTCCCATATCTGTAAGGGTTTGAGAGAGAAGCACTCAGAGGTATCTTGCTCCGTGAGCTAATGAATTCAATTTGATTCATCAAGCTTTTACTAAATGTTTATTGTGTGCAAGACACTTTTCTAAGGCCTAGAGACACAAGAATGAAATGGGCCCTCCCTTCAATGAGCTGATATTCCATTGATTCTATGTATTTGAACATGATCAATGTTGCATGAGAGTATTCCCCAAGGCGAGGGCCTCTGTGACCTGCCCCAACTCATCAGAGACAGCTCTTCCACAGGTATCTTTGGTACTTAGAATATCACAGCAAACATAAATTTTCTAATCATGGTCTAAAGATAGGCAAAAAAAGCAATGCCAGAAACCATATCTATAGGAATCAATGAACAGTCATGGGACAGAGACAAATTTCAACACAAAACAAAGTCAACATCATTTTGGCCAGTGCCACAACCCCGAATATGGCCCTAACATTCTGCTCACTGCTATCTGAAGCAGCCAGCAAGCAGGTATGTCAGCACCTTGCATCTCAAAAAGAAGGCACTGGGGCAGGTGGGGGGGGGGGTGGGGGGGTGGGGCTGATCCAAGCAATGTTTCGGAGACTCTCTTCTATTTTCATGAGAAAATGGTGCCACACAATTAAAAAAAGAAACAACATGAGAAAACTTCATCTTCAAAAAAGGACATTTCTCATGAGTCAAGGCACGGGAAAGGTCAAGAATGACACGTAGTTTAGCATCTTTTCTTGCCCCAGAAAGTATTAATATACCTCACTCACAAAGAATTTCATGAAAGTGAATCAAAGAACAAAGAATTCCCATAATGGGCAGCTACCTGATCCCCACTCACCTGGAATAAAGTCACAACCCAGAAATAAGCAAGGGCTCTCAGTGGCCCCAGCGATGTTTACATGACCACCAAGGGAAGCGACCATGTGATACTATTTGATCAAGTCCGAACAGGTTCGCTGACATCATGGCAATAGCCCCTCACCTGGACATCTCCAGAAACCACTCTTGCCAGAATATCTAGATGGGATGGTGATTAAGGTATTGTGGGTAATTAACACATGTTCATCTAATTCAAAAACTCCTCAGAGAGATTCTCCAAGTCAGAAGGGATCTCAGAGGGCATCTAGTCTAACTCTTCCCTAAATAAGAATTCGCTTTCTAGTAGACCCAACAAGTGGTTGGTCAGTTTTTCACTGAGGACCTCTAGAGAGCAAAAGACTATCCCCTTCTAGTACAGCCCATTTCGCAGATGGAAAGTCTGACCAAAACTAAATCTTCCTCCCAGCACCTTCTTCTCACTGCCCCTGTGTCTGCCCTCAGCAACCAAGTGGAACAAGGCTAATCCTCTTTCACATGAAAGCCTTTCAAATATTTGAAATGGAACTTTCCTTTGGCCAGTTCAGTTTGGCAGGGGTCTCCGGCTTGATTTTTGCTAGGCTAATGGCTTTGTACAGAAATCATTTAGCAAGATGTTTTTTTGACTCTTATGTTGGAAAGGCACTACTAAGAGCAGAACAAGAGCAAGGCACACTTGCCCCTTAAGCCTGATGTCTCCATCTTAGATGGATCTTAGTGAATATCTCTTGCTCTGCTAATCCATCCCTGAACACAGCTTTCGGGGAAAATGGTACCAGCTCCACTGGGCCCCAGCTCCTGGCTCCCCATAATCCCAATTTAAGATCCACCAGTCCTCACAAAGCACCGAATTCCTCTGTGTAATACAATCAGTGCTTAAGAAGCGATGATACCGACCTTCTTGTAGCCTCAACATGTCTTTTTATTTATTTGTTTGTTTATTTTTGGTGAGGCAATTGGGGTTAAGTAACTTGCCCAGAGTCACACAGTTAGTGACTGTTATGTGTCTGAGGCCACATTTGAACTCAGGTCCTCCTGACTCCAGGGCCAGTGCTCTATCCACTGCGCCACCTAGCTGCCCCAACATGCCTTTTTTAAGGTTGGAAATGCAGAAGGCACTCTATTCTATTCCATTCCATTCAATAAACATTTATGTATTTATTACTGTGAACAAAGTATCTGAAGGACTAGAGCAGAGCAGAGGGGTTAGCTTTGTTCTGCCCTCCCCGGTCTATGTTCTATATCACCTCTCCTCCATTTCAATACTGTGAGTCCCAGTATGTGATAAAGTACTACAAAAGGCAACGAGATCCTGGGTTGCATTAGGAGAAGCAGAATGCCTAGAACTTGGGTGGCAATAGGGCCCCTGGTCAGGCCAAGGCTCAGATATCATGATCAGCTCTGAGCACCCCATTTTAGGGAGCACGTAGGCAAAGTGAAGCATTCCAGAGAAGGGGCACCAAGAAAGAGAGAGGGCTCTCCTGCATGAGGAGTGGTAGAAAGAGCTGGGGATGTTTAGCATGGAGAAGAGAAGACTTAGGAGAGCCACGACAGCTGCTGTCAAGCATCTGAACAGCTGGCATAAGAGACAGGGATTAGCCTTGTTCTGGCTGACCTCTGATCACAGACCCATGAGCAGTAGGGATAAGCTACAAAGAGCCATTTTTAGATTGGGTGCAAGAACTTCCAAACAAGGAAAATCATCTAACACTGTCTCTGGACTACTGGCTCTGCCCTATTTGCAGTTCTCATGCAGGAGCCTGGAGGACCATTTGACGGAGACATTATTTAAAAAGGAAGAGTGGACTAGGGGACAGGGCATTGGACCTGGGGGCAAGGAAGGCTTGGGTTCAAATGTGGCTCTGCCCTGAGCCATGTGACCACAGTACAACAAGGGAGTGGCTGCCTCACAAAGCCGTGTGAGAACCAAATGAGAGTCATTCAATCATATATAGACAGTATTTATAAACTTTAATGTGTCTACGATGTAAATGTTGCAACTCTTATTAGAGGATATTCTCAGTCAGGTATAGATTGACCTCAAAGGCCCCTTCCAATCTTGGGATTCTGTGAAGTCCCTGAAGCCCTCCTTCACCCATAAAATGCACGAGTTGGACTGGAAGATGATCACTAAGGTCCCTATGGCAGCCACTTGTCACACACTGTGTCCTGGAGACTCCTCGTAGACATGGGTTGAACTGGAAGGCCTCTGAAATTCCATCCAGCTTTCAAACTTGTGTGATTATGTGAGTGATTCTCAAGTGGGCCAACTTCAGCAAAACTCTACCAATGTTATTTTCAACAACTCATTCATTCATTTAACATGTATGAATATATACACATATGTATACACATATACCCATATATGTATATATTAGGGGGGCACATAGTAGTTACAAGTCACCAGTCTAGACACTGCAAGGAATGTAAAGACAAAATGACCTGGGCCCTGCCCTCACATAGTTCCCAATTCAGTAGAGGAGATGATGAAACAGGTACAGAAATGACTATAACATAAAGCAGGCCATGATGATGATAGTCTGGTGCTCTGGTAATTCAGAGACACAACCCAACTTTGATATATGCAGAATGGGCCTTCTCAAGCATGAACACATAAGTATCATGCATGTACATGTGAATACACCCAAATAAAATTGCCACCAATGTACTAATATCAGCATGTATGAGTACTATGGATGGAACCATAGCTCCCTGATAAACATGTCTGCAACAGCCCAATTGCCCCAAATGGGCTCAACAAAAGTTGTAAAGTCCACACAAATTCACCGCACCACCATTTCTCATCTAGCATGTGGTCTGACATCAAGATACATGATCTAGCCAGAGCCAGGTGTCCGTGCCTGGGGCTAATCTGCAGTCAGTAACTTTCGAGTGCCTTTCTACAAAGAACATTAAGATTGAACATAATTAGCATTCCCTCCGTCAGTCGCCCCAACAGCTGCCACAGTGCGTCATTTCTATTCACTCTTCGGTATGTAACACACAAAACTACCCAAGCAAGGGAACCAAAAATCACTGCTCCATTTCTAAACCATGCCAAAGGCAAGAATGGGGCCTCTTCTGTAGGCTGAGGGAGTCCTGGGAACAAATGTGAGTTAATAATATAGCAGCACCTAGTGAATCTGATTAAGAATGGGTGGGGGGAGGGGGGACACAGCAGAGCAGTGGAGAATGAAGGCAATAGATATAGAATAATAGAAAACTGAGAATTTACCAGTACATACATAGGATAAAGAACTGGAAGATGTAATTATAAATATTAGTTAAACTAGTAGACCTGAGGTCACTAATAGTGTAGTAGAGCACTGCACTTGGACAGAGGACCTGGGTTCAAATTCAGGCTCTGTTCCCTATGACCTTGGACAAATCCCTTCATGTTTTTGGGCCTCGATTTCTTTCTCAGCAAAATGAGGAAGCTGTATTTAATGATCTCTAGAGTCCATTCCAATTTTAAATCGAGTCATTAAGTCAAGCTAATAAACATTGATTAAATGCCTACTATGTGCCAGGAACCTTGCTAAAAGCTGGACATACATAGAAAGGCATCAAGGAGCATAAATTCTAATGGGAGAGACAACCTGAAGATATCTGGATATATACAAGATATAGACAGAGCTGAGGGATGATAATCTCAGAGGGAAGGTACTAGCAGCTGAGAGTTCTGGGAAAAAAAAACTTCTTAAAGAAGATAGCATTTGGGCTGAGTCTTGAAGGAAGTAAGGAAAACTAGGAGGTGGAGATGAAAATGGTAAGCATTCTAGGTAGGAGGGCCAGCCAAAGGCAAGGAGAAAGGAAATGGAGTGGCACATACAAGGAATAGAAAGTTGGCCCATGAAGCTGGATCATAGAGTACATGGAGAGAAGTAAGGTATAAGACTGGAAAGTTAGGAAGGGGCCACTTCAGGAGGAACTTTAAATGCCAGAGAACCTTGAGGGACGAGCATTGTCAGATCAAAACGTGGCATCTGATAGATGATAACCAGAGTGAGGAGGCAGGAAGACTGAAGTCTATTACATTAGGAAAGGCAAGATGTGAGAAGAGCCTGTGCCAGGGTGACGGATGTAAGTGGAGAAAAGGAGACATAAATGAGAGATGCTGGGAAGGTTAAAACGGAAAAGGAAAGATTATATTAGGCAACAGAATGAACATGTGAGATGAGTAGGGGTGAGGAGTCAAGGATGGTGTTAGGTTGTAAGCCTGGATGCCTGGGAATATGGCAGTATCTTTGATGGTATTAGGGAATATAGGAAGAAGGCAGTATTGGCAGGGGAAGAGAATGAGTTCAGTTTTGAACATGTTGAGTTTAAGATGCATATGGGGTATCCAGCTGAAGATACTGAAAAGCTAGCTGGTGATGCAGGACTGGAGGTCAGGAGGGAGGTCAGGGCTGGATAAGTAAACCTGAGAATCATCAGCATAGAGACGATAATTGAACTCCTGGGAGTTGATGAGAGGCCACATGAGAGGCCACTGTGAGGCTGTAGCTCTGGAGAGAGACTAGCAAAGCAAAATGGTGGGTGGTGGAGAGAACGATGGATTGGTAATCAGCAGAGATTTGCTGCCTCTGACACTCACTGTGGTCTAGTGACCATAGACAAGTCACTTAATCTCCCTAAGTCTCAATTTACTCAGCTATAAAAATGGGGATAATGACAGATATTGCCTATTGCTGTGAGGAGCAAATGAGATAATGTACGTAAAGCATTTGGTAAACCTTAAAGTGCCCTGTAAATGCCAATTATTGTTACTGAGTGCTCTGTGTAGACTAGAGCAGTTATATAACATCAATAGCCAAGTGATCCAGGAAGGTGAGGGCTGAAATAAGGCTCTACCCTGAATTCAAGGTGAACGAGACAAGAACGGCTGTGCCACCTAGACTCAGAAGAAATGGAGAGGCATACAGGTATAAGTCTGCAGTTAGCTTATTCTAAGTAATATACTAACCACAAAGTGGTGAGAAATAAAATCACTATATGAATTTCAATAGACTCAAAATTTGAAATTTTTTTCTTTAATAACAGTGAATTTATCAATTAATGTTTCAAGGAACTATGAGATACAAAGGTAGAAATTTTTAATAGAGTGGACATTTCTGGTCACCTCATTCATGCTTTCTCCCTCCCTTGAACTACTCAGTCCCAGACAGTTAAAAGTCTGTGTTTTCTTATACAAAGGAAGGAGGACTATAAGGGAATGAAAACAGGGATGGGTCAGCTTTATAGGAGAAGAACACTAGTGATGTTTGCAGAGAACATTGGATTGGGGATTGTCAATACGAGTAGGAGTATGACAGCATGCTTCCCTATCACCTCCACACACATTGATATCTCCTCTACCCTCAATTCTCACTTACTCCATCCGTCCATCCATCCATCCATCCATCCATCCTCTCCAGCTTCTCCTCACTTTCACAATAAGACTCCATCCATCCATCCATCCTCTCTAGCCTCTCCTCTCTTTCATTTCTTTTCCTCTCTCTGTTTCCTTAACTCTCGGCAGTCTGGCTTCCTACCTCATCGTTCAACTAAAACTGCTCTCTCTAAAATTATGAATGGACTCTTAATGGGCAGATGTGATAGACAGCCTTTTCTCAGTCCTCCTCCTTCTTGACCTATCTCCAGCCTTCTACCCTGCTAATCACTTCTCCTCTTGGATATTCTCTCTTCTCTAGGTTTCCCTGACACTGCTCTCTCCTCATTATCTACCTATGTGTCTCAGTGCCAGTCTCCTGTGTCCAACCATGTGTCCACTGGTCATCTCGATGCTGGTGACTCACAGCTCTCTGTAGTCAGCCCTAGTCTCTCTGTCAAACTAGCCTCATGCATCTCCCTCTCTCTCTCAGTTATCTCTGAGGGGCGTCTCGAGCTCAACATGAACAAAACGGAATTCAGCATCTTTTCCCTCAAACCTGCCTGTCTTCCAAACGTCTTTATTACTGTTCAGGGCATCATGCTCCTAGTCACCCCGACTCCTCCCTCTGAACCCCTATAACCGACCTGCTGCCAAGTCCTGGACCTTTGTAACATCTTTTGAATACACCCCCTTCCCTCCTCTGACTCTGGCCCCTCCACCAGGTGCAGGCCCTCAACACCTCATCCCCAGATCACTGCCATAGCTGCTAGGGGCTCTGCCTGCCTCAGGTCTCTCCCCACTCCAGTCCAGTCTAGACAGACTCAGCTGTCAAACTGATCTTTCTACAGTGAGGGTTTTACCATGTTACCTCTCTACTTAACAAACCGTAGTGGCTCCCTACTGCCTCCAGAATCAATGATCAAATCTTCCCCTTCATGATGTGGCCCCTTCCTAACTTTCCCATTTTCTTATGCCTTCCTCCCCTCTATGCTCTCTCCCATTCAACTACACTGGCCTCCTGCTAGCCCTTGCACAGACGCCATCTCTTGACTCTGTGCCTTTCCTCTCACCTTGCCCCCTGCCTGGAATGCCTTCCTTCCTCATCTTTCCCTCTTGTCTCCCCTGGCTTCCTTTAAGTCCCAGCTCAAATCCTGCCTTCTGCAAACCCAGCTTTCCTGACCCCCCCCTTAATGCCAGTGCCCTCCCTCTGCTAATTATCACCAATTTATCCTGTCTAGAGCATGTCAGTACATAATTGTTTGTATGTTGTTTCCTCCATTAGACTGTGAACTCCTTGAGAACAGGGATTGGTTTTGCTTTTCTTTGTATCTCCAGGGCTTAGCACAGTGCCTGGCACATAGTAGGTGCTTCATCAATGCTTGCTTGTTAATTCAACTTGGCAGGGACACACAGGGACTTAGGATGCCCTTGTCTTGCAGATTTATCTTCGATAACAGCACATATGAGCTTCACTTGACAGGGTTTTTAAAGGAAATCACCAAACCAGAGCTGAAAGGAGTTTCAGAGGCCACCTAGTTCCACTTCCACTTGGTGGCACTGACTAAGGTTGTGCACTGTTCCAAAGTGGACTGGGCTGTACTGGGAGGCAGTGGGGTGCCTCAGTGGAAGGTTTCAAAGGTCGGTTGGCCACTTTCTGTATCACCCACAGCAGCCATCCCAGCCCCTGGATATGGAGGGCACTTCAGAAATGGGTTGATTGAATGGATGACTGGATGAGAGAATTAGGGGAAAAGAAAAGAAAACCAACTGTTCTAATACCTTCCAGATCGGATCTATTAACTGCACAGTGCCTTTATTAAAGTCACAGCAGGGTTTTTACCCCACAAGCATTTTTTCTTAAAAAGATTGCTAGTTTTCCTGAAAATTAACTCTCCTAAGCTAATTAAAATGGTGATAATTCCTAATTTTTCTCTTTGTGAACATGTCACTAAGGCATTTCCACTTTAAAATGACTTAGAAGTCTGGGTGTTCATATATGCCCAAGTTCAAGGGCACGAACTCACCAAATCCCTCCTAAGAACCTGGAAATCAGGTGAGTATTTACCAGAAACACACTCCATGAAATCACATTCCAAGCCTTGAAAAAACACCTTCCCTAGAAAATACACACACACACACACACACACACACACACACACACACACTTTCCTATTTTGGGTCAGGGGTGGTTGGAACAGTAAGCCTGCAAGCAAGGACCTGGGTATTCTCTGCTGCCATCACTGAGCTGGAAGAGCTGCTCTTCAGGAATTGTCATTTGTCACTGGTGAACTGAATTCTAATGGTTCCATCTGGTGGTAAAAAACAGAACAGAGCTCTGCCTGGTCTCTGTGACGTATCAAATCCAACCTAATGTGAGCAACAGAAAGTGAGCCCCTCACTCACTCTTACTGGAACAGCTGAAAGAAAGTTCTGGGGTGTATCCCTCCCACCCCCCACCCCACCCCCAGCAGAATTGAAGCGCTGGGAGGCCAAGGACCATCTTCTCTTTTTGTCACTTGGGCACTGTGTGCCTTACACACACTAGGCAATCTCTAGATCCTGGCTGTATTGGCGTTCGACTAGAATTTTCTTCACAAGCCCCGTCTGACAAACATTTTGAGCCTGCCTCGGACCGTCCCCTGTATACAATCATTCTAATACAGGCCTCAGACTAAAGCAGCTCCTTTCTCTATTTGAAGGAGGACATAAATCCTGACCTTCACCAAGGCAGAATTCATTTCTCTATTCTTAACCAAAAGCTTTTAGTTGATTTTAATTTTGGTTTCTTTAGCAAAGAAAGGAAAGAGAGCCAGGCTGGCTCCAGGCACTAGAGCAGATACAACTGGGAAAACCTCTAGAAAAATGTTTCTTTGTTATTGATGGTCCATGGCAACCTCGATCAAACTTCATTATCTCAGTAGCAAAAAAAAGGTGTACATTTTGTTATGCCGTCATTGATCTATTACTCAAAATAGCAGACTTTGGGCTGTGGGCAGAAGGTCTTGAGTTGGAAGGGATCTTGGAGATGCTAGACTGGAGATCCTAGGGAAGCCTATCCTGGGGGAGGTGACTTGAACAAGGTCATGCCATTAATAAGAGGCAGAGAGATGAGATCTGAACTCAGATCTTCCAATTCCAAGTCCAGTTCTATCTCCCTGCCTCCCAATCTGGAGCTGTTGTTGTAACACACACCTCCTTCATTCCCACATGTTTTTATAACAGGTTACACAAGTCTACAGTAGAAAGAGTCAGAGAACTTGGGTTCCAATCATAGCTCTGCTACTTACTACAAGTGTGGCCTTGGGCAAGTCACTTAACCCCTTTGGGTCTCAGTTTTCCAAGGGGGTATGTAGATAGAAGAGTGATCCAAAGAACCAGACAAGGTTGAGGAAGCAAAGCTTTGCTTGGGACTCTGTTTTCCCTAGGGAGGGTGTGGACACAGCCACTGATGTCCTCTGTTGAATGGACTGATGGATATCTACCAGGACATCCTTAGGATAGCATATGAGGTTGAGTGATGGAGTCTCAGGGATTGGACATAACTAGGCTAACTCAGGCCCTTGTGGATGGGTGAGGGTTAGTTAATCAACCCTTGGAACTGGTTTTTAGGGTCAGTTGCAGAGTGAATCCCAAGAGAGAGGGCCAAGTGCAGAACACAAACCAGACTGCCAACTGCTGGGGGGAGGGGCCTGGGCACTTGCATGACCTCTCCCAGCTGCTAATGCCTGCCTCGGGACAGAGGTCAAGGTACACTACATTTGCACCAAGCTCTCACCCACTAGCTAAAAAGGAAAAGAGAGTTCTTGGCCCAGCTGTAGAGAGGCATGCCTGAAAGATGGCAGCAGGAGACTGGGGGGCCATTTGGTTGAGATGAGAGGTCCCAAACCCCAGCCCTCAGGAAGAAAGCTTTCCCCCAGGGGATCCAAGATGGCTCACAGTTCTCCTGTCCTTGTCTGTACTCAATTCTCCTTCTAAATGTCTCCAAAAGTGCGAACAGTCAACTTTACAAGTGATGCCGTTTTCTATCAGTCTAGCACAAAGGGGCAGACCCAATGCACAATGGGCCAGGCTAAGGTCATCATTCCTAGTCACTGAGACTCCATCACTCCTCCCCTAGGGCAATGAGAAACCAAAAACCAAAAACATATAGCATCATAGGAACATGGGGTGGGGATGGTAGGGGGGAACAGGATCATCCATTTTCCCATTACTATTTTAGGTTTCCTTCCACAATATGCTCTAGGTCCAAAACAAGACAATTCCCTCTTTCATCAAGAGAAACTGATCCTCTAAATCCCATCTCTCAACTTTGCCTTTCTATGGAGCCTCCCAATGAATCACATCCTAAACGAAGAGGCTTCTAGGCACAAGCCAAAATAATTCTAATGAAGGTGAGCGTCACCATAAACCTAGAGGAAGTGGGTCTGCACTGCCCCAGCATCAGAGTGAGGCATTTCCACCTCCATTGGGCAGCTGTCATCCCATCCTCCTCTCCTGCCAGCACACACACACACACACACACACACATATACATGCACCATTAATATATAATACACATACCACACAATACATTTCATGCAGATACACACATGTGTATACACACCACACATACACACAACAGTACACACATATACCACAGACACAGACACATGCACCCATTGTACACATATACATATCCATCACATATACATGCCACATACTATACACAACACATACATGCACACATGTGCACAAATACACATGAGCCCACACAGATACCCATAAACACACTCCCGTACCTGCACACATGAATATATACCATGCACATATATACACATGCATGGTGAGTACGCATACATGAACACACAAGTGCGCACGTGTACGTATATACACACACACCCCTACCTCAGTAGCTAATGCCTCAGGAATGGAGCAGTGCTCATGGGGGCAGGAATCTCCTCTCCTTGCTCCTCCCCTCCAAGGAGCACCATCTGGGAAAGTGAGGCATTTAGCCTAGATATCCCCTACCTGCCTGCAGAAGAAAATCCTTCTGCCTGAAGACAAGGAACTGATATTTACTCTGCTAAAGAAATGAATCTAGCTTTGGTGGAGGCAGACTGTTAAGGGCTAGTCCTTTATGAGGGCTCTAGTTTTAGAAGTACAGACCCACCAGGTAAAAGCTGAGAAGAGTGGTCCCATGCTAGTGTGAGGGCCACAGTGGCTGGGGAAGCAGACCAGAGAGGGCACTGCACACAGAGCTAGGCGCACAGCTCCTGGAGGAGCAGAAACAGACTGAGGCCTGAATCGGGATTTGTAAGGCCTAGGTTGGGACACTCATTCTGCTACCTGCTAGCTGTGTGACCTTTAGAAGCAGTCATAGAATGTAACCAATATATTCAGGCACTGGCCCATAGGCCCTGAAGCACTTCTCTCCTTGAAGGAGGGTTCGAATCCTGACTTTCATGAAGGTATAGTTCAAATGTCCTCCTTTAACTTTTAGCTGACTTTATTTTTGGTTTCTCTGGCAAAGAAGAGAAAGCCAGGGTGGCTCCAGGTCTCTGGCCTCAATTATCCCCTATGTACATGGTTGTACTAGGTGATCCTTAAGATCCCCTCTAACCCTCAATGCTCCATGTCTCATCCCTCCTGCTCAAACTGTCTCCTAAAGAAAGTTGAACCTCTTCTGCCAGGCAGCCTGGACTCCCTGCCCTTTTCCATGTTGCTGTTCCCAGCGGACACTAGGCTTCATTCAAACTGTGCTCCTCTCTGTCCAAGGGCAGCTAGGTGGCACAGTGAATCGAGCACTGGATCCGGAGTCCTCCTGAGTTCAAATCTGGCCTCAGACACTTCCTGGCTGTATGACCCCGGGCAAGTCACTTCACCCCATGTGACTCAGTTTCCTCATCTACAAAAGGAGCTAGAGAAGGAAATGGCAAACCACTCTAGGATCTCTGCCAAGAAAACCCCAAAATGGGGTCATGAAGAGTCAGACATGGCTGAAACAACTGAACAACAACAACTCTCTGACCAAAGAGTGTGCCCACACTCTCCCTCCTCGATTTACGTCCTTGCTCACACTGCTCCAAATGTCTTCAGTGACCTCCCTTCCTTTCTCTGCCTGCTGAATTCCCATATGCCCTTTAGAACCCAATTCAAATTCTATCTCCCCCAGGAAGCCTTTCCTGACTGCCTGGTCTGGGATGGTCCTTCCCCTCACACTTCACATAGCTCCTTTGTCTGGCGACTCTAGTGGAGATATCACGTAATGTTGGGCAACAGCAACATTCTTCGCTTTAGTGTCTAATCCCCCCTAGACCAGGAACCCCAGGGGGCAGGGCCATGTCTTACCTTCCCAGCTCTCCCTGAGCACAGAGTTCTTCACGGGGGATGTACCCTAATAAATACTTACTGAGTGTAACAGGCCAGGCCTGACTCAGGCCAGTCCCCTGGGACTTTAGGTTTGAGACCGGAATTAAAGAAGACACTTGTAATCTCTCTAACAGTTAACAAAAGGGAATGTACTTAGACACAGTAGGGGACAAATATTGTTCTCACCACAATGAGGAAATGAATGAATGAATGAATGAATGCTTAGCATAGTGGGAAGAGTTCTGACTGTCTTGGGAGTCCATCCAGAGGCCCAAGTTCAAATCCTATCTCAGACACTGTGGGCCCTGAGGTGGGTTTCTTAGCCTCTCAAAATCTCAGTTCCTCATCATGTACCTTTTGGTTTTTCATATTGAAATGTCTCCCTTTGTTTCTGTTTCACAGTACAATGAAGAAAGCATTCTTTTAAATTTTAAAGCATTTTAGAAATGGAAGTTGTTATTGTTATTTTAATTATTACGTTAGAATGGTAGCATGGATGGAAAGCTAGCCTTAAGATCCAGGAAGACCTGGCT
The DNA here is from genome assembly GCF_900497805.2 of Vombatus ursinus. Lineage (NCBI taxonomy): Eukaryota > Metazoa > Chordata > Mammalia > Diprotodontia > Vombatidae > Vombatus > Vombatus ursinus. Next base: position 4,199,043 of record NW_020944469.1, on the reverse strand, counting down.
TCATGTCCCCCCTCTGACAGATCCAGACTGTGTGACCCTGGGCAAGTCACTTAACCTCTCCGTGCCTCAGTTTCCTCATCTGTAAAATGGAGATAATAATAGCCCTCACTTTCCAGGTTTGTTGTAAGGATTAAATGAGATATTAATTATAAAGCGCTTAGCACAGTGCCTGGCACATAAGAAGCACCATATAAATGTTTTTAACTATTATATTATTATTCCTATGAAGGAAAGACCACCATTCTAACTACAGTTTGATTTCCTTCTTTTTTTATGATTCTGTTGGGTCCAAATATGAATGAGAATCTTGGAGTTTCACAGGCTATTGGAGCTGTGAAGGGAGGCTGCATGAAAGGAGGTACAGTAGAAAGAACCCAAGGTTTGCAATCAGGGGAACGGTTCGAATTCCGTCTCTGCTTCTTATAACAGGATTGACCTTGGACTTGGCTTCTCTGGGCCTAGTTTCCCCCTCTGGAAAATGTGAGTTAAATAAACGTTCAATAATATAAAAGGGTTGGGGTGGGGGGGAAGGGGGTAGAGAAGAGAAACAATTTCTCTACTCCATAAGAAATCATGGCCTTTAAGGTCCCTATATCAATGATCTTAGGGCCTGAGAAGTCATTGAGGAAACAACCAAGGCCTAAGGAGGGGAAGAAGTCAGTGGGAAACATGAAATTCAAATCCAGGTTTTCATCCTCCCACCCCGATGGTCTTCCCTTCTGGGTGTCACATTTAGTAAAATGGCCCATCATTTTTGCAAGCCTGCTTTCCCAGTGTTGAGAGCTTCTAAGTATATTGACCACTTCTCACTGTCCTTTGGAGTTCAAGGTCAGTAACGGCTCCAGGCCAGGCCAGAACAGGACAAACAATATTAATTAACATACGCACTACAGTTCCAGTAAGAACATTATTGGCATTGTATCCAAAAAACTGTTATACAACATGTTCATGATAAGCTTTCTCCTAGGTTACTTGACTCCAATAATTCTCATCCAACTGAACCACATTGTTGGCTAGAATAAGAATTCCTATGCTTATTTGCATTTTCTCCTCATGGCAGGTTCTTAAATATTATTAATTTGTAGCAAGCATGGGCCAAGAGGAGGTGGGCATGCCCCTCCCTCCCTCACATGCCAGGGCCTCCCCAGGGTGCACACACAAAAGGACAACAGTTTACATAAAAGAGGGAACATTTGGGCCACAGGAGACAGAGACAGAGAAAGACGCCACACAGACCTGAAAGCGGCAAGCAGTTCGGAGGAGTCGGCATGAGACGCACAACACGCGTGCCAGGAGAGATACCTCTGCTCCGTGTGCATAGCCCCAGGGGAGATGGAGCTGGTGGAGATACAGAACCACATGTAGACTCGGAGGAAGTAGGGGGCCAGAAGAGATGGAGATGCCAAGGTACACTTGGACCTGGAGAGAGGCCTGAGCTAAAGGCCCCTGCATCCATGTGGCCCCTGAGGGAAAGAGCTGACAAGAGCTGGCAGTGGACAGAGAGAGCAGCTGCCCCCGGCTCTGGACAGAGGCCTGAGCTGAAGTCCCCTACATCCATGTGGCCCCTGAGGGAAAGAGCTGACAAGAGCTGGCAGTGGACAGAGAGAGCAGCTGCCCCCAGTGCTGGAGAGAGGCCTGTCTTAAAGGGGGCTGCATCCATGTGGTCCCTTGAGAGAAGCAGCCAGCGCCAGACGAGGACGCTGAAGCAGCAGCAGAGTGACCAGGTGCTGCCAGCTGAAGGAAAACCAATGCAGGAGGGAATGGCAGAACCAAGTGGCAACGAGGCAGCGAGCAATGCCGGGGAGCCACATGGCCCAAACCTGCCCTTTACCGGTCATGAGGCCAGTGTGGCTCCAGGAGATGAAAGTGAACAGTCATCTCCCTAGCAATCCCAAGCTGAACAGGGCAGTACCAGAGGGGCGAAAGCCCCCGAGCTCAGTAGGGTAGTCATGAAAAAGTAGAGTAGTACTATAAGGCAGGATTGTACCTTGTGGGAAGGTGGGGGAAAGTTTTCCTGGCTGTCTATGAGTTAAGGTACAAATCCTTTCTATCCTTTTATTGCATAAATAAAACCTTTTCTGTCTTTAATGCTTTGTTAGCCTAGATGCTTGCAGGGAAACTAAGGGCCTCTTGTTGGAGGAGGGGAGATGCAAAATCAGTCAAATACTGAAGTTCCTAGGGTTACTCTGGATGTAGGCATGAGTCAAGGGGTTTTTAAAATAAGGCAGATACTGAATTTCCAAAAGTTTCCCTGAGTAAGGACACAAGATTTTGAGAGAGATAATCCAAAAATTGTACCCAAGTTCTTGTGGAGGACGAGAGGGGGGAGGGGGGAGGGGATTTGGGGGAGGGGAGAAGGGAGGGAGGAATGGAGGAAGGATAGGGGAGGGGGAGGGGAGAAGGGAGGGGAGGGATGCTCTAACTCCAGAGTTACAAACACAGTTACAATTTACTTGCAAAGATAATTTTTATGATGATGATTCTTAAAATTTTACCTATTAAAGTAAATGTTGCAAATATTATATTTATATGCTTATACTTCCAAATATAGATTCTGTTATGAGTTCTTTCTATTAAGTACTCTAGTCCTACTTTGTATCCCATCACGGTATAGCATGGACTCTGTTGTCAAAGGATAGGCCAATGGAACTCACTATGTGCCAGGCCTGTCAAGGACCTGAGGACAGGACTATCTTGTTGGTTTCCAACAACCAGCCTGGCTCCCCACGAGCTGGGCCACAAGAACTCTAAGGGACATCTACCCAAGTCATCAAAGAGCTGAGGGCAGTATCCACACACCATCGAAATACCAGAGACCCTAGTGGAGAAGAGTAAAAAAAGTTCTCCATGCGTCCTCCAAACATTAGCCATTGTAAAGAGAATTTCTATTGGCCTTTTGGCTGGTCTTTGCATTTTACATTACTGTTCACATATGCCATGTGCTATGCCTTTCCCACTGGTACAATTCTCCCCACTCGGAACGCCCCATCCTTCCCCTCTTCCTTACCAATGCAAACTTGGGTAACCTTTTTTGTAAGACTGAGCTCAAGATCCGTGCGTGTGCATCCTCACCAGAGGCCTCCCTAACTAACTCCACCTAACCCCAACCCTTTTCTCTTCTGTTGACCTCTACTTTAGTTTTGTAGATTTGGGAATGGATTTCTTTGGGAAGGACATCAAGTGTGTGTTTGACAGAAAAAGAAGAGGGGAAATAGTGGCTGGGCTGTGCTAATATAATAAAAATGGATGCTGCTACTAAAAACCACTCGCCTATTTATTGTTGTATCAATCAAACTGCCAAGGGGTCATTTTTTAAAATAAAATTAGACAAAACAGTAACAAGATTCATCTGAAGAAACCAAAGGTCAAAAATTGAAAGGGAAGTCAGGAGTAGTGGTACATGGCTTTAATTCCTGCTACTAGGGAGGTGAAGGCTGGGGGACTCTTTGAGTTTAGGAATTCTGAGCTGCAGTGGACTAAGTCAATTGGGTAAGCTTCCAGGAGTGGGGACCACCAGGCTCCCTAAGGAGCGGCACACTAGCTCACGTTGGAAATGGAACAAGTCAAAGCTTCCATGGCAATCATCAGTGGGACTGGGCCCAGGATATAGTCTCTGCACTTCTAGCATGGCAGAGATAGGAAGACTCAATCTCTACCAAAAATAATAATAATGATGATGATGATGATGATGATGATGATGATGAAAGAATGGGAAAAGTGAGAATAAAGGGAAGCTAGCATTATCATAACCCAAGTAACACTTTTAAGCAGTATTCATCCAAACTATTTGGTACTGATTCGAAAAACAGAAAAGCTGATTAATGGAAGAGACTTAGTAAAGTAAGACTCAGAAGCAATTGAATTTTGTAGCCAGTGTTCAATAAACCCAAAGAATTCTCTATTCAACAAAAAGTGTTGGGGAAACTAGAAAGCAGTTTGGCAGAAATTAGGTTTATGCCACAAAAATATCCCAATGAAGTACGAATAGATACATGACCAGAATAATAAAGGTCATAGTATGAAAAATTAGAGAATGAAAGGAATGACATTGGTGAAGAATGGAATGAGGGACAGCTAGGACTAGGGAAAGACTCACTGCAGGAAACAGAGGTGATAAAAGAAGATAAAATAGACTCATTCAATTACAAAGAATTTTAAAGGTTTCCTACAAAGAAAATCAACATAATTAGAAGAAAAACAGTTAATTAGGAAAAATCTTTGTAGCAAAAATCTCTGATAAAGTTCTGATATCTAAGACATACAGGAAATTGATAGAAACATATAAGAATAAAAGTCATTCCTTAAAGATAAATGGTCAAAGATTCTAAGAGGGAGCTTTCCAGAAGCCAAAATGCAAATTAGCAACAACCATGTGTAATCACTAATACTAAGCAACTTGCAAATGAAAATAATTTTGAGCTTTCACTTCATGCTCATCAGATTGGCAGAGATGCCAAAGTACAGAAAATAAGAACTATGAGAGGAAGTATGGAAAGAGACCTACTGACGTTAGCGCTGCAGGTGGAATCAGCTGATCCAATAATTCTGGAAGACAACTTGGAATTACACTAAAGTCATTAAACTGAACATACCCTTTGACCTTGCAAACCTACTATTCCCCAAGGTAGGGCACACAGGCATATACCTCAAGGAGGCTAAAATCCCCCACACAGAAACATTTAGAGCAGCACTTTTTGTGGTGACAAAGACCTGGAAGGAAAGTAGGTACCTGGTGATCAGTGAAAGGCTGGGCAAATTGTGAATGCAATAGGATATTAATGGATCATAAGAAATGATGAACATGAAGACCTGTATGAACTGATACAGAGAAAAGAAATGGAGTCAAGAGACCAATTGACATGACCACTGCAGTGATGTAAAGGAAAACAACAGTTAGACACTTAAAAATTAACGTTGCCAGTTAAAATAGTTTGCATATTTATTGTCATTCCAACCAAACTTCTAAGGGGTTATCAAGAACTATCAAGAAGTGAGCACCGGCCCTGGAGTCAGGAGGATCTGAGTTCAAATCCGGCCTCAGACACATAACACTCACTAGCTGTGTGACTCTGGGCAAGTCACTTAACCCCAATTGCCTCATTTAAAAAAAAAAAAAAAAGAACTATCAAGAAGTGACTCTAGAGGACTGGCTTGTGAAGCCTGCCTGCCTTCTTCCTCTCAGGTCAAGAGCAGAGGGGTGATGCATCCAAGTTCACACAAGGCCAGTGTGGCATTGTTTTGTCTGGCTACATTTATTGGTGACATGGCAGGGTTCTATTTGGGGGAGGGGATGAAGGAAGGGAGTCACTGGGAAGTGATCATTGCGTAAGAAAAAGAAAAGGGCAACCTCAGAGAGGGAGGTAGGCCCGACATGTATCACGAGTTAGGGCCAACAGATGGCCAGCCCGAGTGCTACACTGGTATCTGTGAAATATTCAGTGACCCAGAAAATGGTCTCCCGAATCCAAATCCTCTCTCTCCAGGGGCTTTCAGGAAAAGTCCCACGTGGGCACCAGTGCATTCGTTGGAGTAGCCACGTCTCGTGGTCACAGCTCTGATTGTGGATAGCCACACTCGCCCTAGAAGACTCGGGTGAGTGAATCAAGTCCTCAGTGTCTTTCAGAAGACTCCTACCTCCGTGACAGCTGGCTCCCAATCACTTCTGGAAAGGCTGGGGCGCAGGCTCCTGTGTCTTCGGATGAGAATTTCTTTGGCCTCTTTGGCTGCCCCCGTTTCTCCTGGAAGGCTGTGCCTGTTATATGCAGGAATCTGAAAACACAGCCCAACACAAAGTAGACAGAATGAAGTCCCGATGAAATCAGTGTTAAGAAAGAGACTCAGGGCTCTAGGCATACGTAATTTAAATTGGCTTACATTTGGAATTCTTTTAGATTATACGCACTTCACAGGGAAGGTAAACCAAAAGAAAGGTAGTTAACCCATCTCACCCATACATGTGCATGCCTTCTTAAAATGGCCTTCATCCTTAAACTTAAAAAAAAATCTGAAATCATGTTCATTCACAATTTCCTCACAAAAATAAACTCTTATAAGAATATTAAAGCTAGAAGAAAAAAGATTCGGCCTTTAAAAGAACTAAATTCTCTTGCCTTCAGTCTCTAGTCACCTCTCTCCATGGCTCCTCAGACGTATTGCTCCTGGCCTAATGGGCCAGACTCGATCACCACCTAAGCTGAGCCTCATCCCCATCTCCTGAGGTTGCCAGGACAGCACTGCCGAGAAAGGCAGTCTCACCCATGACTAAGAACTCAAGCAGGCCAGGCAGGCGATCTCCTACGTGCTGCTAGAACAGCAAGCCAGAGCCAGGGCCTCCGCCAGGGCCAGGGCCTCTCTGCTCTACTTTGCTATGGCTCTAGGCTCTACTCTGGAAGCTGATGAAGCACAGGGGTGGGTGGGTAAATATTTAACAACCAGATCTGGGGTGTGTGGATGACACATTTTTAAGTTTAATCTACATTAACAGTTTCTCCATCACTTTCTTAAATCTAGACAACCAACAAAACAATCCACCAAGCCCTGATTCGTAGTGTTTGCTGATTTCTGAGTTTTAAAGGCTCACACTGAAAATTTAACAACCAGTTTTTTGTGCCTCTGTTTGAACTGACTCCAGCACCACCCTGAACAGCTAGGCATATGGTTGGTAGCATAGAGAGAATATAAGGGCTAGAAGAGATCTACAGGGTTCACATACAGGGCCCTAGACCCTGCCTTTGGGCTGATTTTTTGGTCTTACGGGTCTGGCACATGGTAAGCGCTTAATAAATGCTTTATCTATGATTTCTCTTCTTTAAGAATCTTTAAGAATAAAGACTCTAGGGGCAGCTAGGTGGCGCAGTGGATAGAGCACTGGCCCTGGAGTTAGGAGGGCCTGAGTTCAAATCCATCCTCAGACACATAACACTTACTAGCTATGTAACCCTGGGCAAGTCACTTAACCCCATTGCCTAGCCAAATTAAAAAAAAAGAATCTTTAAGAATAAAGACTCTAGGGGCAGCTAGATGACGCAGTGGATAGAGCACTGGCCCTGGAGTCAGGAGGACCTGAGTTCAAATTCGGCCTCAGACACAACACTCACTAGCCGTGTGACTCTGGGCAAGTCACTTAACCCCAACTGTCTCACCAAAAAAAAAAGAATAAAGACTCTACTACCCCCCTTACAAGGTTACCCATTCTCAGGTTCTATTTCAGAAATTCCTCCTTATATCCAAGCAAAACTGCATCATGCTGGATCTTGTTAGGGCTTCCAGAGCCAGACAAAATGTCTGCTTGATGTCTTTTTTATAAATCCTTTCTTGAAAATAATAATTAGTTTTCTCCTTGTCTTCTCCAAACTAAACAAGTACAATTCCTCTGGTTGACCCTGGTACTCTTTTCAAGGTCTTTACTGATCTCCATACATCTGTCCATCTGTCCATCCATCCTTTATCCATCTGTCCGTCTGTCCACCCATCCTTTATCCATCTGTCTGTTTGTCCACCCATCCTTTATCCATCTGTCTGTTTGTCCATCCATCCTTATCCGTCTGTCCGTCTGTCCATCCATCCTTTATTCATCTGTCCGTCTGTCCACCCATCTTTTATCCATCTGCTCATCCACTCATCTGCACATATGTCCGTGTGCATGTCTCTCTCCCCTCTGCTCCTTCCCCAACCCTCCCCCCAGTTTCTCCACATCTTTTTTATGACATTTGGTGGCCAAGATTAGGTCCAATGCTCTCCTATGGGTCTGACAATTGTAGAGTACAGTGAAAAGATTATTTCATAGCCCTTCCACATAATAACTGCCCAAACTAATAATTAATGTAAATAACTCCCATTTCTATAGAACTTGAAGGTTTACAGAGCAATAACCCTGGGCAAGCATCACTAGCCCCATTTTACAAATGACAAATTTTCACCTCTGTCCTCGCGTCTTCAAGTCCAGTGTCCTTTCTATCACAACACACTGTGCCCCAACATACCCCAACGTAGGGAGGAATATCTTACAGATGAGGAATTTTAGGATAACAATATGGAATGATTCCATGTTAGGAAAGGAACTGAAATCACATGTAAATTGGCAGAATTATAATTATGTCTTTTATTGGAAGTCTAATTATTGGATTTTTATCCTCTTTCCTCCCATGGGTTCCAAGTGCTTTCTATATCTATTGAATTCTATTCTCTGCGTCACTCCACCATCCAATATCTTCCTAAACAGAATATTATTAATATCTCACAAGACTCCAGAATCTTAGAACTGGAAGGACAGCCATCAGGCTAGTTCAGCAACTGACTAGACCAAGACCACAAAATCCATGTGCAATGTGCCAGAACAGAGACGGGTTCGTTCCATTTGTAGAACAACTACAGCATCACTTGGGCTAAAAAGAATCCTTACCCCTCTCCTGATTTTATATAGGTTGGTAGCCAATATCTGCTGTATATTATCCATGAGGTCTTGATCCAGAGGGGTTGGGGCCGTGGCTGCTGTGGCTGGTTCATGACCGGGGCTGCAAAGAAAACAACTGGGTTGTTTACAGGAATCAAATACAAAAAGGCATCGAAGTTGAAGGTATGAGAACAAGCCACGTTCAAGCTATCGAGGCATCAGAAGACAAAAGGTAAACAAAATAAAAGTGGCGGGGGAAAGATCAGGACTGCACTTTAAAAGGAAAAAAAAGGCTCCTTGAATGAATCCTGGTGGGCCTCAACAAGAGGTAGCTAAGCCCAAATGTTAATAAATATGAATGTTTCAAGGGGCAAGTCTAGTACCGGGCTTTAAGAGCCTTAGTATTCCTTCTACTGAACAAGAAAAGGTTTGGAGAGTCCCATCGATGGGTTCTGAAAGGCCAACTGGATTGGAGAATCACCAACTTTTTCGAAGTGACTCTTCTTTGTAATCATGCGGGGACAATGAGAAATCCAGTTAGGTAAGGCACTGAGGTAAGGCATGAAAGCTGGGCAGGAGGCATTATTCACAGGCATTTCAAATGGCTTGTGGAAGTTTTCCTAGCTGTGTTACCAGCTTCCATCTGACAGTAAATGTTTCTGGCCTTCCCATCTTTAGTGTTTCTTTTCCAGTTCATATTCTTAGAGCTGGAGAACTCAATGAAGAGATAATGACTAATGGGTTCGGAATGTCTCTGGGCCTAATCCTACTGCCAGGTTTATGCAGCTAATGCAAAATGGAGGCTTAAGCTGTCATCTGGCTATTTCAGGCAATGGAGACAGTTGGTCTATGAATTTCAAATAAAACCATTTCCTACTTAGGTCCTGAATTATCCAGATGAACTCTCTATATCTGCCCACATCCCCAGATTATTATTCAGTCCTCCATTTTGCAAGGGTTATATAGCCCTACCTTGATCAAATCAAAAAGGTCAAAGCCCTGGGTTTCCCCTACCCCAAATAATCAGGCCCAAGGAATGATATTCCCCCACTGTGCATCCACTTCTGCCTCATTCCAATCACTCCACCCCACGCTGAATTCACAAGGCAAGGTTCTCAGAAGGCCATCTGGATGAGCCAGCCCCCTTAATGAAGGCACGGGAAGGAAACCTGAGCCATCCAGAACAGCTGACTCCTGCAAAGGTCTGGCCTAACTGAAAAGCTCTCCAGAAGAAAAGATTCCACTGTATCCCTGGATGGCCCGTTTCAACACTGAATTGACAAACTCTCTTTTTGGCTAACTGTACGGTCTTATCTTTGGTGAGGAAAGCTAACTGATGAGCATTCTGCTCCCAGCTCTCCTGGAAGATACAGAGGAAACCTGGAGTTCTAGGCAGGTTATTGAAGCTGGAGTCGGGAAGAAGCAAGTCCCAAGGCCACCTCTGATACTTGCTGGCTGTGTGACCTTGGACAAGTCACTTAGCTCTGCAAGCCTCTCACAATTCCACAGGGCTAGTCTTCTAAGTCATGGAGGGTTGGGAACTGTGTTAGCAGAGGAGAATCCCCCCCTCAACTGATGAACTAAAAGATCCTTCCCATATACTTGAAGACAACTGGTCAGTTCCCCTAAGGGGAATTCTTCTCTTTTCTTCTCCAAGGTAAACAGCATCATTTGCTCTAACTGTCTCCTGAAGGATCTCATTCATCACTTTAATCATTGTTGCAATCACTCTTCTCTAGAACATCTCTGGTTTCTTTATTTCTGGACCCATTCCTCCCTCCAGGTTCTCTGATCAAAATCAGGTCAGGATGACTTAGCCACCAGTTTGTGTCGTCCCCCATACCCACAGTCCGGCCAGTATCAGAGTCACTTTTTAAATAGTAGTGTTCTATGAGTGACTCTTCTAAAACTTGGAGTGTGCTACTGGTGCTTTGATCTTGGACCTGAGTCATTTGTATTTGGGGCCTTAAGTCAAGCCAACCATGGCCACAACTTTAAGCCAGACTCTTCAAGTCTCAATATGCATATTGCATATGTGTATTCATGACATTTGTGATAAGCACTGGACCACGTGCTGACTGGCTGACTGAATAGGATGGGCCCAGCCATCACTGGTGTCTGGTGGATCCAAAATGGTATCAGTGTAGACACACTCACCCCACCAACTTCATGACAAGCCTCTCTGCACTTAGCCAGAGTTCATTCATTCATTCATTCATTCAAAGCCATTTCAGCTTGGTAGGACATATGAGAGGTGATGTTCTTCCGGTATAATCTTTCAGAACTGTGGATCATCTCTGGGCCATGATGGAGCTTTAGAGGAGGACTTTGATGGGTACATAATAGGCTCACTGCAAACCCCCAAACTCTTCTCCAAACACTGACAAAAATTCCTTAAAAGTTTTACCAAGAGGGGGAAAGAAAACCTCATGGCACTCAGAGAATTACCACACTCCCATTTTAATGCACATTTAATGTAAATTGTTCTGTAGAAGAATTTTTTGCTTTTTCTTCTTTCTCTCTCCCCCACCATTTTCATTTTCCCTTTTAAAGTTCTCTCTCCCTTAACAGTCATCCAGAAAAAAAGAGCAAGGAGACCCTTGGTACATCCATCATTTCTGTCCCCTTCCTCTGCAAAATAAAAAAAACCCTCTAAAGTTCTATTCATGCCTCATTCAACAGAAGCAAGGGGTAACTTCATTTTTATTTTCATTTTTAAAAAGTAAATTTGAACACTAGGAGATGGACTTTTTAAAAGTATCTTCATGTAACTAAACACCTCACAGCCAGCCTCCCCACTTTTAGAAGGACTGGGCCCTCCATGCTCAGCAAGGCAGCTATGAAGGCCTGGGGTGGGAGAGAAGAGAAACACAGGTCCCAAGAGAAAACTTTCGACCCTTTCTTTTAGTGGCTGCAGCTGTTTCCATTTTCCCAAGGTCCAGAAGGCTGGGTGGGTGGTACCTGCAAGAGAACATCATGGGTCTTGAAAAATACTTACCACTCAGGTGCACTGGCTGGAGCATGGACCAGTTGACCAGCTTCTACCAGCTCAATGTCATGTTTCCTCGCCAGCTTTTCATACAGGAGCACAATGCTAGACTTGGGCTGGTCATAATCTCGCAGCAAAATCTTCTGCAGATATTGGCTATTGAAATATTCCAATCTGCTCAGGCGGCAAAGAAAAAAAAATGCCAAGAATTCACTGGCCACTCTCCTCAGAAAAGTCCTGTTGGCTTTTAGTTCAAATCAGGTCAGTCCCCAAACATTTGTTTAAGACCTACTATATGCAAGGCGCTGAGGGCACAAAGGTAAAAGGAGGCACAGCCTCTGCTCTCAAAGACCTTCCAAGCAGAAGGTCTGGAGGCAGAAGGAGAGAGGCAGAAGGCCTGGGTTCAAGTACGATCTCGGCTACTTACTAACTAGCTACATGACTTTGGCCAAGTCACCAAACATCCTCTGGCCTCAGGTCCTCTTCTGTGAAGTGAAGACTGATCTTAATGGGGGGACACACCAGTGACACAAATGAGTAAGAGACTGCATAGGACATAGCCAAAGAAGAGGATCATGGGATCGAGAGCTAAATGGGCCTCAAAGAACATCGAGTTCAATTCTTTCATTTCTGAGATGAAGTAATACAGGAGACAGGGAAAGTGACTTGCCCAGAATCACAAAGCTGGGAAGGAGGAGAGCTGGGGTTCAAGCATCACATCCTCTCATTTCAAATTCAATGCCTCTCTCTACAACACTCTGTGGCTATTTCTTACTCACTACTACCTCCGAGCTTTGTACAAGCCCTTATTGCCACACCCCCACCAGGGTTACTGCAATTCCCTGCCAAGAAGACTTCATGCCTCCATTCTCTTCCCCCTCCAAAATGTCTGTCAGACTGGTATGAGAATATTTTTTTTCTTATGTGTAGATCTAGTTCAGTTATTCCTCTGCTCAAAAATCTTTGGTGATTCCCTATCACCTCTGGAGAAAAGGTCAAACCCCCTCTGCCTGGCATTCAAGGCCCTCTACAATCTGACACCACTCTCCCCTTCTAGTCTCCTCCACATTCTCCATTCCTAGTCAAAAGGCACCTCCCCCATGAAACCTTCTCTAGCCCCCCAGTGTGCACCTCTCTCTTGCACTTACCACACATCATTGTGTGTTGGGGTTATCCCTATTGGTGCCTTACCATCCCACTAGACTATGAACTCCATGAGAGCAGACCATGTCACTTAGAACTGTGATGTTTGTGCAATAAAAAGCAAAACAGAAAAGATGTGAAGGATGGGACCCTTGTAGGCTAGGCCCAAATAGTGAAATTGTCTTTAAATGTTCTAATTTGGCTAATTAAGCTTCATAAGTACACACTTGAAAATTAAGCTGAAGTTTTAATGTTTTTAGAAATAAATCTGAGTTTGATTTTGAACATTGAAGGACAACATTGGTCCATCTTAAAAGAGGCTTGGTATTGAGGTGGGAATAGAGAAAGAAAGAAGGAAGCATTAACTAAGCACCTACGATGTACCAGGCACCATGCTAAGTGCTCTACACTCATTATTTCATTGATCCTCACAACAACCCAGGGAGGTGCTATTATTACCCTCATTTTATAGTTGAGAAGCTGAAGCAAATAGTGGTTTGGTGACTTTCCCAGTGTCACATAGCTTGTACATGTGTGAGCCAAGATTTGAACTCAGGTCTTCTTGACGCCAAGCCCACTATTCTATCCACTAAGCACCTAGCTGCCTCGAGAAAAGGAGGGAAGGGTTCAATAGATACTGTGGAAATAGAATGCCTCTTCCTTAGATATAAGAGGTGAAGTATCTTGGCCAATACACTCAAGAAATAATCCTCACACTCAAGAACTGAATGTGGCCTAAGCACCCTTTGCATTTCAGAACAGGCCATGAAAGGCAGTGGGGGTAGGGTGGGAACATGACCTCAGAAAGCCATTGGACTCTGAAAACGTCAATGGTCCACTAACTCCAACCTTAAGAACACAATCCCTTCTGCCCATTGCTTCAGTGTGAGAACATGATGGAGAAAAGAAGTGCCCCAACTCTGTCACTGAACTCAGGTTTATGAATCTACACTGTGATCTACGGTATTTTCTGAGAGTTCACATCTTCTGGCCAATTGAGATGCATGTCCTAAAAGACTCAAAGGCTTATTAGTCTCTCCTTTTCCTGCCAACTCAGTTGGCCATGTAAAGTCATAAAGAAATAGGTCAGAAGTAGCCTGTCCTATGAGGCACACTACCAACATCTCCCTGTTAGCTAGGCCACCACGACCCAGAAGCAGCACACATTGGACCAGACCACCAGGGAGCCCAGAGTAGACCATAAATGAAGACAATGCAGTAGGGCTTAGAATCCAGTGGAAAGTGGGTCTGGAAAGGGTCAAAAATAGGACCCTTTAGGAGGTAAAAAGCCTCTCCCTAAGGCTGCCTGCAACACTCCCAGGAGAAAGGCCTTATCTGGGAGTTTGTGTGGCAGCGTGTCGGGATTTGGTGGCCCAATCTGGTGACTGTCATACCTTCTGGGGTAAGGTAAAAAAAAAAGAGAGAGAGATCACCATCGTCGACTTCATGATACAGGAGAGGGATGAAGAAATAGTCATAGGGGTCATCTTTTTGTTCCCTTTCTACACATGGACACAGCTGTATTTCTAGCAGCTTCTTACTTGTCTTTCCAGTAACATTGTCCCCAGTGTCCAGATATGTCTTCAATGCCAGCCATCAAGTGGTCCAAGAACTGAAAAAGAAGAGTCTGTCTATACACACAGCATGTAGGAGGAACTCAACTAGCAGCCAAGGAAAAGAAACTCTGCTTTAGAAGCATAAAAGAGCACAATTCTTTGTATCATAATCATCATCACCACCACCACCACCACTACCACCATCATCACCATCATCACCACCACCACCACCACCACCACCACCATCATCATCATCATCATCATCACCACCACCACCATCATCATCATCGCCATCACCACCACCACCACTACCACCATCATCACCATCATCACCACCACTACCACCATTACCACCATCATCACCATCATCACCACCACCACCATCATCATCATCATCATCATCACCATCACCACCACCACCACTACCACCATCATCACCATCACCACCGCCACCACCACCACCACCATCATCATCATCACCATCACCACCACCACCACTACCACCATCATCACCATCATCACCACCACCACCACCACCACCATCATCATCACCATCACCACCACCACCACTACCACCATCATCACCATCATCACCACCACTACCACCATCATCACCATCATCACCACCACCACTATCATCATCATCATCATCATCATCATCATAGTTATCATCATGTTGTATCCCATCAAGTGAATGTGAACTGTCAGAGAGTAGAGACTGTTTCATCCTTCATCTCTGTGGCCTCACAATAGAGGCGAGGGAGTCCAGCAGATAGAGAGCTGGCCTGTGAGTCAGGGAGACCCGAGTTCAAGTGTCCCTTCTTCTGACACCTGCTGGTTGTGGGACCTGGATGACCTCTCAGCGCGCCCCCCTCCCCGGCAACTCTGTAACATGGTAAGCTGCCAAATAGGGCCAATCTGTCCAGTGGAGGCAATGTCCTCTCTGGGAGTTGCCTACACCTACGAAATCACAGGTTCAAACGAAACTCTCCATCCTGCCTTTTGTGAGCAGGCATGCCTCTCCTAATGTCCTTTATTAGCCTCTTTATGTGCAAGATAAGACTTTTACTCCAGAAATGCGTGTATGCATGTGTGTGCATGTCAAGGAGGAGCAGAGCAAGAGAATGAGCTTCAAAAGGCAGACTTACTCGGAGATCAAAGAATCATCAAAAAATGCTAGAAGAAAAAGAAACCTCAGAGGTCATCTAGTCCAACATCTCATTTCAGAGATAAGGAAACTGAGGCCCAGAGGGGTCAAGTGATTTGCCCGGCATCACCAGTAAGCGTGTGAGGCAGGATTTGAACTCAGATCCTCCCGATTCTGTCCAGCACTCTAGCCACTGCCCCATCGAGCTTCCCAAAAGATAGCTGTGTCCAACATGAGACACAACCCGCAACCTGGGATTAAGAATTTCATACTCTCCCAACTGAGCTAGCCAGGCACCTTGAAAGAAATTAATCTGAAGCTGGATCTTGAAACAAGTAGTAACCACAAAACAACAATGGTTCTGCGATAGATCCAGATTCAAACCTGGCCTCTGTGACTTGGGAGATTCACCTCATTGAGCCTCACTTTCCTCGTCTCTAAAATGAACTCTTAGATGGCCTCTCGGGTCCTTTGAGCTCTACACCTGTGGTTCTAAGGCATTCTACCCATAGGAAAGGGTGGAAACAAAGGAGTATAGAATGAGAATGAGTGGGATACGTAGGGCAGCAACAAGATGGACCTAGCTAGTGCCCATGGATCATATGAAGGGTCAGGAGACAAAACATTGGATTGGCACGGGGGCAAGGGGTAGAAACCAACTGATAGAAGGTCCTGAATACTAGTTGAAGAAGTTTAGATTTGGCCTTATGGGTAAATTCTTTCCTTTGGGTTATAGTGAAATGCTTCTTTGCCACAATGTTTTGTTCTAAAACTACCATTTTAGACTTACATGAACTGATGCTGAGTGGAGTAAGGAGAACCAGCAGAACATTGTACACAATAACAGCAACACTGCGCGATGACCAACTTTGACAGATTTAGCAATACAACGATCTAAGACAATTCCAAAAGACTCACGATGGAAAATGCTATCTAAAACTACCATTTTTATTTGGGATTGGGAGAGGGTAAACTGGACCTGTGACTTCTTTAGTCTAAGAAATTCCTAGGATAGAAGGTTTCTCCATAAATGCAGATTGGCAACTCGTCCAAAACTCTGACTCTCAGAAAGTTGCCTGGGCTACTGGGAGGTTCATTGATTTGCCCATGACAGCTGGTGCCAGAGGCTGAACCTAAGCCAAATGATCCTGGCTCCAAGGCCACACTCTCCCCACTAAACCATACTGCTTCTCAAGACTGACATACAGCAATATAAGGGCAGAAATGACAAGGGGTCTCAGATGGACAAGGATACAGAAAAATTGGGGATGTTCAATTCTACTATGCCTATGAATAAAGATGACTTTGGCTATACCTAGTCATAAGATCAGGGCCACAGGCCAACAGTCGGATTGTAATTTATCAATCGATTTACCAGCCAGCACTCGTTAAGCACTCACTACACACCAGGTGCTGTGCTAAGTGATGGCGATATGAAGCCAAAGCCTAGACAGTCACTGCCCTTGAGGAACTCTGGCATCTTCATGACCAAAATAACAGATTGCAATGGGCTTTCTTCTATGTGGAAGATGCCTTGTCTTCCATCTGATCAGTTCCAGCCATCATTAAGTAATCAATCAGCTGTCTTGACACTGCTAGTTATGCTAGTTATACTAGTTATATTAGTGAAACTTAACACTCACATGTGTTGGAAATACTGTTACAGGTCTGAAAAGATGTCTGAGAAACCCAGATGCTTCTGCAGTATTTGAAGAGAAGTCATAACGCAAGCTTCATACTTTTCTGGGAATTTTTTCCCCTTTAAACCCCCAGGCTCTGTTTCAACAACCCAAGGAGGTCCTGAACTCATTCTTTGTATTTGATCATGGATAACTTATCCCACATAGAAATCTGCATATCAAATCCAATTTCCTTGAGGAACTAAAGCTAAGTGCCATATATTACCTGGCCCAAATATTCCCCGACACTTTCCTGGGTTCAAGAGCAGACATGAAGCACGTGATATGACTTCAGAGTCTTTTGTTGTGGAGTAACTCGCTCAGACAGCATAGTTTGTAATCTTATTGCTTTAACCTTTCACTCTGGAGACACTATTAATAGTATGGAATAACAGCTCTGCCAAAGCTTAACCACATTAAATAAAGTTTTCCAATTACACAAGGGCGAGACGGGTCAGCCAATAAGTGGATGACATTCCAGCCCAAATAGGAAACGATATTGAATCTCAAGTCACAAAGGAGTCAAGGCTACCAAACTTCATTCCCAGCTCAGCATGGCTGCAATAAACCCCAATGTATGCAGCTTGGAAGGTGGGGCGTGGCTCTCCAAGTCTGCAGAGTACAAATGGACCCTTGACCACAGCCACCCCTCCAGAGGCCCAAGGCTCATGGATGCTTTTTGTAGGAGGAAAAACCCAAGCACAAAGAAAGCTTAAGTTGCATGAATTACTTACTCGGATATGAATCTGCTCACTCACAGTTGGAGAAGTTTCTCTTCCTCTGGTCACATCTAATAAGTCAACAAGAGGCCGGATGGTCATTCCCTGCAACATGACAACATTTTGGTAAAATGTGAGCTTGTCAAGGGCAGGAACTGTTTTGTGTGCACCAGGCCTCCCCTCCAGCAAGCCCACTGGCTTTGGCCTGTATCCAACATTCTGTACCCTGTCACTATGTCTTTGCACAGGCTTTGAATCCCTTGCCTAGATTACACTCCCCTCATCTCTGCCTCATTGGATCCCTACGTCCTTTCAGAGCTCAGCTCAAGTACCACGAAGCCTTTCCTGATCCCTCTCAATTGTTAGTACCAGCCGTCCTAATCTATATTTCACCGCTGGACCCAGAGGGCTCCTGTGGAGAGAGTGAGGCTGGTGACCTTGCACGGGCCTCCCTCACTTAAACCGAACTCACTTGCAAGTCATGGCATCACCTCCCTGATGTCATGGTCCTCTTCCAGAACAAAGGACAAACAATGACAACAACAATTATTAGCAACTTCTCCCCCAATTATTTGGCATTTGTTTTATACATAATTTTGGCTTAGCTGTGCATGTATAGTTTCCCCCCAGCAGAATCTAAAGGTCCCTGTGGGCAGGTACTGCATGTCATTTTGTCTGTACCCTCAGTACCTAATACAGTGCCTAGCATATGATAGACGCTGAATACATGCTTCCTGTGTTCAACTGAATTGATTAGGTAATTAATACCCACTTGTCAAGTTACTGACTATACAAAAAGCCAAACATCTTTTACATGAATTGCCATTTTGAATCCCATACCTTTATGTACTTTCTAGATCAGCGTGCGTGCGTGTGTGTGTGTGTGCGCGTACACGCACGCATGTGCATGTGTATGTTTTAGCTAGACCGTGAACAGAATGCTGGACAGAATCATAAAATCCATAAGTATGGCATCTGGGGGATAGGGAGGGCACAAGTGAATACCATGATACCATGGAAAAGGGCTGAGGTTTTCTTTCCCTCAGGTCAGAGGGGACATGATGGCATGGTAAGATATGGGAAGTCAGAGAAACCCATAACAACTTGGTAAATAGCACTGGCAATTTATAGGGCAAAAGAAAGCAGTGAGGACTTCAGAATATCAAAAATCTTCTGCTGCCGTTCAGTCATTTTCAGTTGTGTCCGACTCTTCATAACCCCTTTTGGAGTTTTCTTGGCAAAGATACTGGAGTGGTTTGCTATTTCTTTCTCCAGCTCATTTTACAGATGAGGAAACTGAGGCAAACAGGGTGAAGTGACTTGCCCAGGGTCACACAGCTAGTACATGTTTGAGGCTGGATTTGAACTCAGGGAGATGAGTCTTCCTGACTCCAGGCCAGTCACTCTATCCACTGCCCCACCTAGCTGCCCCCCAAGAGTCTTCTGCCCTAATTCAAATTCTGCCAGGGACTTTAGCAGGCAGGTCATTTTGTCATTAGCTTCTTCTCTGCCATAGAAGGAATCCCACAGACCAGACACCATTGTTTGGTGGTGGGCATCCAGCCCTGTGGTTAAAGGGAACTCTCAGTGTGGGGACTACTCCCATCAAAGCAGATTAGGAGCTCCTCTGTAACCAAGGTCTTAGAGAATCACTGGGGACGCTGAGAGGCTGAGCAACCCCTCCAACCAGTACGTGTCAGATGCAAGGCTTGAGCCCAGGCCTTCCCAACTACAAGGCCACACTGTCTCTACTCACCAGCCACTCCACACTGCCTCTTACCTGCAAACTTACCACTGTGGCAGGCTCTAAAGGAAGCTGCTATAAAAAATGAACTCTCTGTTGTAACGATCACAAGGGCCTAAGCCAAATCGCTGCACAGAGGCATTTCAGCTTAGCTCCGTGGCCTAGTCTGGACGAATATCAACTGTGAAGGTGGAAATCAAATTTTCTCAAAACAGAGAATGGCATTATTACAAATGAAGACTTAGAATTTGTGCTGATGTGGTCAATTTTCAAGGTGGGGGCATTCTGAAGTATCTTTTGCTGAGATTCTTGTGATAAAGTAAAAAGGCTAGCTATGAGTCTCTGTTTGGTCTCTAAACTGATTTTCTTATTAACTGACTTCCTAAAGACATAAGCCTGACTGTCCCTATGCAATGCTAACGAGATGGCAGCTATCCGAAGCAGGACTAGTCAGTGGGCCGGGGAGCCTGTGGGTTATAGTGGGAAAAGAGCTCAAGTTCCCGTCAGAGGACCTGGGTTTCAACCTCAGCTCTGCCTCTGATTTCCTGCGTGACCTTGGCCAAGTCACTTTGGCTGACTGGCCTCAGTTCCTCATCTGTAAAATAAGGTAGCTGAGCTGGATGATTCCTGAGGTCTCTTCTAGCTCTAAATCAATGATCCTATGACTATCCTCTAATTATTATTAACACCAACCAAGTAATCATTACCACTGATTGAAATCATGTGACTCAAAGAGAAACGGCAATGACTATGGAATCAGAGGATCTGAGTTCAAAACTCACCTCTGATACTCAAAGTTTCACTATTTAAAATTATAATTATGTAAAGTACAGTAATTGGTTCCAGCCCAGTGGAAATTTGTATGTGAATTCAAATAATGCGACCACTTCACTGGATTCCTGAATAGCACTAGTCTGGACTTAGCTGTACGTACTGTGTGACCTTGGGCAAGATCCTTCTCTCTGGGCCTCAGTTTCCTCATCTGTAAAATTAAGGGGTTAAACTAGACGGCTTCTGGATTCCTTTGAGCTTAACATCTATGATTCTGTGATAGGTGAAAGGTTATCTAGCAAGACATTGTCACATCTCAGGTTGCCTCATAACAATAATGAAAAAACCAGGGACCTCAGGAGAGGAAAATGTTAACATCCATTCAAATGTGGAAAGAAGTGCTTTAAGAGCAGGGTCTCCTTTAGAATGCTGGCTCTTGGAGAGCAGGGCCTGTGTCAGGGCCTTGTGTGTAATGTGTAAACAGAGACATGACCTTTGAGGAAAGTAGAGGGCAGGAACATCTGATAGTCCTAGAAGGCTTCTGGAAGGACATGGGCCCTGAGCAGAGCCTTGAAGAGATCTAAGGATTATTCCAAGAGGTGGAAATGAGAAGGGAGAATGTTGCAGTAATGAAGTACAGTCTACATACAGTGCCTAGCACAGTGCTTGGCACATAGTAGGTACTTAATACCGGGAAGACTAGGTGGCATAAATGTTTGTTGAATTGAATTGAATGGAGCTCAAAGGCCCCCAGTCTGGGCACTGAGAGCAATATGAAAAACCACTGCCAATGGGCAGCCAAGCTCTTCCTCTTCCTCATCATCATCACCAACAGGTACGTATTAAGCATCTACTATATTTCAGGCATTGTGCTAAGCACTGGGGATACAAAGAAAGGCAAAAGACAGCTCCTGCTGTCAAGAAGCTCAAAGTCTAATGGGGGACACAACATGCAAAATACTATGTACAAACAAGCTAATTTCATAGGGAAGGGATGAGGGAGGAATGAGGGTACTGGGAAAGGCCCTGCAGAAGGTAGGCTTTGAGCTGAGTCTTGAAGGAAGCCAGGAGGTAGAAGCAAGGAGTGACTGCATTGCGGCCATAGTGGATAGCCAGAGCAAAGGCAGAGTCTGGAGGTAGAGTTCCCTGAGTGAGGATCAACAAGCAGGCCGCTATCACTGGATCAGGCAGAGAGAAGTAAAATATAACACTGGAAAGATAGGAAGGGGGCAGATTGTTAATGGCTTTAATAGGTAAACAGATGATTTTATATTTGATCCTGAAGGTAATAGGGAGCCACTGGAGTTTCTTGAGTAGAGGGGTGACATGGTCAGATCTGTGCTTTAGGAACATCACTTTGGTATCTGAGGAGAGGACAGACTGGAATGGGGAGAAACTTGAGGCAGGGAGATCCACCAACAGGCTCCTGCTATCATAAGTGCACCCACCCCACTTTGTCCTCTTCAAAGATCTCACAGACCTAGGAAGAAAGCAGGATGTAAGTGTTTCTGTTCATGCATGAACACCTATTATAGAGACTCCTATTCCTGGAGTTGGAAATCAGGGGCCCCGGATGCATTCACCCACCAGAGCATGCTGCTGGCCCTTAGAATCTCAATCACTTTGGGATTAAATCAGTATTTGTAAATACTGAAGAATTAGTCAGAAATATCAAGTCAAAATAGCCACATAGTACTATGCCAGTGATTCTGAGTAACTTGCAGGGGAAGGGGGAGAGGAACATTCTTTCAATTAAGAGACCCCACTAAAGTCATTTTGTCATTTGGAAAATTATTATGCGCTCTTTTATTGTTGGAACAATTGCTTGTTAACAAATATGGACATTGTGCATGGCTTGGGAGCGGGAAAGGGGTGGGGGCAGAGCAGAATCTTCACCGAACAGATTAGTGTATCAAGAACATATCAAAAAGATTACTTCTGAATACAAGACTCTCAGATTCTCCAGACTCAGTAACAGGGAACTCCTAATTCAGCCTCATTGTCAAACTCGATGCCATTGTGCTATGTCCAGCAGAGGGCATAAAATGTTGTCAGCAGAAGTGACAATTCTGCTCCCTTTGGCTCAGGTTTGCCTTGGCTGGCCTGGGGGACATGCACTCTTCCTTCTTACAAATTGGGAAACTGAGAACAATCCCTGGGGTGACCAGCTATGATTCTTATAATATTCATTTGAGGTACGAGGTACAAGGATCACAGGCCCATAGGCTGAGTTAGCAGGGCCCTAAAATTACCCAGTTCATGTTGTTCAAAGCCCTCATTTTATAGATGAGGAAACTGAGGCCCAGAGAGATAAAGTAACTTCCTCAAAGTCACAGAGGCATTAAATGGCTGAGGCAGGATTTGAATCCAGATCTCTGGTTCTAAATCCAGGGGTCATGCTAATGTACCAATGCCGCCTCCCCATTTTTAGATGAGGAAACTAAGTCACAATTCCTGAATGATTGGTTCGCTTCATTGAGTTGTCAGAATTACAAAAGGGCAAACAGGCGGGTAATTCCATCACCCTCTAGAAAATACGGGGTCTGTGATATTATCAGTAATATTGTCAGACATATGAACTCCCTCCAGACAGGGCAGATCATAAGTAGCCTAGGACTCAGGGAATATATCCTAGAGAATGGCCTGAGGAGAGGAGAGACAGCCCAGGCTTAGGGGGCTGATGCCAAGCTTCTATGTGAACCCAGATCATCAGACAATCTGCATCCAGGCTCTCCTTACTCCAAGCTCAACACTGGCTCTACTATGGCACACTTGGCACTAGCCACCTTTCCTGAAGGAAACAATCGCTATGGGGTTTCCCTGCCATGGCATTTCAGTCTTGGGGAAAACAACAAATCCTAGGAATACTTTAGCCACTAGATGGTGGTGGAATGACATGGCAGGCTCTCTCCCCTATGCCTGCTTTCAGCTGCTTCCGGCTCAACCTCAAGGCCAAAGAGAAGAAAAGGGGACAAAAGATCCAGCAGCACAAGGTGAAGGACAGGGATGCAAATGCTTTTCAATGTTTTTGGGACCCAATTTCAAACAAAAGAGTAGCTCTTATTGATGACATGGGGGGCGGGGGCTGAACCTGTGATTTCAGCCATGTAGGGCTGGCCCAGAGCAGCTTCTCCATGGATAACATATGGATGTGATTACAGTCGCAAGCAGAGAGAAGTGGAGCACATGTAGGTTATTTCACAGGAAATGGAAATGAATTCTTGAAAATCACGTTGTATTTCAAACCAGCATTCTTCTGTTGAAAGCATCTATTAAAGTGAAAGCTGGGTAAAGCTTAGTTAAATCAAATGTGATTTTCTGAAGGCTTAATTAAAACTGATTTTTAAATGGCAAGAAAATAAATGTTGGAGCTTAACCAAAACCATTAACCAAAAATAAAAATGGGGGCTTTTCAGAGAAGATGACTGCAGCTGCTAAGTGGCAGAGCCAGGTTGGGAGCCAGGTCTGCTGACTCGAAATCCGACTGAGCATTTACATAGTACATTATGGTCTGGAAAGTACTTTGAAAACATCAACTCATTTGACCCTCACGACAACCCTGAAAGGTGGGTGCTAACATTATCTCCATTTTGCAGATGAAGAAACTGAGGCTGACAGAGATCAGGAGACTTGCCCAGGGCCTCACAACTAGCAGGTGTCTGAGACAGGCTTCAAACTCAGGTCTTCCTGACTCCAAGGCTAGCACTCCAGCTCTCGTGCCACCTAAACGTCTCCAAACGAGTCCTCGTCTCACTGCATTCGGTGGCCACAAAGTCTCTAGGCCAAAGGTTTTGGGAAAAGCTGCAAATATGTGTGCCATTGGCAAATGAGGAAGATTTCTGCCTTTCCTCCCAGATTCTTAGAGCAATCAATACAGTATAAACTCAAGTGGCTGGAGCTGACATTGACCTGATACATGGTTTAGAAAGCCAGACAGGTCAGGCCCCCAAATAGTTTCACGATAAATAATCAAGTGTATTCTGCGTTATAGCTGGTTGGCACAATGGATAGAGTGCCAAGGCCTGGAGTCAGAAGACTCATTTCCCTGAGTTCCAATCTTACTAGCTGTGTGACCCTGGGCAAGTCACTTCACTCTGTTTGCCTCAGTTTCCTCATTTGTAAAATAAGCTGGAGAAGGAAATGGCAAACCACTCCAGGACCTTTGCCAAGAAAACCCCAAAAGGGGTCACAAAGGGTCAGACACGACTGAAAATGACAGCACAACAACAACAAAACATGTGGCCCTTCTCCCACTCCTCCAATATTGCACAGACCTTTTGTTTGAAGTAGCTGAAATCAAGGTTTGACAGCTAGCAATGCCAAGCAACTCAGCAAGGCCCACAGCCTCCTGCTTTTTGACTGCAGATACATGCCTAGGATGGGCTGGCGGGCCCTTGGTCCCAGGAAAGCCAAATTGAGAGGATACTGACAACACTATTCCCATGTGAACTTGTTCCCTGGCCATGGTCATGCTCCTCTGCACCCAGGCCAGTCTCCTGCAGCTGCTGTGGCTGCCACCTGGTCCTAGGGCATGAGTTTCCTTACCCTCCTCCCAGGCTCCCCCAGCACCACAGGACCACTCCATAGCATTGGCCAGCCCTTCAACACACAGGAACCTATGGTATCTTAAGGCTTCCAAAGGCCATAGCTCAGATGAAGTACTCCACCGTGAACACCTCTTGTGCCAGGTGTAAAAATCCCCAGTTACATTTCTTCCTTTTCTAATAAATCAATGCCATGGCAGCCTTGCTAGTGCATGTCACCATGGGTTGTTTTCACATACAGTTCAGTGCTCGAGCAGAAAGACCATCGCCCCCCTCTCCTTTCCTCCCAAAGCCATATTTACCTGTACAAAAACTGTGAAGAGGATCACCACCGTGGTCGCTGCAACGAAGAACTTCTTTTGGGGAAAGTTCGGGAGGAGAAAAACGAGAGAGAAGCAGATGGCCCCCCTCAGTCCCCCATAGGCGATAATGAACTGGTCCTTTCTGGTGACTGTGTTCAGATGACATTTATTCACAAAGAATGTCAACACGAGGACACCTACATTTCCAAAGGGGAAGGAAGAAGAGGTGGGAAGTCAGCAGAGAGTCAATGGCCACAAATGGGAGGTGAGGATAAATAGTAATGACAGCATTGTAAGGGAAGTGAATTCTGAACGACATGAAAACCAGTGTGGGTCCCAAGGAATGGACCTTTCTTCTTTCAGCAAAGAGGCAGGGGCCTATGAGAGTGCAATGTTGCATGTATTGTCTGACAAGGTAACTGAATTTTTGCTTAACTGCTTTTCTCTGCTACCAAGGAGTCTTCAATTCCAAGCAAGGGGGAGGGTTGTATTTCAAGAAGTGATTGCGACTATGAGTGTGATGCAAAAGCAAAGGGCATCAATAAAAATTTATTTTTTAAGGGAGTGTAGAAAATTAGTATTAAACTAAATGAGAATTCTAAGGATTGGCGATAAATAATTAAAAAGCTGAAACTAATTAAATTCTTAAAGGCTTTGGTCATAAGCTCATGGCATTTTTTCAAGCTGGAAAGGACCCTGGATATCCTCCCATTTCAAAGCTAAGTAAACAGAGGCAGAGAGGTCAAGCAGTTGCCCCAGATCACACAGCACAGGCCCTATTCATTCTACCATACTCAGCTGCCTCTCCATCAGAGGGTTTTCTTTAAGTGGCTTTCCTCTTTTTTTGCTTTGCTTTGCTCCAAATTTTGAAAATGAAACTAGAAGTATGGATGGTATTCCCTTGGGGCTTGAAATGGGTGTGCTGGATAACTGCAAAATGAATCACAGAAACTAAGGAAAATATTTCCATCCATTCTCAGAAAATCTGATAAGCCATGTCCAGATGCCTAGTTTGGAGGCAGCCACCTTTAAGAAACTGGGAATGCTGATAGTATTGAAAGAGAAGGTACATGACCTCGCATCTAAGACCCTTGCTCTAGGGTTCTAAGTGTAGGCCTAGAAGAAGGGACCCCTGAAACTCCACTCCTGTTCAGCCCTGCCTACAGACTCAGGAGCAAACTCTATCCAGGATTGACCTTGCAAGCTTCCAAGTCATGTGACCAACAAGATGGCGGAAAAGCCATTTTCTCTGATCCCCATCATTTCTCAAATCTCTCCAAAATAGGAATTATACAGCAAAGAGAAAGCAACTTAAGCTGTCTCCATGCCTGAGGATATCTAGAATCCAAAACATTTAAAAAAAAAACCATGAACTGACTCCAACTGACCTGAGCTTACTCAGCAAGCTACATGCAACAAGACTGAACTAGCAGAAACAAGTACACAAGCTTACATCACCATGTACCCCCATCCCTGGTCCCCTCTCCCTTCCAGTGCCGTGAAAGTCCCAGCTCCAGGCTGGAGAATTTTGCCCAGGCTGCAGCAGACATCCCTCCCGGCCACAGCCTTTCAGGAGCAAAAGCCTGCAGGGGGCCACAACTCAGTAGCACCAATGCTATAAAGCTCTGAAGTGTCAGTGCTGGGGTGGTCAACCCTGAACACCAGCACTGCAAAGCTCCAAACTGTCAGTGCCAGGCCAGAGGACTAAGGAACAGAGGGAGCAGATCAGGACACCAGGACAGGACATTCTATGTGTATGTGTGTGAGGGGGAGGGGTATGTGGAATTCCACTAAGCCCAAGGGAAAGAACACAGCATCCAGCTGGGGCCAGTTCCAACTACTCAAAAGTCACTTGGAGCAGAGGTCTAGGCTGGTTGACTATGAATTGCTAAGCATGAGAGGAGGCTGAAACACTTTGAGATGCAGTCTCCAAGGAAACCACAATCAGAGGAGAGAGAGTCAGGAAGTGAGCAACAGGAGAGAGAAAAAAGACTGAAATTACCAAGGAAGAATAAAATTCAAACACCTTGAACATAAGCAGATAATTCAACAGGAAAATCAGTAACAACAAAAAGAAACATGGCTTCCAGATTCAATAAATGAGTTCAAGCATGTACAAATAAATACTGCAAAACAAAGGAAAATGATCCAATACTAGATGAGACAGGGGACCCTGTGGAAACTGAGGAGAACATGGAACTATAACATTATGTTCCTGAGTGGTTTAAAAGAGAAATAAGAATAATAACAACAGACTTTATGGCCTACACAGCAAAAATCATTAGCAGAGTAGAGAAACTGGAATTTCCAATGGTAAGTCTTACAAAAGAAACAAAAGAGAAAATAGATTGGGAATGCAAATACAAAGGAAAAGAAATTCAAATAATGCGAGATTATTCTGTACCAACTAGAAAGTGTAGGAGGGGATGGAATAATGTGTTCCGAAAGAGCAATGGAGTTGAGGATGCAGCCCACAGTGACGCTGCAAATCTGAGTTTAAACATACATGAAAAAAGATGGACATTCAATAATAAAGAGGTGTTCAAAACATTTTTATAAGAAAACTAGAACTGAGGATATTATTTGCTCCTCAAACACCCCAAACAACATGCATGCAGGAGAGTGCATAAATTCAGGAGACAAGGACAGCAACAGTAACAGAGTGACAACAGAGAGACTAGCAAGAGACGTTTTTTCTAAATACATACAAAGAGACAGGGATGAAAGTAGAAATCTGGTAGAGATAACAGTGAAGGTAGATGGGGGCATTATGGATAGAACCTGACAACACCTTGCCTACAGGTGAATCAATGCTTTTTGTGGAACTACATTACAACATGTAAGAGTAAGTGAAAAGGAAGAGGGGAACAGGGGAATATTGAGGAGTGTGCAATGTTCCAGGGTCAAATCACAGGCTAACAATGAGAGGAAGGTTACCCCTGTGGTCTCAAAAAGAGAAGAACCTTCAGGAGAATGGGTGATGAGGAGGGGAGAAGCGTCAAAAAGAAGAAAAGGAAGGAGACCTTACTTTGGTACTATGAGTGGGTTCCAATGATGAATGTTCCTGTAGGTGAAGAGGAATGTTCTGTGAAGGGAGATGGTGATCTTACACTGGGTGTGGCCTGGGGAATTTGGTGCTTGAAAAGTCTACTCATCCTACACGGGAAACGGAAGAGTTGGAACCCTTGGGGGAAATTAGCACTTGAGGGATTGAGAAATTAAAGACCTAAGGAGCAAATTTTTGAGGAAAATGTAGGGAAAAAAGGAAGATATCCAAAGGAGGGTAGAGATCAGTGGTGGGCTGAATAATCAAGGACGTGACAGAGAAGGGGCCCTACCACAGGTAAGTATCCTCTCCAACACATACAATAATTGGCATTGTTCTGGGAGCAAGGCACAATGGAAAACAGAAATCCATGGCAGAAATTTCCCAGAAGGGAAAGCCTAGAATGAATACCTTGGAAGTTTTGAGAAACACATGCAAATTACAGGAGTCATGAATCAGAAAATGAGAGTCTGGAGTAAACAGAAAAAGGAGGATGGATAATGAAGAGAGTGAGAGAAATCCTCTGTGGAAAAATGCACAAAAAATGAAATTTTAAAAACTAATGAACAGGACTAGTTGAAGGGGAGAAGAGGAAGGGGGAATCTACTTGACTAACTGAGAGGAAAAAAGGCAGGGGTGAGAATTATATAATCAGTTACTAAGCCTTTCAAAGTTGATTATCTTCACAATATCACTGTTACTGTATAAATTATTCCCCTGATTCTGCTCACTTCACTTTGCATCAACTCATATAAATCTTCCCAGCTTTTTATGAAACCATCCCCTTCATCATTTTTTACAGTACCATTGTATTCCATCACATTCATATGCCATAACTTGTTTAGCTATTCCCCAACTGATGAGCATCCTCACAGTTTCCAACTCTTTGCCACCACAAAAAAGAGCTGCTATAAATATTTTTGTACATATGGGTCCTTTTCCTTTTTCTTTGATCACTTTGGGGTTAAGACCTAGTAGCAATATTTTTGAGTCAAAAGGTATGCATAGTTTAATACCTTTTGGGGCATAGTTCCAAACTGCCTTCCAGAATGGTTGGAGTAGTTCACGGTTCTACCAATAGTGCATTAGTGTACCTATTTTACCACATCCTCTCCAGCATTTGTCATTTTCCTTTTCTGTCACCTTGGCTAACCTGATAGACATGAGGTAGTACCTCCAAGTTGTTTTAATTTGAATTTCCCTAGTTTATCTGTCATATTTATGGATAAGGGAAGAATTTAGGACCAAAGAAGATATAGAAAGCACTACAAAATGTAAAACAGATAATTTTGATAATATAAAATTAAAAAGTTTTTTGCACAAATGAAAACAATGCAACCAGAATTATAAGGAAAGCAGAAAACTGGGGGAAAATTTTGCAACAAGTATCTCTGATAAAGGCCTCATTTCTCAGATATATAGAGAACCGAGTCAAATTTATAAAAATGTAAGTCATTACCCAATTGATAAATGGTCAAAGGATATGAGATAAGGAGAAGGGCAATTTTCAAACAATCAAAGCTATAATAGTCATATGAAAAAATGCTGTAAATCATTATTGATCAGAGAAATAAAAATTAAAACAACTCTGAGATACCACCTCACACCTATCAAAATAGCTAATATAACAAAAAAGGAAAATGTTGGACATTGGAGGGGACGTGAGAAAATTAGAACACTAATACATTGTTGCTGGAATTGTGAACTGGTCCAACTGTTCTGGAGAGCAATCTGGAACTATGTCGAAAGGGCTATAAAACTGTGCATACGTCTTTGATCCAGCATTACCACTTCTAGGTCTATATCCCAAAGACATCCAAAAAAGGGGAAAGGACCTATTTGTATAAAAATATGTATAGCAGCTCTTTTGGTAGAGGCTAAGAATCAGAAATCAAAAAAGAGATGTCCATCAATTAGGGAATGGCTAAACAAGCTGTGGTATATGGTTGTAATGTAATATTATTGTGCTATAAGAAATGACAAGCAGAATGATTTCAGAAAAACCTGGAAAGACTTATATGCATAGTGAACTGATGCATAGTGAAGTGAACAGAAAGAGGAGACATTGTACACAGTAACAGTAATATTGTTCAATGAAGAACTGAGAATGACTTAACTATTTTCAGCAACACAAGGATCCAAGAAAATCTCAAAAGACTCATGATGAATCTGCCTTCAGAGAAAGAACTGATATTGCCTGAATATAGACTGAAGCATGCTACTTTTCACTTTCTTTCTTTTTTTTTCTTTTATTCAACTCTTCTTGTACAAAATGACTGACATGGAAATGTTTTACGTAACTGTACATGTATAACCTATATCTGACTGCTCATCATCTCAGGGGGAGGGGAGAGAGAGATAGAATTTAGAACTCAAAACTTTAAATAAAAATGTTTAAAAAATTAGAAAAAATAAAGGCAACTCTACAGGCAAAAAAAATTACATTTCCCTAATTATTAGTGATTTAGAGCATTTTTCCACATGAGTTAATAGCTTTGATATCTTCTTCTGAAAACTGCCTGTTCATATCCCTTGACCATTCATCAGCTTAGAAATGGTTATTATTCTTATAAATTTGGCTCAGTTCCTTATATCACTCCCATGTTCGTAAGCTCCCAAATGCCTTTATCTGATCAGAATCTTTTTATCATAATCTTTTGTTATCCCATCCTTTCCTCTTCCTTACAGACCCTAACCATGTTCTTCAACCTCACCACGACCTCAAATCCTCCCACTCCTCAGTTCTTTCCCAGCCCATCACCCCTGTCCTTGCTTCTCTACCAACTCCTTTGTGAATCAGTTTAATTCAACACTGTCTTCTACTTTTGAGCCCTTTCCCAGCTTTGGATTACTGACACCATCTGCTGCTTAATGAAGCTGGAGAAAAATCACAAAAACAAGGTGACTGGGTCTACTACAACTTTGTTACACAATCTCAAATGGGCCTTCACTAAAGCAAGGCAATCCTCTTACATCTCCCTAATCAAATCTCAATCTCACTCCCCACAGTGACTTTTGTTTTGTTTTGGTTTTTTTGGTGAGGCAATTGGGGTTGAGTGACTTGCCCAGGGTCACACAGTTAGTAAATATCCAGTGTCTGAGGCCAAATTTGAACTCAGGTCCTCCAGACTCCAAGGCTGGAGCACAGTGACTTTTCCGAACCTTTTCATCCTTCTTCAAACCTACTATGGCACTTCTTCTCCTTCCCAATTTGAGGAGCTCACCTTCCTTCGCTTGCAAAAGTTAAGACCTTTTGCCAAGAGAGCTCCCTCTTCTCCCCTCTTCCTCATCTCCTATAACAGACCTCTTCTCTCACTATCTCCTCCTTCACCCCTGTCTCTAAGAAGCAGCCCTTATTTTGGCAAGGCAATCTCCTCTACCTGCATCCTTAATCCCGTCCCCTCCTATCTTCTCCAGCTGACTGTGCCCTCTATCATCCCTACACCCTCTCTAATCTTTGATTTCTCCCTGTCTACTGGCTGCTTCCCTGCTGCCTACAAACACTCATGTCTCTTCCATCCTTCTGAAAACACCACTTGATTCTCCTATCCCTACTAGCTATTGCCTTAGACTTCTCCCTTTCATGGCTAAACTCCTTGAGAGAATCATCTACAATTAGTGCAGCCACTCCCTCTTCTACAATCCTTCTCTAACCCTTCTATAATCTCATGCAGACCTCATCAATGAAGCAACCTCATCATTCAACTAAAACTGCCTTCTCCAGAGTTCCCAGTGATCTCTTAATTGCCAAAGCTACCAGCCTTTCCTCGATCATCATCATTAACCTCTGTTCAACCTTTGGCACTGCTGATCATGTTCTTCTCCAGAATATTCTCTTCTCTAGGTTTTTGTGATACTGTTTTCTCTTGGTTCTCCTCTTCCCTGAGTGTTCCTTCTCAGTCTCTTTTGCTGAATTTTCATGTAGCTCATGTCCACCAGCTCTGGGAATCTCCCAAGGCCCTCTTGTCTTGTCCCTCAGTCTATACTCTATCACTTGATAACCATATCCATTCCCATGGGTTCAATTATCACCTCTATGCAGATGACTCCCATGTCCAGTCCTAATCTTTCCCCCAGGAACCAACTCACATCCTCAATTGCATTCTGTGTATCTCAAACTGGATGACCTCTAGATATCTCAAACTCCATATTTCCAAAGCAGAACTCATTAACTTTCCCCCCAAACACTCTCTTCTTCTTAAGTATCCTATAATCGTCAAGGACACCACCAACCTCTCAGTCAGCTATGCTTACAATCTCAATGTTATTTTCGACTCTTCACTCTTACTCACCTCCCATATCTAATCTGTTACCAAGTCCTGTCAACTGGACCTTCCTGACATCTCTCATGTATGCGTCCTTCTCTGCTCTGCCCCTGCCACCCCTCCAGCACAGGCCCTCATCACCTTATGCCTCATCTCTTGCAATGGTCTACTGATTGGTCCCCCTGTCACAAGTATCTCCGCACTCTAGTTCATCCTCCACTTAACTGCCAAAAGGATTTTCCTACAGGACAAATCTGGCCACATCACACTTCTCCTCAATAAACTCCAGTGGTTCCCTTTTACTTATAGGTTCAAATGGAAAATCCTCCCAGCCTGGGCCCCATTTTAGGTCTTCTCATACTTGACTCCCCAAGGCATACTCTCTGATCCAGTGATGCATGACACAGGCCTTTTTGCTATTTCTACAATCATGCAGGCCATCTCCTGCACCTTTTCACTGGCTACCTCCAAGAAATACTTCCTCCCCTCTGCTTCTTGGCTTCCTAGCTCAAATCACATCATCTGTAGGAAGACTTTCTTCTATATCTAGTATGGACATAATCATTTCCAAGATGTTTCTCCTGTTAGAATGTGAGCACCTTGTGAAATAGGAAAAAAAATCTGCTCAGAATGTGACCTGTGGTCGTCAAAGACAGTAGAGACATAATAAATGGCTGAAGGCACTAGGGAACCAGAGGCAGCCCGTCCCACTTTGCCTTGAGACCAACCACTTAACCTTTCTGAGCGTCATGAGAGGCCTTCCTTTGTATCCTCATCACAGTGACCGGCATCAAATAAGAACTTAATAAATGCTTGTTGACTGACTAATTGACTATCAGCATGCTGCGATTTTCACAAATGGCTAGAAATACTGTCCTTGGTCCTATGGCCCTGATCTTACTTGCTCTTGGCATAGTAAAAAGCATGATGGACCTCAGAAGACGTAGGAGGATATTAGTTCAAATCCTTCTTTGTCTCTTACTACCTGTGTGACCTTGGGCAATGCACACCCAATCTGGGCCTCAGCTCCTCATCTGGAAAAATGAAAAGGTTACAAGAGATGGTCTCAAAGGTCCCTTCCAAACAGTGGGATGCTGGTAACTTTTGAACAACTAGCTTCCCAAGGGGAAAAAATGTAGGCATAACACACTTAAGTCTAACCTGCATTATTATCATTTTCTCCATCACTTTCTTAAGTCGAGACAATCAACAAAACGATAAATCCAGGCCTGATTTGCAGCATTAACAGATTTCTGAGGCATAAATGCTCATAGTGAAAATTTAACAATCGGCTCACAAGCACACTCCTGCTTCCAGCTCTAAATCTTAGAAAAAGAGATCTCCTTAACTGCCTTTACTCTACCTTTCCCCATCACTGATCTTGAGGTACGTGGTTTTCCTATTTCACTTAAAAAGTGATTTTATTAAAAAAAAAAAAACAACAACAACAACCCAGACATTTTGCACCATGCCTTTGAAGAGCGGGAAATAGGCTTCTATGAACCTGGATGACATGTGGCTGCTAGCTGTCCTGGTAATAAGCACCCTACACACATGTTAATGGCTAATCAAGCGGCCCAGCCTGCCTTACTGCTCCTCCTCACACACCTGGGCAATTTGCCTAATGTGCTTCTCCATCTCCATGGGGGAAGTGTCTCAGGCTCCCTGCAAGGGCTAACGGTGCAATGATGATATTCGTTGGGAAGGAAGGGGGAGGGCAACATATAAATGTCAAGCAAAGATGATGAACTATAAACAGAAAGCTGAGAGAAGCTATAAATTGTATGATAAAGAGGAGGCCCTGTTTAGCTTGTAATGAAGCAATGAGGTTTGCAGGCTAACATGGCATGGCCCACGTGGGCACTTCCCTTGTCTGCAGTCGTGGCCTCGCATGAGACAATTGATGTGGAACAGCAAGGAGCCTCCACCTAGAGTGTTGAAATCATAGCCCTCTCTTAGTCTCAGTTTCTCCACCTGTCAAATGGAGAAGAGCAGGTTTAGACTAAGTGATCTCTCAGGGCCTTTCCTGGTCTCAATCTTATAAATGTGGGTAGAGTTCTAGGAGAAAATCGCAGGGTAGGAATGAGATGAGGGTCTAAAGCTGTGGCTGTGGTTCAGGGCCCCAATGTTGACTAGGCTTCCCCCCTCAACTCCCACTTTACACAGGAGTAAACCAAGGCAAAGAGAGGGGAAGTGACTGAGCCATGGTCATACGGTATGTTCACAGCAATATCTCTTCTGACCTTTCTCCTTCCACAGCAATGGTACCAAACTTCTGCAATAATATTGGAAGGCGGAAAGGCAAGGCAGGAACATACAGATCACTGAAGATGAAAAGTGCAGATTCCTTCCATACTGCCAACACGGGCCAAGCAGGGGACAGTGGCAATCTACCCTTCAAGGGCCATATGCAGAGCCATTGTGAGTGTAGCCAGGAAGGCAGCCCTCCTTACCCAACAACAACAATAATATTAATATAGTTCAAAGAGCTATCAGAGTCATAGGCTTAAAGCTAGAAGAACCTTAGAAACCACATAGTCTAATTCAGGAGGAACTGGTGCCCAGAAAAGTTGTGACTTGCTCTGGGTCACACAGGCAATAGCAAAGCTGTGACACAAATTCAGGTCCTCCAGATCCAGCCTGCTTCCCATTGTATTACTCATTCTCCCCACTGCACTGTTATGAATATTCCCTTCATCAATATAAATCACAACTGGTCACTGACTAGCCAACCTGCTAAGAGGTCTTTCATTACTCCCCTCATTTTATTCAGGATTTTGTATGGACCTGAGAAACTAAGGCCCAAGAAGTGAGTGCTAACTCACATGGATAGCAAGTTTATACTTTCATGCAAATACTGATGGTTATCTTCAGAGAAGAAACTATCTCAGTGGGTGATAAGAGCACTGGATTTGGAGCTGGAGGTTCTAGGCTCAAATCCTGGCTCTGCTAGTTATAACTTGTGAGTCCTTGGGCAAGCCTCTGCAACCCTCTGGGCCTCAGTTTTCTTCTTTGTCAAATGAGAAAGTTAGACTAAGATAACCTTGGAAGTACTTTCCAGCCAGAAATTTGTGATTCCAGGACCACATACTATCTTCCATTTGAAAGATATCATGTCTAATTTAGCCCAAAATTCAGTTCATTTGGTTCATACAAAAATACTTACGGTTCCATACCTAATGCTCGCCATACGAGGCAGAAAATGATGGTGAAACAAATATACGGCCAATTCCACTCATGCTTCTCACCAATGGTCGAAACCCCCAGGAAGATGAAGATAAGCGTATGGCTCACACTGCTACACATCTTCATAAAGTACTTGATGGTGGTGTGAGAATGCTGGGAAATGTTGGCCTCTACATAGCGCTTCATGCTCATAGCACAGGTGATGATGCTAGAGTAGAAAAACAACATTAACATCAAGGGGAAAGGAACACAAACCCTCTTTGGGCTTACGTCTGACTTCCTGTGACTTGCCTTGCTCTGGTTTATTCCAGAACATGAGAAACACACAGTTGCTAAGTTATTCATCCCCTCTGACCCAAGGAGCCCATCAGTGGGCATATACCTCTGGGAGGAGAATGACAAAAAGTAAAGTCCTAAAATATACCAAAATATTTATAGCATCCTTTTTGGGGAATCCAAGAATCAGAAACAAAGTCTGTCCAGTGACTGTAACATTGTAAATGAAAACAACACTAAAAGGAAGCGGAACTCTTGTTGTTGCTGCTGTTCAGTCGTGTACAACTCTTCATGACCCTGTATGGGGTTTTCTTGGCAAAGATACTGGAGTGGTTTGCCATTGACTTCTCCACTGGATTAAAAGGTTAAGTGACTTGCCCAGGGTCACAGAGCTAGTGAATGTCTGAAGCTTAATTTGAATTCAGATCTTCTGACTCCAGCATTGGAAAAGGAGTGCAAGAAGGCTGTATATTGTCATCTTATTTATTTAACTTATATGCAGAGTACATCATATGAAATGCCAGCCTGGACGAATCAAAAGCCAGAATTAAGGTTGTTGGGAGAAACATCAACAATCTCAGATATGCAGATGATACCACTCTGATGGCAGAAAAGTGAAGAGGAATTAAGAAGCCTCTTGGTGAAGGTGAAAGAGGAGAGTGCAAAAGCTGGTTTGAAGCTTAACATCAAAAAAACTAAGATCTTGGCAACCAGTCCCATTACTACCTGGCAAATAGAGGGAGAAGAAATGGAAGCAGCTTCAGATTTTACATTCTTAGGCTCAAGGATCACTGCAGATGGAAACTAGCCATGAAATTAAAAGGCGCTTGCTCCTTGGAAGGAAAGTTATGGCAAATCTGGACAGCAGACTAAAGAGCAGAGATATCACCTTGTCGACAAAGGTTCGTATAGTCAAAGCTATGGTTTTTCCAGTAGCAATGTATGGCTGCGGGGAGTTGGACTATAAGGAAAGTTGAGCACCACAGAATCGATGCTTTCGAATTGTGGTGCTGGAGAAGACTTGTGAGAGTCCCCTAGACAGCAAGGAGATCAAATCAGTCAATAATTAAAGAAATTAATTCAGGCTATTCACTGGAATGTCAAATACTGAAGCTGAAGCCTAAATACTTTGGCCACTTAATGAGAAGATGGGACTCATTGGAAAAGACCATGATGTTAGGAAAGATTGAAGGCAAAAGGAAAAGGGCAGAGGATGGGATGGATAGATAGTGTCATGGAAACAACAAACATGAACTTGGACCCACTTTGAGAGGCAGTGGAGGGTAGAAGGGCCTGGCATGCTATGGTCTATGGGGTCATGAAGAGTCAGACACAACTGGACAACAACTTCCTGACTCCAGGCCTGGTACTCTATCCACTGAGCCACCCAGCTGCACTGCAATGGCTAATGTTAATCCTGGAGAAGGGATGATGAAGCGTTTCTCCTCACCTTCTGTAGGGAGGTAGGGAACAACAGGGGCAAAATGTGGCATATGCCACCAGGCATGGTCACTATATTGGTTGGTATACCATGTTTGGTTTTTCTGTTATAAGGAAGGGCTGAATTCGTGGTGGGGGAGGCAGAGAGGGAGAAGTGTAGTGTAAAATAAAAGGCATCAAGCCAACTTAAGAACAACCGCCATCACCGAGCTGGTCTACTGGCAGTCCTCCTTTCCATTCCATTTCCAGGTGACCGAACTCTTTGTCTCCTGAATCAGTGGCACTTTTTGATATCCTTTTGTGTACTGAGAACTACCTGCCTGTTTTAGCATCCTTAACTTTGCCTAATCTGTCCTCCTTAAAGCAGGCTGGGGCTGACAGAGCCTAATCATTGGCTGGCACTAAATCAGTGAGAAGCAGGTGCTAAAGATGAGAAATCTATTTCCCGTGTTCTCCAAAGCACTGCTGTTTTATTAATGAAACCAATTTCTGAAGTGCGGGAGGCTTTTTAGTGGCTTACCCGCCTCGCTCTGTTTTTCATTCATTCATATTCATATTTGAATCTGTCACCACTCAGCACAGAGCTGCTGCACACCAGAATTGACGGCCATGTGCTCACAACCTCTATCTCTGTCCAAATAGCAGGCTGCTCAGCTCACCCCATCAAGGCCTCGGCCTGTTGGGCAGCCATTTGTGGCCCCAGGGAAACCAGTCTGTTCTGTTCTGGCCGTCCTATTTAGCCATCCTTTCTCAAGCCTCACTGATCATTTGAAAACACCTCTCAAGCTACAAATGTAATTCTTGGCCAGCAAATTTTTTCAGCTGTCTTTCGTACATGTAGGGCTGGACAACTCCACTGGGCAATTGGACACTTTTCCAAAGGCCTGTGGCAACAGTAGGCACCTGAGGAAGCATACCAAACCAATATGTATTTCTTCCCTCTTGGACTGGGAAAGAAAGAAGGAGAGAGGCTAGCCATCCATAGATTGCCAATGAAGCCACTTCAGAATGAGGCTTTTTTTTTTCAACTTCAGGAGTCACTATTAAATACGAAGACCCTCTTGAGTGGGCATAGTGGCATAGTGGGAGAGAGGGAGCACCAGGAGAGAAGAATATCGTAGGGAGAGGGAAAGGGAGTGGGAGGAGAGAGGAGCTTCTTTCACAATTTTGTTGAGGATGGGCCTGGCCATATCACTCAAAATGGTGACAATGTCACCTTGGGCATACAAGGCTTTGGCTGTGCCAGTCATCTTTGGCACTTTAAAACACGGCCAAGAGGATGAAGCAAAGGGAGAACAGAAGTACCTTGCACAGTGGCCATTAGTATATGGAAACAGCCTTTGGTCCTGACCAAATGCAGACCCACAAGTGATTTATACGAGTGATGCCTTGAGGGCATCTAGACGATTCTCTAGCAATGACCTCATTCAAGATGGTTCAGAATGAAGTCCAGAGTATCAGTCAGATGTGTAGTGAGGAAGAGCGTCACTGGCTGCCTATGGGGTGGAAACCGCAGCTATGATGATACTGGCACATGGAACTTCTGAAGGAGGAAAGTCCCTCTACCAATGCAGGTCAGCCCCTTCTCCACAACTCTCAGACTTGGAAAGTTGCCCAAGTGATTTGCCTAGGCTCACCCAGCCAGAATACAGCAGTAGCAGGACTGACTACCTACACTCACCTTTAAATACAATTCAAACTTCCTACTGCCTTGAGGAACAAATACCAATTCCTCTGTCCCACCTTTTGAGCCCACTAGCTGGCTCCAACCTAGCTTTCCGGACCCATTTCACAGGAATGCCTCCATGGCCTACGTGCTGTTTCTCATAAAGGACATTCCAAGTCCCGCCCTTGGGCACTTACAGCATATTCCTGGAAGCTTCCTCACATCACCTCCTGCTCACAGCCTCCCCAGCCTCCTTCAAGGCTCAGCTCAGTGCCACCAACCGTACAAGACCTTTCCAGATGCCTCTTGTGGTTACTGCAGCCATCAGAATAATCTTATAGTTACTCAGCATATACTTTGTCCTTATCTGTACACATGTTTCTCCCCAGTAGAACATAAGCTCCTTAAGGAGCCGTTTTGCTCTTTTCTGCATATACTCAGTGCCCAGCCCAGTGCCTGGCACATAATCACTATACTTAATAAAGGCTTGGTGAACTGAGCTGAAGTTCTCATTGGTCAATTTCCAGAAGGAGGAGTAGGATACACACAGGGCCTTACATCTGTGCCAACATTGGCTTGTGCTTTGCAGGTGTCCAATGTGCCAAAATCTAAGGAGGCTCTGAGCTTCTGGCAGCATAGGGAACTCCTCCCACCCCCCACCAAGGTAGACTGGAACCTGTCTCTGCCTTAGGAGATGAATCCTAAGAACTTGTTTGCTGCCTGAGGCAGACACAGATTGATTTGCCCAGATTCAAACAGTGAGTATGAATTAGAGTTGATGTTTGAAGTCTGGTCATCTCTTCTCCAAGGCCAGAACTCTATCCACTGAGCCAGGCCAACTCATCTTCAAGTTTTACATATTCCAAAATCATGCTCTTTTCTCTGGATTGAATCAAAGAATCAGAGTAGGGAAGGATCCCCGAGGACATCCAGGCCAACTATAACTGAGCAATAATGTTCTCTAGAGCATCCCCAACAAGTGAGCATCTAGATGTTACTTGAAGACCTCCAGGGAGGGTAGAAACTTACCACTTGCCAAGGCAGATCAGTCCATTTGGGAAGAACTCCCATTATTAGGAGTTTTTCCCTCTATCAAACCCAAATCTATCCCTCTTCAACTTCCACTCATTGTTCCTGGTTCTACCCTCTAGGTAGGACTAAGCAAAATGAGTCAAATCCCTCTTTCTCAAATACTTGACAATAAATCTCCTATCCCGTATTCATCTTCTCTCGTTCAGGTGAAATATCCCCGGGTCATTCAACTAATTTTCTTAAGTCATGGACTCAAGGACTTCCCAGTTGCCCTCCTCTGGACACTCTGACTCCTCAATGGCCTTAAACCGTAGTTCCCAGAACTGAACACTGAGCTCCAGGTGGGGCCTATGCCACACCAGAGGACACAGACCAGGAGGTTTTTCTCCGATTGGGAGAGGGCTGTGGGTTAGAATTTTCCTGGGGTTCTGCCTCACTATGAGACAAATCTTTTTGCTTCTATGATATGACCGAATTTGGTCCTCTCTGGAAAGAAGAAGAATAGAATAACAGAAGCTGTCCTTTTGACAGGGGAAAAAAAAACAACAGTGTCCAACACGACCTCTTCTAGTGACTATTTTAGCCCCTTTGAAGGTATAAATCCCAAGTCCTCCTTAGCTTAGGAATCCAGTACAGTTGCCAATGTGGATTGTTTTCTTTGTCAAATTTCACTTATTCTCTCATCTCCTAAGACATCAAAATAGCTGCCTCTTCTGTCCTTGTTATAAAGTGTTGCTTCTTTGTCCTTTAAATAGATTGGGATTTCTTCCAGCGACGAGGAGTGTTTCTTGATCATATTCAATGGTACAGGCCAATTTTTTTTAATCACTATTTTCCGTTAAGGCTCAGCAACTTGAAGTAGGTGAACTTGGTCAACAAGGCAACAACCGAGCTTTCCAAAGTGTGATCAGTTACCATCTGTTCCCAATCTGTCACTGACTTTTCGCCTCTGTGTAGCATGGACAAGTTGTGAATGAGAAATGTGAGTTCCTGTTATAAGGGTGGGTGTCTCAGTGGCAGCAAAACTGATATTACTCCATAGAACATCCATTTTATATTTATTATTTTTTCAATCAATAAGCATTTATTAAATACTTATCATGGGCTAGATACTGTGCTCAGCATGTTACATACAAAGAACAAAATTATTCTTCTTCTTTTCGTTTATATCTCTTAAAGTTAATTTTTTCCAATTTTCAAGCATTTATTTTTTCTCCCTCCTATCTCCCTACACCCTGCCCTGCCCCCCACACACAGAGAGATACAAAACCCTTGTAGGAAGTATGCATAATCAAGCAAAACAAATTCCCACCTTAGTCATGTCCAAAAAAAACGTATGACTCGTTCTGTATCTGGAATTCATCACCTCTTTTTTAAAAGGTGGGCAGCATACTTCATCATCGGGCCTCAGGAATTGTGGCTGATCACTGCACCAACTAGAATTCCTAAGTATTTCAGAATTGTTTGTTTTCATGATGTCCATGTTCTGGCATAAATTGCTGCCCTAGTTCAGCTCATTTCACTCCGCACTAGTTCAGAAAGCCTTCCCGGGTTTCACTAAAACCATCTCTTTATTTTCTTACAGCACAAGAGGATTCCATAACATTCATATACCATAATTTGTTTAGATATTTCCCAACTGAAAAGTACACCCTTAGTTTCCAGTTCTTTGTTACTATAAAACGAGCTACTATAAATATTTTTGTAGATATAGGTCCTTTCCCTCTTTCTGAGATCTCTTTGGAGCATAGGCCTAGTAGTGATATCACTGGGTCAAAGGGCATGTCCAATAATTTTGGGGGCAATGTTCCAAACTGCTTTCCAGAATGGCTGGACCAATTCACAGCTCCACCAACAGTGCATCAATGTGCCCATTTCCCCCCAGTCCTTCCAACATTGGTCATTTTCATTTTTGTCTCGTGTATTACTTCTGACACTTCAAAGATCTGTGATTTTGTCATCACAGGGCCTACATAGACAAAGATCACTCTCCCTTTACCTGCTTCCTCAGACTGTGTTACAGCTCTTGCTGAATGAGAATGCTCACTGGTTTTTTTATTAGTCGGCCCCACAGAGCTTGTCCCCTTCACCCACATCCACAACTAAGGCATGCAAACTACCCTGAGGCTCTGAAAAACCTCCAGAAAATACTAAAAATACCCAAAAGGGAAGGGGCATAGCTGGTCATGCTACCATCAGCCTTTCAAATGCTAATATAACCATTTAAACCCAACTAATCAGCTAACACTGAAACCCTCTAAAAATAATCCAAGCATCATAAGCATTATGGGAGCTTCTGATGGATAAACTATATTCAATAATCCATTATAAACAGTAATTTGTTCGTGGTAACAGATTCAGAGATGGAAGGGAGCTTAGAGGCCATCTAGTTCATTATACAGATGAGGACACTAAGGCCCCACATAGGTTAGGGGACTTGCTCAAGGTCACTCAAGTAGGAAATTCCAGGCCAGGGCACAGATTTAAACCAAAGTCCTCTACCTCCCCATTCAGCACCCTTTCTACCATCCTGGGCTGCTCATATTTCTAAATCCTACTGTGTCCGTCTAATTCCAGGTTGTGAGCAATAGTCTGGTGAAGCTTATGAGCCCCTTCTCAGAATAATGTTTTTAAATAATTGAAGGCAATGCTAAATTTCAATTAGTGGTTGGTGAAAATTAAGATTTACTTTTTACCCATCCTAGTTCATGAACCCCCTAAAATCTCTTGGGGCCCAAGGACTTCAGTTTAAGAACCCTTGATCTAACTCAAGAATTCAACAAAGGGCCAGCTTCGAGGATGGGGACGATGAAAATACTGCCCAGGACAGATTCCTAGCCTGCTAACTGCCCTGTACCTTCTTCACCCACCAGTTAGGCTGCAATTTGAAATTGTTGCTTTTTAATATTGTGCTGCATTCATAGAAAATAACCATGACATGACTCCTGTTCTTCATCAGTTTACCTTCTGAGGTGACATGAGATCACAGTGACAATATAATAATCAAACAAGTATATGATGAATATTTCCTAAGGTTAATTTTTGGGGGAAGTCTACTTTGTTTTCTAGTTATAGGCATAACAATAATTCACATTTCCCTAGTACCTTGCAGTTTATAGAGAGTTTTTATCCTAACAACTTTGCGAAGTAGGGAGTTCAAGTATTATCATCATTATTTACAGATAAGGAAACTGAGGCTCAGAAGTTATCAGGAAAAAAAAGACAGAGAAGTAGTGGACTGTGGATAAAGAAAGAAACATACATTTTCAGACATGGACTTTTTTCTTTCTTTTTTTTTTGCTAAAATATACTTATTTGTTACAAGGGAAGGCAGCGGAGGGTGAAGGGGAGAGGGAAAGCAGGAATCTCTGGGAAGTGATAGTGACATAAAAAAAAAAGAAAAGCACATCAATAAAACTTCAGGTTTTTTTTAAAGATTGGCTAGTCACAAAGCAAGGTCAAGGGACAACGAACAGCCCATGTGCTCCAATAGCATGCATGCAATGTTCAGAGTTCTATAGGAAAGCCTTCCACACCCTAAGTAGACTTCCCTCAAATGATATAAGGGAGGCCGTG
This sequence comes from Vombatus ursinus, assembly GCF_900497805.2. Lineage (NCBI taxonomy): Eukaryota > Metazoa > Chordata > Mammalia > Diprotodontia > Vombatidae > Vombatus > Vombatus ursinus. The sequence continues at coordinate 4,155,570 of NW_020944469.1, read as the reverse complement.
AACCAGAGTTCAAGAGTTGCACACAATGAGAAGGTGTAAAGAGGCTATGATCTGCACTGCCAAAGACCGCCTGCCATAAGGACTTGGAGGCAGAGGCCCTGGGTTCAAATTGTGGTTCTTCAACTTCCTACCTGTGTGACCTTTGGCAGTTACTTCCCTTCTCTGGGTCTCAGGTTCCTCATCTGTAAAATGAAAAACATGCTTCCTGTCGTAGCTAGATCACTGTGCTGTTGTGACACTCCAGTGATACCATACAAGGAAAATGCTTTATAAACTTTCAAGTCTTACCTATGTGACATTGATATAAATGCCAGTAATTATTACCAAGCTCAATAAGATTGTGGTTCCATCAAAGAATCAGAACTTGAGACCCCTAAATAAAGGTTCCATAAATGCCACAAGTGTGGATCAGAGAAGGGGGAAAACACTCAAGATCTGAAAGCAAATCACAAAGAAGGCCTGAGTCTTGTCCTCACAGGTACCTGCAACATCATAAGGTCCTCGAGAGCTCGAACTGGTAAGGACCTCCACAGGGCATTTTCTAAGCATATACATACCAAACTGGAGGGGGCATGTTGCAAAGTATCATGGGATGCATGGGACTCAGGCCCCATTCCTTCTCAATTAGGGGAACTCAGTCATCACAACCTGCACTCACTTGGAGAAGGCCCCACACCAAAAGGCCGGGTGCCAATGAAGTCAGCAGCCACAGCTCCTGGGGACGTCAACTGCAAGCTGAATGAAGCTAAATGTGACTCCTGACAGGTCAGCCCTTGCCATGCACTAATCCGGGGCTGCTTCTCAGCTCCCTGATAAGGTTCTCTGGCCCTCCCTCTTTCATTCCATTCTCTTCCACTATCAGAGATCACTCAGCACTGAGTGCATAGCATGGCAGGTGATTTTTTTATTCATCAGACATTGTGACCTTCAGCTCCCCTACTTCCTCTTTATTCTTTCCTTGTTCACTGTAAGATTGCAAAATCTCATTTCGCCCATCATTAAAAATTAGAAAATGATGCTATTTTTAAAAGAGCAAAACCATCTTAGGAGTTGAATTGTAAAAGTATACAGAGGATAAGAAAATATAACATTTACAAACACATATTATTTTATAAGAAGCGATGTCTTAAGAGATTTGAACAATATATTCACTCTTTGTTACTTATATAAAAGAGTGACACATTAATGTTGCCTCAAGTTGTAAGCTCGCAGACAGCAGAAAACATGTCTAATCAATTCTTTTTATAGAGCACCTCATACAGTAAGAGTTACGGGACTGCAGAATCAATCAACCAATCAATCAACAAGCATTTATTAAGCCCTTCCTATCCACCAAGCACTGCACTTAGTGGCAGGTATACAAAGAAAGGTAGAAAGAGTCCCAGGACTCACGGACCTCACAGTCTGATGGATACAACACACAAGCAACAATGTACGTACGAGAGAGATACAGAGTCAATGGAAGGCAATATTGGTGGGAAGGCACTAGTAGCTGGGAAGACAGGGAAGGGCCTCTTGCAGGAAGTGGGATTTAAGCTGAATCTTAAAAGAAGCCAGAGAAACTCAGAGGCAGGGGTGAGGAAGCAGTCCACGCCAGGCCCCAAGGGAAAGGTGGGGCAAAAACACGGAGCTGGAAGACGGAGGGTCTTGCACAGGAAATAGCAAATAGGCCAGTGTGGATGGATCTTACACTTTGGGGAGAAGAGTCAAGTGGAAGAAGGCCAGTTAAAGGGTGTGATATTGGTGATGATCCAGAAAAGGAGAAGGAGAAGGAGAAGGAGAGGGAGAGGAGAGGGCAGCACCACAAAAATCCTGAGAGGACAGATTATCCAGGGGGAGAAGGTCATCATGATGGTCATATATTGCAAGGAATTCCAAAAAGATGAGGACTGAGAAAAGGACATGAGATTCCGCAAAGAAAAGTTCATTAGTAACTCTGGGGAGAACAGTGGCATTTGATGAGGCCAGAAGTCAAATTAAAGCAGGTCTAGAAGAGAAGAAAAAGAGAGAAAGTGTAAATACTGAATCTAGACAGATTTGTCAGGAATTCAGCAGAGAAAGGAAAAGAAATATGGGACCATGGCTACTGGAGACAAGGGTTTTTTAAAATGGAGGAGACATGGACATGTTTGGAGGCAGCAGGTAAAGAGTCAGTATATAAGGAGAGATTGAAGATAAAAGAGAAAGTGGGCGTGACAGTGGTATCAATTTGCTGGCGATGTCGGGAGAGGAATAGTTGAAGGATGCATGTAGAGGAGTTTGCCTAGGCAAGGAGAGGAGCCATCTCTTCTTTCAATATCAGAATGAAAGAGGAGATGGTAGGGGAAGAATCTGAATGATACACGATGAGGAGAAAGGGAAATGAGGGAACATTCTTGGCAAACAGCCTCGACTGTTTTTCCATGAAGTCCTCAAGTCCTTTCCAGACAAGGTCCTCAGAAGAGGACATAGGGGAGGGGTGCTGTGGGAGGTGTGAGGAAAGAGAAGGTTTGGAGCAGCCACTATGGGGAGTGGGAGAGTGAACTGATTAAGGAGGAACAGAAAGGTTGCCTTGCTGCAGTATGGGTCCAGTTGAGATCAGATAACATCAATTTGTAGTGGGCCCAGCCAGCGTGGTGTCATGATTTCTTCCAGCTATAAGAACAAAGAAGGTATGTGGTGAGAGTAATTTAGAATTGGGGTTTGGCCAATAAGCAATAGCACAAAGGGACATAGGATTTAAGTGGACAAGATGGGGTATAGGTGAACTGGCTCACCAAGGGGTGGAGATGGAGATAGGAAGGAAGTTTATCCAGGGCAGGGGCGATGTCCTGCAGAAGAAGTTGGAGGGTGAAGCAACTAGAGGTCACATTGAAGACAAAGAACAGGGTTAGGCATTGGAAGGCATAGGGAAAGACGGAATGTTTAAAAAAAAGGATGATCAGATAAAAGAATTTCAGAGTTCCTAAAGCATAATACTTGCGTGATGGCAAGATCAAGGGCATGACCATCTCTGCATGTAGCTGAGGAGGGGTGGACGTGGAAATCATGGGGAATGGGTATACTGAGGAACTGAGGAGCTAGGGTTAATTGAGGGAGCATTGACATTCACACTGAAGTCCACCAGTACAAGGGCAGGACTTGGGGAGGAGAGACTGAGTCAGGCACTGAACTCACTGAGAAAAAAGGAGAATATCCTGTGAGTGGAGAGATAATGGCCAGCGGGATGTGGATTGGGTGATAAATTCAGATACCACAGATCTCAAAGGAGGAGAAGCTGCTCGGTGATGACCAATTGGTTAGGAAGGTGAACTGAGGTAAGAAAGTAGGTAGTTGGAGATGGGCAACTTGTTTTATATCAGTACTTGGGGATCCAGAATCACTGAGACAGGAGTGTAAGGGGGTAAGACTATGCTAACCATTCAGGAGTGAGTCTGGACAGAGTGCTGGTGCGTGGAAAGAGGTTCATTGAAGAAGGAACACAGACTGTTCAAGATCCTCCCTCGAGGTCCGACTCAGAGGCTATATGGTGCATCCCCAACCTTATCAAGAATCCTCTGTACAGTATACCTAACGGTCATCTAGCGTCTGCATGAAGACCTCTAGCAAGAGGGAACCCAGAATCTCCATAGCAGCCTATTCCATTTTTGGATGAAAGTTTGTTAGGAAATTCTTAGTATAATCTAAGTATGTCTCTTTACAACTCCCACCCATGGCTACTAGTTCGACTTTCTGAAACCAAGAAGAACGATTTTAAACTTTGTTCCACATGACAACCCTCCAAATACTTAAAGGCAGGTTTCATGACCCTCCTGAGTCTGCTGTTCTCCAGGCTAAACACCCCAAATTGCTTTGACTAATTCCATTGACATAAAATAGAGGTGTTTCATTCTTCTGGTTATCCCCCTCTATACACTCTGCAGTTTATCAATGTCTTTACCAAAATACGGTTCCCAGAACAAGAATATGACACCAGGAATGTGGCCCCAGCAGGCTTCAAAACAGTGGGCTTATCACCTTCACATTCACTCTCTTGGCTATCTTGCCACATTATTGACTCCTGTTGACCTTCAGATCTACCATAATGCCCAGATTTTTTTCAGATGAATTATTATTTAACCATACCTCCTCTGGCTTGTATTTATGAAGTTGACTTTTTGAACCCAAACACAACCTCTTACATTTGTCCCAATTAAACTGAAACTTATTTGATTCAGCCCAACATTCTATTCCATCATCCAGTATGTTCAGTGCTCCTCCTAGCCTTCTGCCATCTGCAAATCTGATAAACAAGCATATCACTACAGCTTTATCTGTGTCATGGGTAAAAAAAATGCTGAAAAGTACAGAGCAGAGATTCCTGGCTTCCTTCAAGTCCCAGCTAAAACTCCATCTTGTAAGAAAAGCTTTCCCCAGTCCCCCTTAATGCTAATGCCTTCCCTTGATTGATTATTTCCAATTTATCCTGTATAAAGCTTATTTGTCTCCCCCATTAGACTGTGAGCACCTCAACAGCAGGGGCTGTGTTTTTTCCTGTCTTTGTATCCCCAGCACTTAGCACAGTGCCTGGCACATAGTGGTTATGTGCTTATTGACTGACTATTTAACCAGTTCTTAATCCACCTGTATGTAATGTCCTTTCCCTTTAGCCCATTTCTCAGCGGAACTCGGTGCTTGATATATCCTTTTTGGCAAAAATGATCAATTAAAATAGGTTTGCTATTCTGCTGGTCCAACTTTTGCCCAGGAGGCACAGAATTCAATTCAATCCAATGGAACTGAATCCAAAGGAGCTTGATTATGAGCAAGGTATTGTACTGATCACTGCTGATACAGAGAGGGGAAAAAAAGAAACAGTCTCTGACCTCAAGGAGTTACATTCTACTGGAGGGGATGGAACACAGACCCAGATAAGTAAATGTGAGAGAATTTGAGGAAAGAGAGGACATTAACAACAGAGGTGAGGAAAGGCTCCCCAGAGACAGTGGTACCGGAGCTGAGCCTTGAAGGAATTTATAGATTCCAAAAGAAGGAGATGAGGAGGGTATACATTCTGGGGTGGGGGTGGAGGTGGGTATGAAATTCATGGCTTCAAATGGACTGTCAAACCTGGAGAACAGCAAAGCTTTGGTGTGGAAGGCAGTAGAGTACATAGAGGCGAAGAACATGAATTAAGACTTTCTAGAAAGGTAGCTGGAGCCAAATTGTATGGCTTTCAAAACCAGGCAGAGGAGTTTATATTTTATCCTAGAGGATAAACTTTGAAGAGAGAGTGACATGGTCAGACCTTTAGTAGAGTAAGGTTATCTTGGCAATTGGGTGAAGGATGGGTTGGACAGAGGACAGACTGAAGAAAGGGTGACCATTTAGAAGACTGCTGTAACAGCCCAGATATGAGGTGATGAGGACCTAAAGTAAGGTAATCACACGAATGGAGAGAAGGGAGTAGATGGGAGAGACATTATGGAGGTAGAATCTACAGGACTTTACACCTGACTGAGGAGTGGAGAACAGTCCAAGATGACTCTATATGGTAAAATAAATTAAACCATCATCCATTCTACAAATACTCATTGAGGCCCTGTCGAGGTGAGGAGAAAAAGGTGCTAGCAAGGATGTATAAGGCAGGATCTCTGCCCTCAAAGAGCTTACAATCTAATGGGGAAGACAATGCTTAACAGAAGCAATTTTTAAATGCCAAGAAGAGAATGAAAGGAAAGCCAGAAAGAAACATAGACAAGCAAGATAGCTTTTAAAATGACATGTTGATTTTTTTTTAAAAACTGCTAGAAAAACTGGGAAGCGATCTGTTCGAAATTAAGACTTAGCCCAACATCTTACACCATATTCCACAATGATATCAAAATGGATACATGACCTGAATATTAAAGATTGTACCATAAAAAAATTAGAAAAGCAGGTTATATACCTTTCACAGCTGTGGATAGATATATTCTTGCCTAAACAGTGGAGAGAGTCAATTACAAAAATAAATTAGCTAATTTTGATTACACAGAACTGAAAAACTTCTGCTCAAACAAAATTAATGAATCTGGAATAAGACAAGAAGCAGTCAAAAGTAAAAAAAAAATTGTGTCAAATTTCTCATATAAATGTTTGGAATCCAAGCTATATGGGAAAGTACCAGAAAAATACAGTGTATCTGAAAAGTCTTAGTGAAGTTTTAAGACTTAATAGCTTAAAACTGCATTAAGACTTTCAGAATTCTCTATATAAAACCAAAAAACTCCAATACATAAATGGTCAAAGGATATGAATAAACCTTTCTCAAAAGAATTGAAAACTATTAACAATCATGAAACAATGCTCCAAATTACTAACATTAAGAAAAATTCACATCAAAACAACCCCAAGGTTTCTAATTGGCAAAGATGACAAAAGATGGGCATAGTCAATGTTAGAGGGGTTGTGGGAAGAATGGCACACTGGTACATGGTTGGTAAAGCTGTGAATCAATATAACAATTTTGGAAAGCAATTTGGAATTATGTGAAAAAAAAGTAACTAAAATGGCCATACCTTTTGACCCAGAGATTCTACTACTAGGCTTATACCCCTGAGAGGCCAGTGAAAAAAAAGTCCACATATACACCAAAATATTTATAGCAGCACTTTTTGTGGTAGCAAAGAACTGAAAACAAAGTAGATGCCCATCAATTGGGGAATGGCTAAACAAAATGTGTTATATAAAATTAATGGAATATTACTGTGCTGTAGGAAATGATTATTACAGAGAAGCATGGAAAATTTACATAATCTGATGCAGAGTGAAGTAAGTAGAGCCAAGAAACCAATATACACAACTACAACAACCATGAAACAATCAAATGTGAATGCTACAAAATTGCAAAGAACAAGCATGGTCCCAAAGAAGGGATATGAGTTGATATCCCCACTCCACCTTCTTTACAGAGGTCCAAGGGGTAGAAAACTGCATACATTTTCAGACTTTTTTCAATATATTGATCAGTTTTGCTGATTTTTTTTCTCTTCTTACTCTTTTTTCTCTTTTTCTTTTAAAAAAATTGTTATATGGGATGGCTCTCTGGGAAAGGGGAAGGAAGAGAGATGGTGAGAGAGATTCTGGTGTTGTAAAAAAATAATCAATAAAATTTATTTTTTCAAAAAGGGCAAGCTGATTGAAAACGATTTTTAAAAGACTACCAATAGGGGTAGCTAGGTGGCGCAGTGGATAGAGCACCAGCCCTGGATTCAGGAGGACCTGAGTTCAAATCCAGCCTCAGACACATAACACTTACTAGCTGTGTGACCCTGGGCAAGTCACTTAACCCCACTGTCTAGCCAAAACAAAACAAAAAAAAGGTTAACAATAAAAGATATAGAATAGGTAAAAAATATAGAATTCAGATATTCCAATTTCCCCTTTGTAGGATGAAAAGGCAACAGGGCATAATGGATAGAGGGATTTTCTACTCTAGGCAATGGGTAACCCACAATAAAGAATTCACAGAGCCTGAACAAAAAGAAATAAAAGTTGGGGGCAGCTAGGTAGCACAGTGGATAGAGCACCGGCCCTGGAGGCGGCAGGATGTGAGTTCAAATCTGGCCTCAGACACTTGACACTTACTAGCTGAGTGACCCTGGGCAAGTCACTTAGCCAAAGGAAAAAAAAAGTGAAAGACTACATTAGGCTAGAAAAACAAGTTCATTCATTCATTTTCATTTTTATTTATGTCAGTATCTCCTTGTTTTAAGTTTCTCTTCTCTCTAGTTTATCCTTCATATAGCTAAAATAGTCTTCCTAAAGCATGGATCTAATCATGTCATTTGTCCATGTAAAAAACTTGCAATAATTCACTGTTGCCTCTTAGATAACATGTAGACTCCTCAGCCTGGCATGGAAGGCCCTCCACAACTGAATCCCAGCCTGCCTTTCCAGATTTATTTCCCACGACTGCCCTTTACTGCCTCTCTGCTGCAGCCACACCAGCTCACCTCTGGGCATTTATGCAGACCACCCCGCGTCCCCAGTACAGGCCTTTATCATATCATATTGTCAAAACCCTTTTCTTCCTTCATGAATGGACTCACAAATTACCTTCTTCATGAAGTATTCACTGTGCCCCACCCCCCACCGCACAAAAGCTATCTGTCATTCTCAGATTTTCCTAAAGCTTTTTGCCTGGATCACTCCTTTTTCTCTACCATGCTATACTTGTCATTATACTTCTGTTTCCAGGTGTCTGTGTTTGTGTGTGCACATATATGCACATGTATGTGTATGTGTGGTATTTGTGTGTGGTATATATGACGTGCGTGTGGTGTTTACTGTGGAGTATGTGTGTGTACAAGTAGTGTGTGTTTGTGTATGGAACATGAGTATGTGTATGTGTATATGTATGTGTAGAATGTGTGTTTGTATAGTGTATATCTGCTATATGTATATTCAGTGTATTATGTTTGTGTATATATGTCTGTTTGTCTGGTATACGTATGTCTAGCATGTGTATGTTTGTGGCGTTGTGTGGCGTATGTGCACTATGTGAGCATATGTGTGTATACCCATGTGTGCACACTGGTGTGAGTGTATACATGTGGGCACATGTGTACATGTGTGTGGGGTGGAAGGTGTACCCATGTATGTGTGTACATGCGTGTGCTACCCTAACTCCACCCCAGGAGATCTTTGAAGACAAGATTAGTTTTATTCACCTTTGTATCCCCAGTAGCCGGCACAGCACTTTGCACACAGCAGCACTTAATTAATGAAAGTTTGTTTTGCTGAATTAATAACGAACTGAATTGACAATAATTTCATTTAACAGAAACAATAGAATTTGATTTTCAGAGAGCAAAACAACATACACAGGATGTGCAGAGAATGATGTTCTTTTGTCTTATTCTGCTGAAGCAAAAAAAAAAATCATGGCCTGTTTCAGTGATCCTGCAGCCATTGTCTCCTTTGCCTTTGAAATGTAATTGCATTTTATTATTTGATGGGATTTAATGTTCTGTAACAGTTACAAATTTACCAGCCTTCATCTGGCCTTACCATCCCAATAGCATGAGTCCTTTGCAAAGAACAGGATGGTGTCGGCTTATTTTCCTTTCTTGAAATGACCTTAGCTTCCAGTCCCTTCCCCCCCAGCCCTCCCGGCCCCCCCAAAACAAACTGTGATTGGGAAAGAGGTTGACGCATTCATGGGTGACCGAGGGATTTGGAGGATCTGAGGCATTTTAGAAACAAAGAGTGCCTCTCATCAGCCTTTGACCATTTGATGACAGTCTTGCCTGAAGGGAGGAAGTGGCCTTCCTGTCCTGGGAGTCCATGTTTCTAGCTATGCATGTGAGTCAAGGGAAAATTGCTTTCTTCTTGAGAAAGGGCTATGGTTCTTCTCCATTGCCAGCAGGGAGCCAAAAGCCCACAAACTCCCACACATACTATCCCTGTGCTATCACCCAAAAGTAACCCAAAGTTCAATAAATCCCCCTACATTACTCTAGACCCTTTACAAGAAGAAGCTGGATCTGTTCACAAGCTCTTAGAAGTTCAGTTTCCATTTTATTGAGTCATTTACACGTAGCTGTACAAGCTGTATAAGTACATCATTGTACAAGTTTGAAGAAGGGGTGAGGGGAGTATAAAATGTTTGTCTTTACACTGATCTGGACTCTTCTAATCTTGTACTGACCTGGAATCAATAAATTCCATCTGAAAAATACTTGTGCTCTCCTAACCTAAACTTGTAGAGCAAATGAAGACCAAAAAAAAAAAAAAAGAGTTCATCATGAAGCAGCGTGGTATAGTGAAAAGAACACAGGGTGGAATGAGGAAGACCTGGGTACTAGGACTATCTCCAACACTTACTAGCCATGTGTGACCCTGGGCAATTCCCATTGTCTCCTGGAACTTCAACCTCCTTACATCTATAAAATGGGAACAATAAGACCTCTAACACCTCTCTCACCAGATCATTGGGAGGATCAAATTACATAATGTATCTAACACAACCGGTGGGGCCTCGAGCCAATGGCATTAGAGAAGAGAAACCCCCTAGAACCCTGAGGGGAAGATGGAGCAGACTGGCTTTGGGGGAGTGGACCAGAGAGTTCTCATTACATATATAAAATGCTTTGTCAACCTTGAAGAGTCATGTTGTTGGCTAAGATGGCGGAGTAAAAGCAGTGACTTGCTTGAGCTTTCCCCAAACCCCTCCAAATACCTGTAGAAAATGACTCTAAACAAATTCTAAAGCAGCAGAATCCACAAAAATACAGAGTGAAACAAATTTACAGTCCAAGACAGCCTGGATAGTTGATCAGAAAGGTATATCGCGCCGGGTTGGGAGAGGCACGCAGTCAAGGCAGGCCTCAGGGAACATGGAGGAGGCCTCAGAAGGTCGAATTGCTGGCAGCTGTGGCAGTTTCCAGACTTCTCAACCCACAAACGCCAAAGACAACTTAGAAGGTCAGTGGGAAAAATCTGCCTGCAGTGAAAGAGAGAGAAGCGTGGTCCCAGCCCCAGTCCCTGAGCTCGGCCGGGGCGGTGGCTGCTTCCAGAGCTTCTGGCCTACAGACTGAGGGGGAATCGAGTGGCTGACCAGAGGGGGATTGCAGGGATCTCTCTGCTGGTGCAGGATTCTCTTGCTTTATTCGAGCTTAGATCTGGGTCAGAGTTCTGGGTGGCAATCCTAGGGTGAGGTGGAGTGCTGGCGTGGTGGAGCTTGTAGTGGCTGTGGAGAGGAAATCCTCCTCATAGTTCCAAGGCAGGAAAGAGTGCTTGTGGTCACTCACAAACCAGAGTACAGACCAGAAAAGCAGTAAACACCTCGCCCCTTATCATACCACCTTAGAAGAAATGAAAATTTACAGGTCCCTAGAAGTATCTCTGAAAACAGCTGCACAAAACCCCTGAAGCTTGGGACAGTACATTCTCCACACTGGAAGCAGACTCCTACCTTAACAAAGAGTTTAAAACTCAAGTAATTGGCTGGGATCATGAATAAACAGAGGTCCAGAAAAAGTCAGACCATAGAATCTTTCTTTGGTAACAAAGAAGATCAAAACATACAACCAGAAGAAGACAACAAAGTCAAAGCTCCCAATCCAAAGCCTCCAAGAAAAATATGAATCAGTCCCAGGCCACGGAAGAGCTCAAAAAGGATTTTGAGAAACAGGTAAGAGAAGTAGAGGAAAAACTGGGAAGAGAAATGAGAATGATGCAAAAAAATTATGAAAAACTAGTCAACAGCTTGCTAAAGGAGACCCAAAAAAATACTGAAGAAAATAACAACTTAAAAAATAGCCTAACCCAAATGGCCAAAGAGGTCCAAAAGGACAATGAGGAGAAGAATGCCCTAAAAAGCAAAATCGGCCAAATGGAAAAGGAAGTCCAAAAGCTTACTGAAGAAAATACTTCCTTAAAAATTAGAATGGGGGCAGCTAAGTAGCGCAGTGGATAGAGCACCAGCCCTGAAGTCAGAAGGACCTGCGTTCAAATCCAGCCTGAGACCAAACACTTGACACTTATTAGCTATGTGACCCTGGGCAAGTCACTTAACCCCAATTGCCTAACAAAAAAAAATTAGAATGGAGCAATTGGAAGCTAGTGACTTTATAAGAAATCAAGGCACTGTGAAACTAATCCAAAAGAATGAAAAAATAGAAAAAATTGTGAAATACCTCATTGGAAAAATAATTGATCTGAAAAATAGATCCAGGAGAAAGAATTTAAAAATTAGTGAACTATTTGAAAGCCATGATCAAAAAAAGAGCCTAGACATCATCTTTCAAGAAATGATCAAGAAAAATTGCCCTGATATTTTAGAACCAGAAGGCAAAATAGAAATTGAAAGAATCCACCGATCACCTCCTGAAAGAGACCCCCAAAGGAAAACTCCTAGGAATATTGTAACCAAATTCCAGAGTTCCCAGGTCAAGAAGAAAATATTACAAGCAGCCAGAAAGAAATAATTCAAATATTGTGGAAACACAATCAGGATAACACAAGATTTAGCAGCTTCTACATTAAGGGTCAGGAGGGCATGGAGTATGATATTACGGAGGGCAAAGGAGATAGGATTACAACCAAGAATCACCTACCCAACAAAACTGAGTATAATCTTTCAGGGGGAAAAATGGTCATTTAGTGAAATAGAGGACTTTCAAGCATTCTTGATGAAAAGACCAGAGTTGAATAGAAAATTTGACTTTCAAATACAAGACTCAAGTGAAACATGAAGAGGTAAACAGGAAAGAGAAATCATAAGAGACTTATTAAGGTTAAAATGTTTACATTCCTGCATAGAAAGATGATATTTATAACTCATGAGACCTTTGTCAGTATTAGGGTAGTTGGAGGGAAAAAATTATATGTATGTATAGATAGATAGATAGATAGATGGATAAGGGTGAGTTGAAGATGAAGGGGTGATTTCTGAAAAATAAAATTAAGGGATGAGAGAGGATTATACTGGGAGAAGGAGAAAGGGAGAGGTGGAATGGGATATATTATCTCACATGAAACAGACAAGAAAAGGCTTTTACAGTGGAGGGGAAACGGGAAAGGTAAGAGGGAATGAGTGAATCTTATTCTCATAGGATTTGGCTTAAGGAGGGAATAATATACACATTCAATTGGGTATGGAAACCTCTTACCCTTCAGGAAAATGGGGGGAAAGGGGACAAGAGAGCAAGGGGATGATAGAGGGGAGAGCAGATTGGGGGAGGGGGTAATCAGAAGCAAACACTTTTGAGGAGGGACAGGGTCAAAAGAGAGAATAGAATAAATAGGGGGTGGGATAGAATGAAGGGAAGTATACTTAGTTTTTCACAACATGACTACTGTGGAAGTGTTGACTATACATGTATAACCTATATCGAATTACGTGCCTTTTCAATGAGGGTGGGTGGGGAGGCAGGAAGGGAGAAAATTTGGAACTCAAAGTTTTAAAAACAAAAGTTTAAAAAAATTGTTTTCACATGCAACTGGGAAATAAGAAATACAGAAAATGGGGTATAGAAATCTAACCTACCCTACAGGAAAATAGAAGGGGAAGGGGATAAGAGAAGGGGGGAAGAGATAGAAAGGAGGGCAGATTAGGGGAAGGAGTATACAGAATGCATGCCATCTTGGGGTGGGGGGAGGGATGAGATGGGGAGAAAATTTGGAACTCAAAATCTTGTGGAAGTGAATGTTGAAAACTAAAAAAAAAATTAAAAAAAAGAGTCACGTACCTGTTGTTCAGTCATTTTCAGTCATGTCTGACTCTTTGTGACCCATTGGGGGTTTTCTTGAAAAGATACCAGAATGGTTTGCCATTTCCTCCTCCAGCTCATTTTACAGAAGAGGAAACTGAGGCAAACAGGGTGAAATGATTTGCCTCAGGTCACATACCTAGTAAGTATCTAAGGCCACATATGAACTCAGGTCTTCCTGATTCTAGGCTGTTACTCTATCCACTATGCCACCTAAAGAGTCATATAGATGGCAGCTATTTTATTACGCAATTAATCTTTCAAATGAGGAAGTTGGATAAAATGAACTCCTAAAATCCCTTTTGGGTCTAGATCCTATCTATGTATCTATGTATGTACTATGCTAGTATCTAAAGCTGACCCTCTGACAAAGAAAAGAAAGACTTGTCACTGCTTCAGGCTGCAATTTGTAAATGATTCATGAACAAATTGACCAATCCAGTTAAAAACAGAAATGATGAACTTCACCTGGTAGAAGAAGTGAACAATGAGGCCACTTGTAACCTTACCATAGGCACCAAAATGAGAGAAATGGCCCTCACAAGTTCATGCAAGGAAAAGACATGCAATGTTACCTCCCCTAGGCTCTGAAGAAGCCTGGACTCTGGTATGGTTCTTTTATGCTCCTAGCTGTGGAATCTCCTCAAACCCTAGGAATCCCATCAAATCTAGCAGTACCACATAGGTCCCTAGTCTGGTAGAAGTCAAGCCTGAAGAACAAATCTAAGTGGCAGAAAAAGACGACTGATCATCTCCCTAATGTATGAGGGAAGGTACAATGCTTGGGCTAGAAGAGTGTTGAAACTCTCCATACCCAAAAGGTCCCAAAAGGACCAAAGAAAAGAGGAAAGGACTTATATGTACAAAATATTTATAGCAGCTCTTTTTATGGTAGTGAAGAATTGGAAATTGAGGGAATGCCCATCAATTGGGAAATGGCAGAACAAGATGTGGTATATGATTGTATTGGAATACTACTGTGCTATAAGAAATGACAAGCAGGATGGTTTCAGAAAAGCCTGGGAAGACTTATACAAACTGATACAAATTGTAGTGAGCAGAACCAGGAGAACACTGTACACAGTAATAGCAATATTATAAGGATGATCAAATGTGAAAGACTTAGTTACTCTAATCAAATGATCCAAGACAATTCCAAAGGACCCATGATGAAAAATGCTATCTACCTCCAGAGAGAGAACTGATCAACTCTGAATGCAGACTGAAGCATACTTTATTTTTGCTTTCTTTATTTTTATTGTTCCGTTTTGTTTGTGTTTTCTTTTGCAACATGGCTAATATGGAAATATATCTGGCATGACCTCACATATGTAATCAAAATCAAAGTGTTTGCCTACTCAATAAGGGGGGAGGGGAGAGAGGAAATGAGAATTTGAGATTCAAAAGTTTTTTTAAATGATTATTTTTAAAAAATTTACATTAAATTGGGAAATATTTAACAAAATACATAAAAACATTTTAAAAGAAATGTTATTGTGCCACAAGAAAAAAATTTTAAGGACTCAAAAATTTTGGAAAGATGTATATGAACTATGCAGAGTAAAGTAAGAAGAACCAGGAGAACAATATACATAGTGAATAAAAGAATGTAAATGAAAACAATGCTTAAAGACATTATAACTCATGGGACACTAACGCACTGTTGGTGGAGCTGTGAACTGATCCAATCATTCTGGAGAGCAATTTGGAACTCTTCCCAAAGAGTAATCAAACTGTGCATATGCTTTGATTCAGCAATACCACTACTAGGTCTGTATACCAAAGAGATTAAAAAAAAGGAAAAGGACATACTTGTACAAAAATATTTATAGGAGCTCTTCTTGTGATGGCAAAGAATTGGAATTTGAAGGAATGTCCATCAATTGGGAAATGGCTGAACAAATTGTGGCATATGATGGTTATGAAATACTATTGTACTACAAGAAATGACGAGCAGGATGATTTCAGAAAAACCTAGAAAGACTTACACAAACTGATGCAAAGTGAAGTGAGCAGAAGCAGAAGAACACTGTACATAGTAGTAATAACACTGTATGATGATCAACTATGAATGACTTAGCTATTCCCTGCAATACGATGATCTAAGACAATTCCAAAGGTCTCATGAGGAAAAATGCTATCTACATCCAGAGAAAGAACTGACAGAGTCTGAATGCAGATTGAAGAGTACTATTTCCACTTTCTTTATTTTTTTGTGGTTTTTATTTTGGGCAGTTTCTTTTTTTACAACATGACTAATATGGAAATACGTTTTACATGATTGCACATATATAACTTATATCAAACTGCTTACAATCTTAGGGAGGGGAGAGGTGAGGAAGGTAGGGAAAAAATTTGGAACTTAAAATTTTTAAATGAATGCTAAAATTTGTCTTTACATGTAATTAGAAAAAATAAAATACTATTTAAAAGATATCAGAATTCAGATCAATGTAATGAACAATCTTGACTCCCTCCAGAGGGACTAATAATGAAACCCACTTGTGTCTTCTTGGTAAAGAGATGGTGGACTAAAGGTGAAGAATGAGGCATGCACTGTCAGTCATGGTCAGTGTGGCCATTTTTTTCTTAATTGTTCCTTCTTTGTACACACAATAAGGGAGAAATAACTGGGAAATTACAGTGATAAAAAAACAATAACCCTTTTTTTTTAAAAGGAGGCATAATGCTAAAAAAAAAAAAGAATTCCAAATTCTAAGAGTCATGTGCTCCAGAACAACAACCTCAAATATTAGACTTTTGATATTTGTAATTACGTGAAATTTTCTTTGTGTCCTCACAGCCAAATAAAAGCACTTAAGTCTTGTAATGCCTTTCTTTGGCCCCTAAGGACATACCAAGATGAGGGGAGGAGAGGGATGGAAGAAAGTAATAACACAGAAATTAAATGATTAACGAATGTTCACGAACCTGTAATGAGTTCCCGTTTCTATGGAAAACCAGACATTTCTTCCTGCTGCACCCTTTTGTCTCTTGGTACAGCACATGCAAGGTCAATTTCAAAGTGCAAAGTGTTCATTTAAACTTTTGCCCTTTGATTCCTCTTGAATAATTGGTTCTTTAACCAATAAGGACATATGTGGTTAGCCTAACAGATTAGCTCTCAAGATTCCCTAATTTCTTTCTAGCAGAACACTTGATCTGGAGTCCAAGGACCTAAATATGAATTCTGGCTCTGCCATTTACCCCCTTTGCAACACTGAGCAACTCCTTTCATTTCCCTGGGCTTCAGGTCCTTAATCTGTAAGTTAGACTCAATGGACTTGAAGTGTAAACAGTCTCATTTAGGAGAGAGACTATTTCCAAGGTCCCTTTGATCTCTATCGCAATGCTGGAATATATTCTGATTGACTATTTATAGAAAATACAGGTCTTTATCAACTCCCACGCTAACAATGTCACACAAGAATAATAAAATAAAAAGTGAAAATAAAAAATCCAAAGGGCAATGGCAAAGAGCATGGTAGGGACCAGTAAGCTGCAGCTTGCAGCCAATGCTAACCTCTACTCAAGAACTGGCAAGAAGGAATGTGAATGAAAGAGAAATGAAGGGAGGGTTAACACACCAATGGCCTGAGTACTTAACATTTATAAAGTCCTCCAAGCTGTCAGCTGACTCTTCCATGGAGGAGCTATAGAAGTACATGGACAAGTGTCAACCAGGATGAGAAGTGGATGGGCCACAGTCAGTACCCTGTGGGAGGCTGAAGGGATCTACAATGCACCAGAGCGCTGAAGAATAAGGTCACACAAAGCATCTCTGATGTCGAAGTCATTTTTTTTTCTCTCTTCTTTGAGAGAAATGCCCTGCTTGCATTATTTTTTTCAATTTCTTCTGTGTGTAACTCCTGATAAGGTCAACAAGTGGCTAATGGTATTTAAGACCTGACCTTGTACTTTCCTTAAAGGTTCAAGTATTGATTATAGTATGAGGATGGGAGTATATTAATGATTAGAGTCTAACCTAGAAGGTCAAGTTCGCAACTAACTCATTAGTGAACCATGGCAAATTCACCCTGCCTTTCCCTCCTAACTGCACAAAGAACACCATCAAAGTCAGGACATTTCAGAGCCAGAAGGACTTCAGAGATCCCTAACTCCCTCTTGTTCTCACACCATGGATCTATTTTCTGCAGGGCTGCTAGTGGGAAAGCCTTTGGGGACTGAGTAATACAATGAATAGCCCCCCAAAGTCACAGTTTTGGAAAGCAGTGACATTACTTTGATCTTGGCTCATCTTGAATTCCACAAATGAAGCATTTGTACCAATAAGACCATGATGCCTTTCTTTCATTCGTTCATTCCACAAACTTCTACTGAGCTCCCCTCCAGGGCACAGGGCATGCTAAACAAGGACCTTGATAAGCCAATCTCTGGTTTCTTTGTAAACATCACCATTCTTTAAGTTTGGGGCCAGTCTAAGCCACAGGAACTTTTGCCAAAGACCATGTCACAGCAGGGCAGTCATCACTGCAGGAACCCCTCCCCCACCATGGCACTTTCTGGGAGCCAGTAAAGTGGTGAGCAGTGCCCACCTGGCCATCCCCCCACAGTTCACTCACATATCAGGGCCAAGGCAGATAGCTGTCTCCAAAGACCCAGAGGTCTGACATTTGGAAAAGAAATAATAAGGCAGTGATATTGAAAAGAAATGCTGTCTTGCTCTTATGAAATTGTGAGCAATGCCTTTGTACCCTCTCCTCCAATCCAATTCAATTCCATAGACATTTGCTAAGCCCTAATCATATGCCAGGTGTTGTGCTAGGCACAAGGGAGATACAAAGATGAGAAAGGTCTAGAGTGATTGCTCATTTCTGATAAATTTAGAATTTAGGGAGTCTAATTAGATTTGAAACTACACAGACACTTCCTATCTCAGAGCTAAAGATAGACAAGGCAATGCTGCCAGCTAAAAGCATAAGAAGAGGGAGCCACATCGACAGGACAGAAAGCAGGTCCCTTTAAAATGGAAACACAAATGAGGTCATGGCTTTCCAATACTGTGACTTTGGGGAGCCATTCACTGTATTACGCAGTCCCCAATGGAAACAAACAGTGCCATAACGTACTTTTCACAAGGAATATTCCCTCTCATCTACCACATTCCACCAGCTGACCCTGCGGTGGTCAAACATACAGGAGCTGATGGACAACACTCTTGGATTACGAGATCAGCAGAGCATAGACTTACAGTTAGAAGCGACCTTCAAGGCCATTGAACCAAAGTTGCCCATTTTGCAGATCAGGAAACTGAGGGGAAGAGAGGTTGGGTGACTTGTCCAGGGTCACACAGCTAGGAAGTGACCAGCTGGAATTTCAAGCCCATTCTTCCTGACTGCAAGTTTGCGGTGTCCTCTCCACAACTCGAGGAACCTGCTGTGACGTTCGCTCTAAGCTCACGAGCTGGTTCTTCCCCAGCTCACTTCAGAACTCAGAACTGAAGCTAGAAACCTCTAAATTCCAGGCCCAGGTCCTAATCAGCATATTTGGTGACTCACTCAAAGATTCACAACACAAGGAAAGATGTCTTAATACACCACAAAGGTCACACAATTAAAATTTCAGACAATGCCCCACCCCTCAGAAAAGAATCTCAATTCCAACAAGCTGAATGGTGAAAAAAAATGCAGCTCAGAAAAAAATATTCAACGCTTTTCTATTTACTATGTCCAAAGGTTTTTCTCAGTCCTCACCTTCCTTGATCTTTCCGAAGCATCAGCCAGTATAGACCATCCCTTTCTTTCTGAAATTCTCTACTCCCTTAACTCCTGAAGGGCAGTTAACAGTTGGCCATATGGGCATGCCAAAGACAGATATGTGGCTAAGCTTGAGGAATAGATGACTTTGCCCTCTGGCCTTGGTTTTTATGCTTGGATGATAGACACAAAGCATCTTGGGCCCCCACAAAATGACTAAAGTGGGTCAGACCCACAGAACTCTGAGGGTTTCTTTGGCATAGCTCCTCTAAAATGGCTTTGGGGGCACAGGATTCCCATAAGGAAATTAATCAGAGAAGTTAAGCAATTTTTATGTCAGGATAAGGTTTCTGACAGACCCCATCCCCCTTGCCCTGAGAAGCATGAAGTCAAGGGTTTAAAAAAAAATTCATATGCCTTCTGGCACTAGCCAGTGGTGGCTGCTCTGTATCCTATATCCTGAAAAGCTTGGTCCCTTGGTCCTGTATCCTGAAAAGCTTGGTCCCTGGAAGAAGAAATTTCCTTTTGGAGAGGAAGTACCTTTTACCAGTAAGGCTCCTTCCCTCTGGGAGGGAAAACCTCTGAGGGTTGCTCCCCTTTGTCCCATAGGTAGCTGTAAAAGGATCTGCCTTTCTTAAAGGGCTATAGAAAGCAAAAGGTCTTTGAGTTTTAATCTACAAGAGAGAGGGGCCAGCTCAATCTTTTTCTTAAATAGAAAGCTGGAAAGAGAAAAACTTTCTACGCTCTCTCATAGGAGCAACGGTTAGCAGTGGCCATCAGGCCAGTAGGACAGCAGCCATGTGAGATCAGCAGAGGACACGGCTGCACTGGGCAAATGTGGAAGGGACCAATGGATACAGACTAGAAGAAGCTCCAATACCACCTGCAATGCATAGACTTCCCTACTGATGTGATGAGGTCATTCTTTGCTACTGGATTCAGGGGCAAGTTCACTTTATATCTTTGTCGGTCTTTGGAATAAATAAGTTTATATTCAAAAACAACTGATTACAGGAAGACATATTCAGTGAAACAGTGTTATAAAGGGCAATTCGTTTCAGCATTACACCAATAAGTTTGCTACTCAGCAATCAGCCAAATGACATGACATCAAGGCTTCTCAACATTATATTGAATTATTAATTACATTTTTCGTCCAGGCCTGTGATTTCATCAGTGTAGAAGAATTCCTGCTATGGAAATTCCTTCTACTAACGCAGGCCAACATCATGCCTACAACTTGTAGTCTTGGGCTCATAATGGTCTGGTGGCACTCAATAACATTACTGCCAAAGGATGGTGGTTGAGGCAACATTCGGCAGCATTCACCTACACCTGGAAAACAAGCCAACAGCAACCTTCTTTCTGCATACTGAGAATGACACAAGATAAAACGAGTTGTTCTCCTGTCTCCTCTGCCAAGAAGTGGCATTAGCCTAACATTTAATTACAATGGCTGCTATTTTCCAAGAGCCTCAAAAGTCAGATCAAGAACTATCAGACCCAAGCAGAGTTAATTAACAGATGCTACTCTCAAACCTACCCTAATAGGGGAATGCAAAAATTGGGCCAATATACTGAAATGGCTCTGAGAATGACGGGCCACCTGGTTGTAAACTTCGGGAAGATAAATTCGTGCCTGCTGAGCTCAAAAGGAACGAATGCATGGTGCAGGGGAAAGAATGCTGCTGTTGGGGCCAAAGGCCCGAGGCCAATCGCAGCTCTGTGGCTTACTGCCTATGTGACTACCTTGACAAAGGTGTTGAAACCCTCCAGGCCCCAGCCTCCTCAGCTAGAAAAGTGGAGACTAGATCAGATGAACTCTAAAGTCCCTTTTAGCTCTAACTAGATAATACCTTTCCTAAGATAGGAAAGGACAGTTTTTTTTTTAAATTCATACTTTTCTATATTGAAATCTAGCAAAAAAAAATAAAAATAAAGATAAAGAAATCTAGCCTTAAATATTAAAAAGAAAGAGTAAGATGCCATAAAAATAGACAAAAAAAATTGGAGAGCTTTTAACTCATAGCAGTGGTGCATAGATACCTAAAAGATACTCTCAGGGAAACAGAGGTATGAGGGTGGGCCTGATGTCCGAGCACTAATTTAGCTCAGGGCAGAAACCTTCAGCACCAGAAGCTTGGCCGTGAGGGGACAAATTGAGTTTGGCCACAGCAACTCATGAAATTATCCAATCCGGTCTGGCTGGATGACACTAGGTAAGTCCCTTAACATCTCAAGGCCACAGGTGCCTCACTAAGATGTGTTAAAGCTTTTGTGCTACCTGAGGACTCTGGAGTCATCGTGTGAAGCAACAAACATCAGAGGAAGACAACGTGGAATGAGAGGGATCAAAGGCCAGGAAACAGAAACATGTGGAATGGTGGCACTGGCAAGGACCTTGGAGGCCACGGACTCCAGCCCTGTCGTTTCACAGATGAGGAAGCCGAGCCCCAGGAAGAGCTGCCGAGATGGGGGCTGGGATTCTGAAGTGACTTCCCCAAGATCACCCAGCCTCTAGATTTCAGAAACACCACTTCATTGGAAAAGAAAGAACACAGACTGCTCTCCAGAGCCTGTACCCCACTAATGCTAAAGGCAACTATCATTAAGACTGCATGCTCTCTTTAGAGAAAGAGCTATGGAGTCTGAATGCAGATCAAAGCATGCTATTTTTACTTTTTTTGTTTTTTTCTTTCTTTTGGTTTTTCCTTTTTGTTCTGATTCTTCTTTCACAACATGACTAATATGGAAATAGATTTAATGTGATTATACATGTATAACCTATATCAGATTGCTTACCGTCTTGGGAAGGGGGGAAGGGAGGGAGGGAGAAAAAATTTGGAACTCAAAATCTTATAAAAGCAAATGTTGAAAACTATCTTTCCATGTAAATGGAAAAAATAAAATATTATCAAGTGGGTGGGGGAGACTGGATGCTCTCTGCTTTGGAAGGCTGAAACCCCGGGGGTCCATATTCCAGGTTCCAGTTCTCCTAGTAGAGCTGTTCCTAGAATAGGAAGGCTGACAGGAGTCATTCTTGCAGAAACGGATTCTTTTGAGGGGCAGCCCTGGGGAAGACGGCCTAGACTTGGTATGCAGAGAGGCAGATCTCAGCCTGATGTCAGAGAAAACTCCCTAATGAGAATTGTCCCAAAGGGAAATGGGCTGCCTGGGGAGAGTGGGCTTCCCCATCACCGGAGGGCTCAAGCAAGGTCTCGTTGACCATATGTTGGGAGTGCTACTGCAAAGATTCCTCTTCAGCAGCCTAGTAGACCAGATGATCATTTGAATCCTTTCCAGTTCTCAAACTGTGTGATCCACCCTTCCGGCGCCCTCTAGTCTGCTAACTTATCTCTCCTTCCTCAGTCTGTCTGGAGTTTTCTAGCTATACTCGTCCACCCACCCAGACCCGACCCAAACCCCACAATCAACCAGTTCAACACCTTGCCAACACCTCCTTGACTTTCCACCATATCCGTCCTACAGACCACCTCCAGCCTAGGGCAAAGCCTGCCAGTGGCTTTCTCTGCTCCATTCCCTACTCCTCCTTCCTCCTAGGCTGCCTAGACTAGAGGAGAAAAGTGGCACCCAGCTGATCGGCCGCATCACAAATTCAGTCTAGCTACCATTAAAAGGACTCTCAGAGTTGCTCAGAAAGCTTTGGATCACCTCTACCTGATTCCCTCATTCACCACTGAAACTGTTCCAAACTGTTTACTCTCTTCAAGCCCCAGAGACCAGCCCTGTCCCTTCATTCTCTGCAAACTAACTCACTTCCTTTTTTACCAAGAGGAGAAAGGTCATTTGGGATGAGTTCCAGCTACTTCTCTACCCTCTACATCAAAATTTCTCCACCTCTTCACCCCATGCTTCCTCCTACCCTCCCACCTCAAAGTGAAAACCATCCCTCCTGCAGAGGGTCCAGAGGTGTCCTTTCTGCTGATTTCCTCCACCTCTCTCTACTAGGTCTTTCAGCTCCCCTTCCCCACTGGCCCCTTTCTCTTTCCCTAGAAACATGTTCTGGTCTTCCCTATCCTAAAAAAATCTTTCCTTGGACTCTGAAAGGGATACCCTGGGAGCACTGTCTTCTCTGCACTTACCTTTACAATCACACTGACTCCCCTGCCCTGCCCCATATTCAGAAACCTTCCTGCTGCCCCGACCACTCCAATGGAACTGCTCTCTCCCAGCTCACCGACAGCCTGCTACTTGGCAAACCCAATAGACTTTTCTTACAAAAAGAGCTCCACAGCATTTGCCTCAAGTTGGAAAGAAACCCAAATTGTTTGGGGAATTTCAGAAAAATCTATATCTCAGATGAAATATATATGGGAGATAGGATGGTACAAATCCTTCCTCCTGCTGCTACCTTTGGCTATAAAGAGACCAGATTATCTAATTAAAGCTTCGAGGGCTGCAGTCCTAGCCTATATTTTAAAAAAAAAAAGAGCACTAGCAAATTCAAAAAAAGGCAAATGTCCTGAGCTGGGTACAGGAAGCTAAAGATGGGCTCAGCCCCATTGGTCCCTCTGGTGTGGCTGCCTCTGGGCTGAGGACAGAGTTGAAGATCAGTTTCCAAACAGGCAAGCTGAAAAAATTAGATGTGGACTTCCAAAGGACAAGGCTTCCAAAAAGACACTCTGTGGAAAATCTTGAAAAATCCCCTGGACTACATCAGCTCAATGTAAAATGCCAGAGGAAACCAACAGGCAATTGGATTGGCTCTCTCTACCTCTCTGACAATAGCTAATATTGACTGGTAACATCAGGGGTGATTTAAATCATGGAATTCATCCCCTTGCCAAGACAGAAGACAATTTTCTGGGCTCAGAATGGAATCCTTGAGCTTAGCCAAGCCAACACGCAGTTAAAACAAACTAATTCCAACCACTGCACTGTGGAATTTATTATTTCAAGTTAAATCCCTTTAGAGCTTCGAATCACCTAGAAAGTCAAATGGCATTAGTGCTCTGGAACTCAACAGTAATTCACCCTTTGTCTTTTTAAGCTTTTGGAAACCCTGCGTTGAGTACATTGGGGAAGGGGTGTGTTCTCATTTTAGTAGCACACAGAGAATGGGACGCCAGCTCTAAATACAAATTCAAACAGAATAAGATGTCCATTTCCTTTAGTCTACCATGTAAATATTTAGCAGATACTAAACAGTATTTATTATTGTTGTTGTGATTATTAGTTCAATGCCAACCAGATGTAGAGGAAAATATATTGCATGACCTCAAGGTAAGTTTAGGGGTTTTTCTGTGTTTGGGGAGGTGTTTCTGGTATAGACTTATGAATTCATAGGGCATAGGGAATTCCCTGTGTGGAAATTCCCTCCACCAATACAAATCACCAAGACTTATCTGCAACTTCCAGTTGCAAAGACTCACCTGGGGGACCTGGTATGTCCACAGTCACACAAGCCAGTACATATCAGAGACAAAACTTGAACTCAGGTCTTCCCAACTCCAAGGTTGTCTCCCTGTCAATTTTATCATGATGCTTTTCAAAAGCAAAATATACCTGTTAATTTATATTAACTTCATCTTCTCAGCTATTCACTTTTATTTGTTCATTTGGGATCCAGACCTGAGATTTCATCAGCACAGGAAATCCTCAGGATTGAAATTCATTCCACCAATGCAGATCAGTAATTGTTCTACAACTTATGGTCATAGAGAGTTACGTGGAGAACTTTGAGGTTAAGTGATTTGCCCAGGGTCACATAGCTGATATGTGTCAGAGGCGAGCCTTGAACCCAGGTCTTCCTTGACTCCAAGGCCAGCCCTCTATTCACTACGTCAGGCTGCCCTAGAGGTTTGTCAAAGAAATAACACAGTTCATAATTATGTAGTGAAACAATAGTTGCCTGAATAAGAATCCATGTCAAGGTTCTTGAAATGTCCCATGCCACTCCTTATCATAAGTATTTCTTTTTTTCATTATAAGTATTTCTAGACTCAAGACACAATACATTAGAGAATGATTTGTCTTCCACCATAAATGGGTCAGAAGTTGGCATGTTCCAGATGTATACAACAGGGAAGGTTTTCCTCCACATGATAACAAGGGAGCCCTGGACAAAGCTATTGAACCCCTCAGCTTCCAGGGCTGTCTGGAGGAAGGCTGAAGGGAGAGCCAGATGTCATCATCCCCAGCTCCAAACTTCCCCAAGTAGCCAGTGTGTGGGGCTACCATCCAGCTGGTGATGCCTCAATGATTAAGAGATTCTTTAAGGCCAGCTGGGGAATCCTGGAGGAGAAGAAAAGGAGGATTTCCCTCATCCACAATATACTACCACTTCACATTTCTAGAGCCCTAAATGAAGGGGTTATCCATTAATCAGGGAATGGCAACACAAATTATTATAGATGAATGTAATGCAATACTTTTATGACATAAGAAATGACAAAGTGGACAGTTTCAGAGGAAACTGGGAAGGCAACTATGAACTGACATGGAGTGAAATGAGCGAGGCGAACAATGACAAACAAACTTGGAAAAACAACTTGGTAAGTCTTGGGTCCTTATCAGTGAATTCAATGACAATGCTGAAAGACCAAAGATAAAGCATGCGATTCACCTCTTGCTAGAAATTGATGGACTCAGAGTGAAGAAGGAGACACATTTTTTTTTTGGATATGGTCAACAGAAAGTTGCTTTGTTGAACTATGCCTATGTTAAGAGAGTTTGTTGGTGGTCATGGTTTAATGGCTCAATGGGTTGAAATTCAATGGAGTGGAATAGAAAGAAAATAAATGCTTGCTTAAAAATTAATTAATCTAAAATGTTTATAAAACTCTTTATGGTTACAAAGCACTTTTCTATCCATTCTCAAATCTGGGCCTCATATCAGTCATGTGAAGTAAATAGTACAGGTTTCATCCCCATTATACAAATGAAGAAACTGAGGTCCCAAGAGAGAAGAACGTGGCCCAGGTCCCACGGCTAGGCAGAGAGAGGGATTGTTCTTTCCACCTTATATATGTCACCAGAGGCACTTCCTGGCTTTACTGGGCAGAATCAAGCATAAAACTCTAAACCCAAGGCTTCCTTGAGCCATCAAAGATCCTTGGGGTACTTACGCCACAATCCCAGAGAAGTGAAACATTTCTGCGCTGAGGTAGGAGAGGTAGCTATACAAGAAGACAAAGACGGGCTCAATGACACGGGTGGCCGCGGTAAAGCGAGTGGTAAAAGCAGCAACCATTCCAAACAGGAGACCGATGAAGACTCCTCCAATTCCAATCACAAAGAACTTTCCCATCCCAGCCAATATGTCCAGTGTCGTGATAGATGGCATTTCACTGAAAGACTGAAATAATTTATAGAGCACCTGGAAGAGAAGGTGTTAGAAGAAATGTCATTAGAAAAGGTCAAAAATGACGGCCCAAGTCATCCAAATCGATCCAACCCCAACCAGAAAGGTAGTGTGGCATAGTGAACACAATGCTGGACTTGAAGTCCAGAGCAGGGTTCAAATATTCCCCTAAGCATTTGCTGTGTGACCTGGGGTGTGTCATGTAACCTCTAAGAGCCTCAGTGTCCTCACAGTGAGGTTCAAATGAAATAATACATAGGAATTGCTTTGGAAAACTCTTAAAGCACCATATAAACATCAGCAGTTACCACTCAGCACTTCTCAAACTTTGGGTTTCCCAGAACACCCAAAGGTTCATTGGACACCAAAGAGTAAGCCAAGCTTTGCTCTCGTTTCTCATGCCTCCTCCCCTTTGAAATCATTCAGCATTTATTGTGTCATTACTTTATGTTTATTTATCTGTGAACTGAGAACAGAGACTGTGCCCCTGCAGAGAAGCTTATTGTAAGGGCATTGCTTGGCCAATGGTGGACTGAATCCAGTTTTTTTGAATTCTCTGGTACCCTTTATGGGGAGAGGCCTCCATCCATCATGAGGGCAGCCTGGCTCACCAGCCACACACCAGGAAGGCGGCAATACTTACAACAATCACAGCGTCGTTGAGCAGAGACTCTCCAAAGACCAAAATGTATAGTTTCTCATTCATGTGCATCTCTGCGAACACTGAGAGCACAGCCACGGGATCCACGGCGGCAATCAGGGTCCCAAACCAGAGATTATGGAGCAAGGAGATATCGCGCAAGCTGAAGTACTCCACCTGGCAAATGCCATAGAGGGAAAGGCCAATTCCAAGCACATTCCACAGAGTGCCCACAACTGCATACAGAAGGATAGTGCCAATGTTCTCAAAAAAGGGCTGACTGGGCATAAAGTAGCCTGCATCAAGGACAATTGGGGGGAGTAAGTACAGAAAGAATATGTCACTGTCCATGACGGGTGGGAATTTGTCATTTAAGCCATAAATGATTCCACCCATGACAAGCCCCACAAAAATCAGCAAGCAGCTTTCTGGAACAACTGAGGGCAGTTTGCTGTGAAGGTGAAACCCTGGAAGAGAGAAAAGGATGGTGTGGCTGATAAGAGTGTGGCATCTTTACTCTGAGTAACTTCTTTTTGGAGAGACAGAGTGTGTGCTGGAGGGAAGTGGACCAGAAGTCAGAAGACCTTTGAAACCCAGCTCTGACACTTTCCAACTAAGTGACTTTGGGGGCAAGTCATTTAACCTCTCTGAGTCTCAGTTTCCCCATCTATAAAGTTGAGATAATAATACTTATGCAACCTTCTCTCACAGGGTTTATGTTATATGATTTGAATTCGTTGCCCCTCCCCTATCTGTGATTTCATTGATGTGGTAAACTCCCAGAGTGAAAACTCCCTTCACTGATACAGAACAGTAATTCCTCTATAACAGTATTAGAGAGTTGCTTGAAGGATTAAGAAACTTGCCCGTGGTCACATAGCTAGAATGTGTCACAGGTAGAATTTGAACTCAGGTCTTCCAGATTCCAAGGCCAGCCCTCAATACACAATACCTCTCTAAAGGAAAATAACTTCTATACTTCAAGAATTTGTGGTTTTGTCAGCATAGAAACTTTCTACTGATTCAGATTGCAACCCCTCTAAAATTTTATACTTGAAAAAGTCCCAAAATTCATCCCCGTGTGGCCAGCCTGGTGACGAACTTCTTCAAACTCAGCTAGGCTGGTCCTAGACCAAGAGATCATCTATCAGAAGGTTTTGGTGCTCAGGATCCTTCTAGCCTAGTAGGACCTACTGGTATAACTTTGAAGAACCCAGGGTCACTCACATTATAAAGCAGGACTTGGGTGGAAGCACTTTTTACACAGTAGAGCACCATGGACAGTGTTTTACAGTTCCATAGTTCATCATTATCATTGAGCCTCAGGATTTACAAAAAAAAAAAGTTCAATTTCAGATGTGCCAGTTTCATAATGACGTAATTAAGATGCAGAGGCACGGACAAAGGTATTTTTCCTCTATGATGGAGACAGCGTTGACTCATAAACCCTATCTAGTTACCATCAGCAAGATTATTTATATGTATCCGCTGAATTCTTCATAAATAGGTACAGACATTTTAAAACATGAAATGATGTATTTATCAGCAATCCTTCTTGTCATCAGAATGATAAGAAATTCAGTGGCAGTGGGTCTCAATAACCTGGAAAGGCACATTACTGGTGCTGGGGGTTAGAGTTTAGATTGGTATTCAATTCTTATTTAGAACAATAGATTTGGAAGGGACCTTTGAGGTCAACTAATCCAACCCTCCCCCTTCAGAATATGAGAGAATTAAGATGCAGATAAGAGAAGTGACTTGCCCAAGGGCACACAGCTGCTTAATAGCAGAACCAGACTTAGAACCTGGGTCTTCTGACTCTCTTCTGTCCAAGGTTTGTTCCAGGGGCAGCTAGGTGGCACAGTGGATAGAGCACTGGCCCTGAAGTCAGGAGGACCTGAATTCAAATCCGGCCTCAGACCAAACACTTGACACTTACTAGCTGTGTGACCCTGGGCAAGTCACTTAACCCCAATTGCCAAAAAAAAAAAAAGGTTTGTTACACTCCTTACACCCCACTTCTCCCCTCTGTCATGGGCTCTGACAGGCCCTAGGGTGATAATAACCAAAGTAATCCTCAGGGCCTTTCCTTCATTGAGCCAATGAAATGTAGGCACCTCATATGGGGGCCATTGGCAATAGTTCTTGACTTGCCCACTGCACAGACATCCCTTCTTTAGCATTCCCTTGGCACACATCCAATCACGCACTTGCTTATCACTGCAGGCTTGTATGTATATGTCTTGTCTCTCTCTCTTGTAGGGCTGCAAATTTTTTTCCACTCCCTGAAGCATTGGATGCCCTTTAGTAGAGTGCCAAATGGGTCTGCGGGACATCATCAAAGAAGCAGCCAAAAGACCCAGTCTAAGAAGCACCTCCCTATCCTAGGCAGCTGCAAAGCAGACAAAAAGGAGCTACTGCCTCTCCCCCTGGAGAGGTTTTCTGAGGCCACACCAAGGATGGGTCAGTCAGACAGTTGATATCTGGGATGGTGTCAGAGCAGTCCTACCTAGAGATACAGGAATGGACACTTCCTCCAGATCCCCCCTAGGCCCACAATTCTGAAGTTGCAATCTCATCGGGCATCAACATTTCTCTAAGTATTAGGAAACCACAAATATCTACAGGTGCCAAGCTTCCTAAAAATAATCCCTCACACTGATCTGCAGAATGCTTCTGCATTCCTAATCTCCGTGAGCTCTCTGCAGTAAGGCAGCCAGGGCAGGGTCCATGAACCAAGCCTGTTTGTTTCTCCACAGGAGGAAAGTGAGGCTCGGGGACTGGAATTGCTGCGGTCTGACAGGCTGAGACCCCTCAAAGACTGGTGTACAGGACAGGGTCATCTGGAATGAATTCACAGACTCAAGCATCTTTAAGTCAAGGTGGCAAAGATTTATTGTTACGCTTTTCAGCGGGCAAGGATTCTTAAGGAACCTGTGAGAGACTGAGGATGGAGCTAGGGTTTATATGGAAAAGGGCATGGGAAAGGAATGCCAGGGACACTGATGAGGTAATCTAAAGGTCCAAGTGTCTTTGGGAGCTATGGATGAGAAAGTACAGGGAGTATACTGGATAGGGAGGGAGATAACAGAGGTATGTATCTTTGGAGTCTGGCAGGAGGAAGAGTCCTTGGGCCAGCCAAAGACAAAACTCCGTGGGCTGGGCAAGGCACTCCTCTCTCTCTGTCTTGATGAGAGAATGTTCTGCAACAATGCAAAACTTTCTCACAAGATAGGAACTTACTAAGGAATTGGGAGGCTTCCAGAGACATGATCTGAGGGCTGGGGCCTGAGCAGCCCAGCACTCTCTCCCCCAGCTTTGTGTAGCTGAACCAGGGAGAGAGATAAGAGTCTTGCTGGGGCCCATGCGTGAATAACTGCTAGGCACAGTGTCCTTGGGCTGGGGAGTGGTTGTCAGAGACAATGTTTCTGAGACTAGGGAGAAATTGGGGTCCAAGTACAAGCACAAGCACCCAAACACGAGCACCCAAGCACCCCATCATTATGACCTTGCCCTCCATCATACTGTTAGCAAGAAGTCTTCAGGCTCAGTGTCGAAGCCCCTCTCCTGGAACAGCAGTATTTGCAAAGGTTTCTTTTAACTAAAGGCCCTGCATGGCAGAACAGAGTCATTTTCACAAAACTGGGGAGTAGAACCATTTGGGGATTGAATGTCCTTTGTCTCACAGCTAAAGGAAGCAGCATTGAAGACTGGAATGGACAAGATTCTAGCACAATACTCTCCACGTTCTGCAGACATTTACTGGGTAACCACCGCATGGCAGACTCAGACAGCAGGCCCAACTTCTTACAAGGCTGTTGATATGTTTTGACATAAAATAGGCAATGCAACTGACAAAATGCAGCTCCCTCCCTTCTTTGCTGAGTTGGAGGCCTATGGGTATAAAGCATTGCATACACTTTCCAAGCTGGTATCAACTGAGCACTGGTTAGTTTTGTCAGACTTTAGAATAACTGATTTAAGAAGACAGTTATGAAAGTCTCCCAAAGAAATATGAAGACACTTGGTAAGAAGCATCAAAGACAGTCCTGGCAAATAAAACTCTTGACTACAGTACATTTGGGCATGGCTGCATCCAGTATTGGGCTTGCAGTGAAACCAAGTCGGATCAAAACCTGCCTCTGAAATGCACTTTACTGTGGGATCTGTCTCTGTGACAGGATATTAGATCTAGTCTAGAGGTGGAAGGGAACTTAGAGCCCATCTAGTCCATCCCCTCCCTCATTTTACAGTTGAGGAAACTGAGGCCCAGAGACTTAACTAAAGTCACACAGGTATGTGGCAGAGCAGGTTTGAGAACTCAGGTCCCATGATTTTAAGTTCAATGTTCTTTCTACTGTATCTGCCTCAGTTTCCTCATCTGTAAAACGCAAATAATAATGGCCCTTAACTCACAGAGTTCTTGTGACAATCAAATGAGGTAATGGATGTGAAGCTCTCTATACACAGGTCAGTTTTTACTAATTGAAGATTTGGGGACAAGTGAAACTTGAAGGCAGGCACATTTCTTATAATACTAGAGTACTGATGTTTTCCCCAAAGCCTGGGCAGGACTGAGTGCCCTGATTTCACCACCCATCGGACAAATACAGAGAGCTATCCAGAAGCTGGGGGCAAGTAATTCAAAGGGGTATTAAGTGAGGTCAGACCCAATTGAGCCCGGAGTTGAGTTCCCTGGTCCCTTCCCCAGAAGCCCCAGTTGTCCCTCAGGGCTGAAGCCCACACCACTCTGCCCGGCCTCCTGACACTTTCCCCGGTCTCTGTGCTCCAAGAGGACAGGTTAGTGCCCAGAGAAGGCTGAGCAAGCTTTGGACTCCCAACTCACCGATCCTGGCCAG
Organism: Vombatus ursinus; assembly: GCF_900497805.2. Classification (NCBI taxonomy): domain Eukaryota; kingdom Metazoa; phylum Chordata; class Mammalia; order Diprotodontia; family Vombatidae; genus Vombatus; species Vombatus ursinus. Next base: position 4,123,813 of record NW_020944469.1, on the reverse strand, counting down.
TGAGGCCAGCATGATCCACAGAGTAATCTCAAAGGCCACCTGCACATGCTGGTAATCCAGAGAGAAGATGAACAGGTGTGCAGCCCCCGAGCCGTTGGTGCCTTCAGGGCTGCCCGAGGGGCCCCAGCCGCTGCCATGGTCAGGGTCTCCCCGGAGCCCCAAGCCACTGTCGCTGCTGATGTCCTTGTCACTGCCCGGCGGGTCCCAGCCACTGCCGCTGGTCTGGACCTCCTGGGATCCCCAGCCACTGCCGGGATCCAGGTCCTCCTGCAGCCCCCAGAAGCTGCCATGACCTTGGTCAGGGGTGTCCGGGGGTCCCCACTGTGCAGCATCACTGCCGGCATGGGAGGAAGCCAGGAGCAGGGTACAGATCTGAGCCAGCCCCACACCCATGGCAGAGCACTTTGCCCTGGCTCAGCCTAGCCTGCTCAATCCTCCCTCAGCCCTCAAACTCCCAGCCCAGTCAGTTCCCAAGTCACAGCTCCCAGTCTTCGCCTGTGCTCTCAGGAGCCTCAAGCGAGATGTGCCCTGGCCCCTGTGAGCTGCCTCAGCCAGTGGGGCTGGGGGTGGGGGAGGTGGTGGATAGGGGCGGGAGGAGGGGGCGGGGGAAACAGGGAGGAAGCAGGGACCAGAAGGCTGGGGCTGGACTGACAAGCTGGGACGCTAGCTCTCATGGGAGGGCCAACTTCTGGGAGCCCTTTGGGATCCGCGAGAATCTCGTTCCCTGCCAGACCTCACCAGCTGCAATTCACAGCACCCCAGAGAAGAGACCTCAAAGATCATGTAGGCCATCATATCCATGCCTGAGCTGGCAGCATGCCTCACCATTCCAGTTTTGGAAAATTCTCCATGCTAGGAAGTGCCAATATCAAGCAGAAGCTTGCCCCGTGGCTCCCAGGTCTGCTTTTGAGCCAAGATCATGGGCTCCTGGAATTAAAGCTGAAAGATGCATTAGAGACCATCTGGTCCAACCCTCTCATTATTCAGAGAAGGAAACTGAGGCTCAGGGACAGCAGGTGCAAATATGAGAGGCCTAATTTGAACCCAGACCCAAGTACACCACTCTCTCCTCAACCCACCCTGCCTCTGTCTCCTTCCATAGCCCAAAAGAAGGCAGGTCAGGTCTCGGGAGTTTTCAGCATCCCTTTGTGGGTTCTGGAGCTTCTGGTGGCCACACTTTCACCTTTAGATTATTTCTCTGCCCAGCCCCCCTTGAAAGATGTGGCTGGCCTACCACTAGATCTGCAAACCACTGTCTCATGTGTATTGTGGTCCTCACTTTTTCAATGCGGAAAGTTAGGCCCAGAAAAGCTAGCAGTATCTGAGGTAGGATTCAAAGCCAGGCAGAACTCCACTCCAACGCAGAGTTCAAGCAATTTTTAGGCAACAATGGGCCTGGTGTGACATCTTTCAGAGGGCCCCTCCAAGGAACCCTGGGCAAATCATGTGTTTTCTTTTCTTTGTCAAGCGATTCTAACGAATAGAAGTGGTGTGAGGCTGGAGAGTACAAATCAATGCAATGGGAATTCTTCTTGCCCAGTGGATCTCTTTTCATCTTTGATTTCTCTCACCTTGAGGGATGAAGTCAAGTGTGTTTGCATTTCCCAATTATCCAGTTTATTCACTTATGTCCCCTAGCTCCAGGGGCAGGAGAAATGGACAACCTGGAGAATACTGCTTAGTAGCTAAGGCAGGCTTAAAAGGCCACGTGTCAGATGGGGAATCGAGAGACCTGGGGGCCAAACCTGTCCCAGATGCATACTAGCTGTGGAACCCCTGGCAAGTCCCTTAGATTTGTCCTCATCTATAAAATGAGCATAACAATATTTGTTGAGAGGAAAGGGTTTTGCAGACCTTAAAGTGCCATCCAAGTGGGAGAGATTAATTTTGGCTTCTCCCAAGAATCACAGAAGCCCAAAATGGTAGAGCTGTGAGGAACCTTCAAGATCATCTAGGCCAAGCGTTCTTAACCTTGGTTGTACCTGGACCACTCTGACAGTGCAGTGAAGCCTATGGAATCCTCAGAATTACATTTTCAAATGCCTAAAATGAAATACACAGAGGCTCACAAAGGAAATCAATTATGTAGAAACAAACAAATATTTTTTCCCATCCAAGTTCACAGACCTTCTGAAATCTAGCTACAGACTGAGAGATCTGCAGGCCCTGGGCTAAGAACCCCTAACTGAGTCTAAGAAAGGTCCAGGTTGGTGGTGTCAAAATCAAAAAGAAACAGGGACCACTAAAGTCCACCCAAACACTCATGGGAGTTGAATGTTTAAAGCCATACACTTATTACCCATGTGATCTTTTGCAAAGTGAAAAGACAGCAGCCCAGAGAGGAGAAGGGCTTGGCCAAAGGTCACCCAGCTAAGAAACAGCAGAGCCTAGTCAAAGGAGGCCCTGTTACTACGGTCAACAAATTGACAACCTGCAAATACTAGATATGATTTGGGCAGTAACTACAAGAGAAGGGATAAGCAAAAAGCAGATGGATTGTGTTATTGGAAACCAGGAGAAGGTGACTTCAGAGAGACAGAGAGTACAATCAATCAACAGAAAAGGCAAAAAGTCCAGACTCTCTCCCCATGTTCTTCCTCCCTGGTCCTGCCTCGTCACACGGCCTATCTAGAGGTCACATCTGGGCAGACACAGAGGAAGCCCACAGCAGACTGACAAAAGAAGCCTGGGCTGAATGGAGGTGATTCTTGAAACTACAATTGTATTTTTCTTCAGTTTTAAAATACCAGCTTCTTCCCTTCTTTCAAAGATTTATCCTTTTATCTTCTAAAGTGATATATACAAAACTGAATTGCATTTTATCAAGGGAAAATATGTACTATTTCATATAACCTCTAGAATAACCCTCATGGGAGGTAGCCCATGAAGACTTGGGGATGTTGGTGATATGGATTTGAAAGGTTGTGGCAGATACCACTAATTATGAAGCCAAGAAAATACTGTTTCCTTGTGCTGAGACCACAGACAGTAAAAGGGAAGGGAAAAAAAAGTTAAACTGGAAATATCTTGATTCCAATGCTTTTAATCCTAACTTAACTGCTTTGTCAGGAGAGAGAAAGAAGAGAGAGGGAGAGAGAGAGAGAGAGAGAGAGAGAGAGAGAGAGAGAGAGAGAGAGAGAGAAGGAGAACAAGGATTTCACATAGCAGGATGTCCTGAGCATTAGCAACATGACTGACTAATCACAGAGAACATGGGTAATTAAAACATGGAGGCCCAAGGCTATTAGATAAATCCATAACCCATTTTTCCTTAGCTGTCCAAACACCATCCAACCAACCACTAATGACAAATCAATGACCCATTTTTCAGCAAATTGGGACTAGTTTGGAGATGCAGAATCACCAATGCATGGGCCTTTCATTTGTCAACAACAAGTCTGTCCTAAAAAGAAATTAGATGAGAAAGCAAGGCATTAACTGAAAAGTACAGGGAAAAGCTCCAAGTTGGATTTTCACATAAACTTGGGGCTGTTACCTTCTCCATCTACTTTCTTGTTTCCCAACATCCTCTGCTGGGCATTTAACCACTTTGCTATCAGCAAGTGCTAATTGGACTCTACAAACTTCAATCAGGTCACAGGTTCTGGAATAGGAAATTAATTTTTAAATATTCAGTATCCATGTAAATGATGAAAGGTATTGAAGGAAGAAATCAATGCACCAAAGCAAATATATAAAGTTATTAAATTAAAAATGCTAGAATCATATCCCCAAAATGTCATAAAAAGGGAAATATTCATATTCCCATTCAAAGTTCATATCCACAACTGCTCAATTTGTAAGAGCAAGAAACTGGAAACAACATATATGTCCAACAATTGGAGAATGGCTGAATCAATTATGATCTAGTAATGGAATATGTTAGTGCTGTTTAAAAAAAGATAAATATGATGCATATAAGAAAATATGGAAAATGGTGAAATCAGCAGAATCAGAGCTAGATTCATACTGACTACAGTTATATTCTTTTAAAATGAAAAGAAAAGAGGGAGGAAAAGAGGAAGTGAGGGAAAAAGGAAGGAAGGAAGAAAGGGAGGGAGGGATAAAAGGAAAGAGGAAGGAAGAAAAGAAGGAAGGGAGAGAGGGAGGGAAAGAAAGAGTAAAAGAGAGAGGAAGGAAAGAAGGGAGAGAGGGAGGGAGGGAAGGAGGAAGGAAGGAAGGGAGGGAGGGAAAGATAGAGGTAGGGAGGGAAAGAGTAAAGGAGGAAGGAAGGAAGAAAGGAAGGAAGGAGGGAGGGAGGGACAGAAGGAAGGAAAGAAGGGAGGGAAGGAGGGAAAGAAAAAGTAAAGGAGGGAGGGAGGAAGGAAGGAAGGAGGAAAGAAGGAAAGGAGGGAGGGAGAGAAGAAGGGAAAGAAAGAGTAAAGGAGGGAGGGAAGGAGGAAGGAAGGAAGGAAGAAAGGAAGGAAGGAAGGGAGGGAGGGCAAGAAAGAGTAAAGGAGGGAGGAAGGGAAGAAAGACAAGAAAGGAGGTAAAATTTCTGACAGGCCTGAAGGCTCCAGATCAAAAGTATCCTATTTGCTTGTTTGCTATTTGTCATTCTTTTGGTTCCAGAGCTGGCCTGGGAGTCAGGAAGACATGAATTCCAATACTGCCTCGTAAGCTGTGAACAAGAGTCACATGAGATAAAAAGGCACAGATGCTAGAGTGAGCCTCCATATCACCCAACCACAGACTCATTATTAAGTGCAGAACAAAAACAAAATAAATCAAAAGAAAAATCACATATCCTTCAAAGTATCATATGAATAGCTTATTTTCAGACATAGCAATGAGGGTGTACAGTATATAGAGAATAAATATGAAAAGGAAGATTCACCGTTCTAATGGCCCTTACATGTGAAATTCCGACACTTCCATGTTTTTGGGTAGGTCCATCATTTTGAGGGCAGTATTGCCCAGGGCCTCCTGTCAGTACCAAGGCCCAAAGGGCAGCAAGAGGAACCAAATTCAACGTTGCCAACTAAACTACTGTGGCAAGGCAGAGATCGAGACAGGTGACAGCAGGTGGCAGTACGACCCAATGTCTAGACAAATGGTTAAGACATTAGGTGGTTTTTGAACTTTGTAATGTCAGTCATGGGCCCCTCTGGCAGTCTGGTGAAGCCTATGGAGCGTAAAACCAAATTGTAAGATTACAAAGGACACCAAAGGTTAGTGAAAATAAAGACGGTTTTTGTTTGTTTTTTCCCATCCATGTTCACGGAACCCCTGAAATCCCTGCAGGTTAAGAACCTGTGCCCGTGCACAAGTCAGAATACTGAGGTTGTCACCAAGCATTTATCAAGCACCCACCATGGGGCACTGTGCTGACCTTTTGTCTCATTCAGTAGATATCCCCTGAGTTCTAGCCTCTGGCAGCCATCAGGGCTCCAGGTTTGCTGCCCTTGCCCCTGTGTAGTTGGGTCTGGTTACAGTCCTGGTCTCCTAGACCCCCTTCTGCCTCAGCTCGGACAGAGAGGCCCCAGGCTCAAACAAAAGGATTCAGGACAGTGGAAATAGGAGAAAAACCATCCAATTGTGCTGGAGAGTAGAAATAGAAAAATACAGAACTATAACAAAGAGAGAGAACTATAGTTTCACAGGTCAACACAAGTCTGAGTGAGCAGAGTGAGCAAGGATACAGCAGTGAAAGACATTCAAAAACTCAGGTAACCTTTGCCAGTCCTTCAAAATGAAAATAAAGCTTCAGTTCAACTACTAACAAAAATGGATAGTTTTTTCTCTTTGCTGCCCTCTAGTGTTACACGAAAAATAAATGCTCTATATGCTTAAGGGAAGGCAATAACATCACAGCTAAAATGGGGAAATTATAAATAGCGATATTTATGGGAGCAAGAAGATCATAGGAGCATGGACTTAGACCTAGAAGTGACCTCAGAGTCATATAGAGAGGAGGAAAATGAGGTCCAGAAAGGAACAGTGGTGACTTACCCAGAGTCACACTCTTGCCACTGTCCCATGCTGCTTCACTGCAGGTCCAGCAAGGAAACAGAATTTTTCTTAAAACTCAAGGAAATCAGATAGTTCAGTAATGAGTGATAACAAGATCCCCAGCATCATCCCTGTGTGGCTCTTTCCCATGGGGCCCTGTTGGCTTCCTCAGCCTACTTTTACAATCATAGGACTGTGTGTGTGTGTGTGTCTATGTATGTGTGTATTGGGGGAGGGGGTTGCAAGGGGAATTACTATTCACCTCTCAGCCAAGTGGAGCCCAGCCCCAGGACCTTCTCTGTTGCCAGGGTGCCCTGCAGACAAAACCTCCTCCATCTTCTGTTCCCGCCCCCACCCATTGTCTAGGAAAGCATAAGACACCCTGACCTCCTAACTTGGCTTCCATTTTTCCACTTCTTGCTGCCTAACATGAAGCAGGCCTCCTTAGGCCTTACAAGACTCTACATCCCCATCTTCCAAGAGGTAGAATCTCAAGGGAGGACCTCGAACTGTCTAATCTCATGCTCCCCTCAATGGGCTTCTCATCAACTGCTGACATTCTGCCTGGACTCATTGCTCAAAAGTTAGCATACTAACTTATATCCCCTTCTACTCACCACTTCCCGGGGATCAAAAACCTCTGGGTCCTCATATACAAACCCCATTCGCCATCCTCAATTGGATGCTCTCTCAGGCTCTATCTCGACCTTCTACTGAAATGTCCCACTCCAGATCTAGCCACTCCTCATGCCTTCTGGAATTCTTACTCCATAACTAACAAACTTCTCAGTCCAAATCCTGGTGACTGTTACCAGCAAATCCCCAGATCATTCTCCTTACCTCCTCAATGAGTTCAGCACTTGGCCCAGGCTTTCTCTCCTCTCCATCTCCTGCTCTCATACTAAGGGACTTCAATATACATTTGGATACTCCCTCAAATACTGCCATGTCACACTCCTACAATCTACTCAATTCCTATGACCTTTTCATTCCACTTCAGCTATACAAAGAGGTGGTCAAACCCTTGACCCTTGCCATCACCCACAAGTGTTCCACTTCCATGTTCAGGAACTCTGAAATTCCCTTATCTGATCCATTGTCTCTAGCCTCAGTTCTTTCCAGGCCATTACCCCTGCCCTGGCCACACTCTCTTCCCTTCCCTATCTCCACCTTTTGGTGAACCAGTTCAATTCTCCACTGTCCTCTCCATTTGGGTCCCTGTGCCCTTTATACTATTGCTGACCAGACCTTGCCAAACCCCAGCCCTTACCATTTGCCTCCTTTGCCCTTCGAGCTAGAAGAAATAATGACACCATGTTGACTGGGCCCACCATACACTCTTGTTACTTATTTTCAACTAGGTCCTTACTGAAGTATGGTAATGATTCTACTTTCCTCCAATGAATTCACTCTCCCATCCTCTCTCCATAGTCACTGCTCCAAACCCCTATCCTCAAGCTTCCCACAGCACCTCTCCCCTACGTTCTCTTCTGAAGACCTTGCCTCATACTTCATTTAAAAATTGAGGCCATCTGCCAAAGGAAGCTTCCTCTTTTCCCCTCCTCCTCATGTCACGTCACTCTGAGTCTTCTCCCACTATCTCCTCCTTCTCTCTGAGTTTGGATGAAGATGTGGCCCTTCTCCTTACCGAGGAAAACTCCTCTACGTGCACCCTTGATCTAATTCCCTCCTGACTTCTCCAGCAAATTAACACTATTATCATGCCTACTCTCTGGTTTATCTTCAATCTTCAGTCAATCAGGGAGTCAGTCAATAACCATTTTTAAAGTCCTTACTATTTATGAGGCACATCTCCAACTACGTGGACAACTCATTTAAATTAAAGCACTTTAAACTCTACAAGTCCAAAACGGAACTCATCTTCCCTCACCCCACCGCCCCCCAGCTCTCTCCACTTGTGAACTTCTCCATTACTGCTAAGAGTACCACCATCCTCCTGGTCACCCAGGCTCCAAACTTGAGTGCTAGCCTTGATTCAATCCCTGTATCCAAATCTATGGCCAAAGCTTGTCATTTCTACCTTCGGAACGCCTCTCATGTGTCTCCTTCTCTCTACTTAAACAGTCACGACCCTGGCTCAGGCCCTCAGCACCTCTCCCTTGGAATATTCCAGGTAAGCTTCCTGGTGAATCTCCCAGCCTCAGGTCTCTCCCCACTCGAGCCCATCCCCCACTCTGCTGCCAAAGGGATTTTCTTCAAGAGCCGGTTTGACCCTGACACTGCCCCTGCCATCACCAGCCCCTCACCTTCAAGATCCAATATAAACTCCTCTGGCATTTAAAGCTCTCCAGAATTCTCCCCCGCATACACTCTAAGTACCAGCACCATTGGCCTATTTGCACTCTCTCCCACAAAACCCTCCATGTCTCATTTCTGTGTCTTTGTACCAGCTGTCCCCCAGGCCTGCAATCTCTGCCTCTTAGAATTCTTGGCTTCCTTCAAGACTCAGCTCAGACTCCATCTTTTCCAAGAGGCTTCCCCAGCTTCGCCAGCTGCTAGTACCTTCCCCTTTCAGATTACTTTTCTCCATTCCGTGTATGGACCTATGCTGCACATGTGCATAGTTATTTACATGTTGTCTCTCCATTAGACCATGAGCTCCTTGAGCGAATGGACTGTGATCAGAGGTAGAGGGGGAGGTGGCCTTTCTCTGTATCCCCAGCACTTAATAGAAGCTTAATAAATGCTTGTTGACTGAGTGACAAAAGCTATCACAAAGTACTCTCTGTGTATTATCTCATTGGATCTTGACCATAGCCCCACAAGGTAGGAGGCTGTTTTACAGATGAGGAAACAGACTCAACAAGATTAAGTGACTCAACCAAGATCCTACAGCTGTTTAGTAGCAGAGTTAGGACCAGAAGAGAAGCCTCTAAGCTCCCACTCTACTGTACTGTACAAAATCAAGGCCTCATTGGAAAGAACTGAGGAGCACCAAGCAGCTTTCTAGCACCCCAGCATCTTGTCTCCTAATCCAGTACCGAATTCCCTCCATTTCCCCTCACAGACTCATAGAATTTGAGGTATTGGTAAAGACCTCCAAGCTCATCTGGTCTAACCTGTGCCTTCACAGGAATCTTCCCTATAACACTCCCAAATTTTAACCTTCATTTGACATTCTCTAAAGAGGAGGGAGCCCTATCCCTCCTGAAGTAATCATTCCTGCAACTCCTTTTTTGATGACCTCTTGTATTTTAGCTCTCCAAAAAAATCCCTGGTGCTGACTTAACCTAACCTCTTGGTTTACTAAAATTAGTTGGATCTCAATTCAGATACTCTTCCATTTCCCCTGGAAATGAATTGTCCTAATCATCTACACATGTTGCCCCACCCCCAGGACACCCCCAGCTGCTTCTAATCTACCTCCTCCAGGAAGCTTTCCCTAATTGCCCTCCCTTACACCAGGGTGAAATGCCCTCTGACTCCTCAAATTGTCTTAGCTCTCTCCTTCAAGCCCATCATGCTCTAACTCATATTACACTTATGTGGGTACTTGTATGCTCCCAAGTAAATCTAAGGTCCTTTCCAATTGTGAATGTATGTGTTCAAGAGAAGCAATGATCATTACGGGCTAGAGAAGTTTGGGGATGGCTTCATTTGGGAGGCAGATGGAAAATTCCTGGATCTGAAGAGAACATGGGTTCAAATCCTGCCCTTGCCACTTAGTAGCTGTGAGTGAACCTCAGTGTCCTAATCTACAAGATGAAGGGGCTGGACTACTCAGGGCTTCTTAGACTTTTTCCACTTGAGACCCTTTCAACACTTCTTAAACTGTGGGTCTCAACCCACTGTGGGAGTTTAAGAAGGGCTGGATTCAATGACCCCTGAAGTCTCTTGCAGTTCTAGATCGATGAAGCCAGCTAAATTCATGACTCGGGATCTCCATCAACAAAAAAGATGAGGAGCTGCTTTATTTCCCTTTTCATTTCAGGACCTTATTTCATTCCACGTTCTAGATGAATTTGTCCAGTCCCCTATGATAAGGCCTTCTTCCTGGCTCACCTTCCTTTCAACATATTCTCATGCACCATGGCCTGAGAGAAATGGTACATCCTATCCAGCTCTCATTCACCCAACCTGCTAAGACAATCAATCAGCCACTGACACTTCATCCCACTGAGGAGAGGAGGCCCAGTATAGCCTTTACTTCCTCTTTTCCTAGCAGAATAAAACCACTCCCTAGCCCTCAGCAAAGCTGGAATACCCAGACTCCAATCCTCCAAGACCAATCTTTTCATATTAAATACAGTATCAGCACAGTGCCCTTACAAAGTACAAGGTCTAACACTTATACCAAGCCAGGCCTCAAATGGAAATATGACTTGGGCCTAAAGGGTGACATCATAAACAAATTAGAGGGAAAATGAGGGAAATTCCTGTCAGATGTATGGCTAAGAGTTCATGACCAAACAAGAGATAGGAAAACAGGCACAGAAATGGACACTTTTGATTACACAAATTCAAAAGTTTTTGAACAAACAAATCCAATGGGGTTGATTGAAAGGAAAACAATTAACTGGGGGGGGGGCAAGTCTTTGCAGCAAGTTTCTGTGGTAAAGGTCTTACATCCAAAATATAAAAGGAACACTAATTAAATTGACAAAGTTGACCAAAAAAAAGAGGAAAAAGCAACAAATGTTGGAGGTGCTGTGAGAAAACAGGCACATTGGTACACTGTTGGTGGACCTGTGAAATGGTCTAGCCATTATGGAAAGTAATTTGGAATGACGCCCAAAAAGTCAAGATGTACATACCTTTTGAACCAGCGAGGATTATACCCCAAAGAAATCAAAGAAAAAGGAAAAGGACCTATATGAACAAAACTATGTATAGTGGCTCTTAAAGAACTAGAAACTAAGGGGATGCCTGTCACTGGGGAATGTATGCAATACTATTGTGCTATAAGAAATGGTAAAAAGAGCCGGTTTCAGGCAAACCTGGGAAGACTTATATGAACTGATACAGTCAAGTGAGTAGTACCAGAAGAAAAATTTATACTATAACACTAACATTGTACAAATGAACAATGTTGAAAGACTTAAGAAGTATGATCAATACAATGACCAACCATCATCCTTCCAGAGACTCAGTGATACAGCATGTTACCCAACTCCTGACCTAAAGGTAATAGATTCAAGATGCAGGATGAGATATATATATTTTATACATGGTCAATGTGAGAATTTTTCTTGCTTGAGTATGCATACTTGTTACAAGAATTTTGTTTTTCTTTTTTTTTTTCAGAGGAGGGGTAGGTAGAAGGGAGAAAAAACAAATGCTTGATAATTGAAAAACTTTATTTTTTAAAAAGACCAAAGAGTATGGTCTCTATTTGTCTGTTGTCTTTAAAAAGAGCATAAAGACTAAATTTAAAGGAATTGGAATAGTTTAGTTAAAAGAAGAGAAAGCTAAGGCATAAAGGCACTGTCGTCTTTAAGCATCTGAAGGATATTTATGAATGGAACAGGAGGAAAGGATTTAAATGAAAACAGGAGAGACTTTGGTATTTAAAGGCCTTCACATTGACTCCAGCCTACATTTCCACTTGGATTTCACATTCTTCCCTGTCAGACCCTCTATCCTTGAGCCAAACTGGCTGACTTGCCACTTCCTACGCACTACATGCTGTGTCCCATCTCCACCCTCTTGCACAGCTGTCCCCCACCCCTGAAATGCTCTCCCTCCTCAATCTTCCCCTTGGAATCTCCACTTCCCTTCAAGGTTCAGTCCAGTTGCCACCTCCTATACAAGGCTTTTTCTGATCCCCCAAGTTGTTAGTGCCCCCCCAAAAAAGTTATGATGTATTTACTTTGTATATATTTTGTATGAATTGCTCTGTGTACAAGTTGTATCCCACCAAGTAGAAGTACCATCCTGTAAACTCCTCGAGGGCAGGGTCTCTGCCTTTTGGTCTTTGTATCTCCAGCCCTTAGCACAGTTGTTTTTGTCAGATCAATGACATCACAGTGTAATGGGTGATGTCTTAACTTGCATTTGAATTGGATTTCAGTGAGGCAGAGCTGCACAAAGTCATCAGCCTCACTCTCTTCCAGAGTCATGGAAGTCCAGTGGCAAGACAAAAGTCAAGACCACTGATGATGACCCAGGATGCAGTGGATGATCTTGGAGTCTTCTTGGTGTCTGACCGAGCTCTAAGTGCTCCACAGCACCCGCTTCAGCCACCTTCATAGCCATTGTTCTGATCCACCAGAGGAAGTCTCCGCATGCTTGGGGTAGACATCCTAGCACAGTACCAGGACACAGTAGGCACTTAATAAAGTTTTCGGTTAAAGCAAACACTGAAATGAAGGACCACAAGAAGTTGCAGAGTCTTTCTCTTACTGGACTTATTTATGAATGTATGGATAAATGAAAAATCATTTATTAAGTGCTTCCTATATCGGTATGCTAAGTGCTAGGGATGTAAATAGAAAAGAGAGACAGTCCTTGTTCACAAGGAGTTCACATCCTAATGGGAGACATCACGGATAGGAGGCTTCAGCTGCCAGTCAGATGGCCAGGCCCAGTGGTCCTTAGGGAACAGTAGGCAGACATACGGTAATGGAGCCTCTTTAATTTCATTTCCACTGATAAAACAATATCCCTTCTGTTCCTGAATCATTTTGGCAGGTCCAAAGACTTTGTTGTCAGGGACTTTCTTTTCCAGATTTTCAGTATCTGGAAAAGTCCCTTCAGTACCTCAGACTTGGCCCACTCACCCCTTTGAAAGATCACTACACCCTGTCTGCTACAGGTTCAGAGCTCTATTCGTTGGAGCTTCCTTACAGAGGGAAAGGCCAGAGTGTCGTTGGGCTCATGGAACCTCGTGGAAGATGTTCCCTCTGGCTGAGCTTTGCTGGTCCTGTGGCCTTAGCCCATCACCAGCAGGGCAGTTCTGGAGGACAGGGCAGTCTGTGCAGGAGCTGTGGCAGAAAAAAAAATCAGCCTGGGAAAGAGGAAGTAGATGCGTAGGCTCATTTTCACTTCCTTCTAGGCATCAAGGATTTGTGATTATATTGGTACGGAAGAAGATGGCAATCACAAGGTCATGGATTTAGAGCTGGGAGGGGCCTCAGATGTCATCTAGGCGAGGGGTGTCAAATTCAAATGGAGATTCCTGTGGGCCACATATTGACTTAGAAAACCACGTATTAACATTATCTATGTTGTGTTGTATTTTTATTTATTTTGTTAAACATTTTCCAATTACGTTTTAATCTGGGGCATAAGTTGGTTACGTCTGATCTAGGACATTCCACTCATTTTAGAGAGGAGGAGATGGAGGCCTGGAGAGGGGAAGGGATTGGGCCAAGGTCACACAGATAGCAGGTAGTAGAGCCAGGATTCAAACCCCTATCCTGTGCCTCCAAGTTCAGTGCTCTTTCCACTGCACTACCCTGACATGCCCTCCACACTTCAATGACAATCTTTGTGAGATGGTGTAGCCAAATACTTTATCCTCTGGTGGACGGTCTTTGGTGCCAACCCTCTGTGCACCTAGCTAGGCCAGCCCTTAGACAGCAGACACATAACATAATCTGTCTCTGAGCTCATATTCATCAATTTCCCAGCTTCCATAGACTCTGTCAGAGTCTATCTGCCATGGGCACACCCTTTTGTAACCAAGTATCCCCCAAATCATGAGATGGCATCAGAGGAGGAGAAAAGCAAAGGCCCATTTTTAAAGAAAGAATATTAGGGGGCAGCTAGATGGCACAGTGCGTAGAGCACCGGCCCTGAAGTCAGGAGGACCTCAGTTCAAATCCAGCCTCAGACCAAACACTTAACATTTACTAGTTGTTTGACCCTGGGCAAGTCACTTAAACCCAACTGCCTAAAAAAAAAAATTAGCTTTCTTGATAGTTCTGAAGCCAATGATCTAAGGGCAGACTTATACTGGTGAATACTTTTAGTGTTGGTACTGAATTCTGCAGGCACATATTTCTTTATTCATTAATATTTTAACTATGAATTCTATTAAAGACTGTTTAAAATGAAGAGCTCAGCTGTTCATCTTAAATAAATGTGTTCCTACTATTTATTGATGTTAATGTTAGGACATAGAATCACAGAGGACCTAATGAGGTCATGGGCTTCAGTTCCTCAGCCTCAGTCCAAAGCACTGGCCAGTGCCAGAGGGTGAAAAAAAGAAGGGGCATGTGCCAGGTAAGCCAAATGGTCACCTCAACCACCAGCTCCCTCACACCTGGCTAGAGACAGCTCCTCTATCTTCTCAGTCTCCTCTGCTGAATCTTTATCTAGGTCAAGCCTGCTAATGGTAGGTGGCGCCCAAGGCTCTGTCCTGGGCCCTCTTCTCTTCTCCCTCTATAATATCTCACTTGGTGATCTCATCAGCTCCCATAGATTCAATGAGCATCTTTATATAGGTGGTTTCCAGATCTCTTTATCCAGCCCTAACCTCTCTCCTGACCTCTAATACTGCATCTTCAACCGCCAATTAAACATCTCCAGTTGGATGTCCCATGTTGTTGTTCAGTTGTTTTCAGTCATGTCTGATTCTTTGTGACCTTATTTGGGGTGTTCTTGGCAGAGGTACTGGAGTGATTTGCCATTTCCTTCTCTAACTCATTCTACAGATGAGGAAACTGAGGCAAAGATGGTTAAGTGACTTGCCCAGGGTCACACAGCTAGTAGGTATCCGAGGCCAGATTTGAATTCACTAAGAGGAGTCTTCCTGACTCCAGGCCCAGCATTCTACCTGCTGCGTCACCCAGCTGCCCTACCTGTGCCTGCCTAGCACATAGTGATTAATAAAAGCTGGTTGGCTTGATTTGATTCTCTGGGCCTCTAACATCCCTTGCAGCTGTAGCTCTTGTAGAATATTACAGGAAATATAGGAAAGTGTTGTCAGTCAGTGGGAGGAGCCAACTTTCAGAACCTAAACTCTGTGCCTGGTTTGGCCTCTCTGTGCGGCGCTTATTAGGCAGGGTGGTACATTACCCTTGCCTGTGTTTGGATCTCATCCCCCTGGCAGACCGCAAGCTCTGTGACAGCAGAGACCAGGCCTTGTCTAAACCTAGTGTCACTGGGGGTTGAAGCCTGGATCATTTGCATAACACTCTCCCCATTGTTGGAGAGGCTGAGGACTTGGAAGTCGCTTGGCACACAATTGCTTAGGAGGAGAGAGACTTTCTTCTTGTTTCCTGCTTCAAAAGAGGATACACATTCCAGACCCTCGGGCAGAATCTGAAAAAAAAAAGAACAGACTTTGGAAACAGACAAGTAGGAGAAAGCCATCCTCCCAGGTGTGTGCTGGTAAATGTTTAGCAAGTGGCTCTCGGCAAAGCAGACCACACCTTTACGGATCGGCAAGGTTAACATTTTCTCCCTCACTTTTTAAAGTCTAGACAACCAACAAAACAATAAATCAAGCCCTGCTTTGTAGCAGTTGCCACATTCTGAAGTGTAAATGCTTGCATGGACAATTTAATGATGGATGCTCATGAGCCAGTAAGAGCTGGCACCAGCCCAACCCTCCATCTCCCCCAACATGTCCAACTTCCAGAATCTGTTCCCTTCCTTTGGGAATTCTCCCCAGAGAGGATTTGCAACCACATGTGTCCTCTCTTGAAGTAGGAAGGAAGTCTCTCTTCCCAAGCAGGTATGCAACGAGTCCTTACCAGTGAAGACCGTCATGCAAACGGTCCAGGCTTGAATGTCGGGCTACATTTGTTTATCCTCCATGACCAGTATAGGGCTCTAACCAGTGGAGGTGTGTGCAGCAACAAAGTTTTGATGGATGGATAGATGAATGAATGAATGAATGAATGAATGAATGAATGAATGATTCTCTTGCTGTGCCATGATAGACCTCTAAGAAGTAAGAGAGCAAGCCTCAGGTAGTAGAACAGGGCCTATGTATCAGGAGACCTGGACTTGAGCCCCGGCTCGGCAACTAACTTCAAGTGTGACCGTGGGCAAGGCAAGGTCATACTTTCTGTGCCTTGGTGTCTAAAAAGAGGAGGGCTCTAGGTGGGCTCCAAGGCCCCCTTGGCTCTTCTGTGCTTCTCAGTCACTCAACCTTTCTGTATCCCCCTATGGCTTACCACCCATATGACAAAGTATATTATTATTGTCATCATTCAGAGCTCATTTCTCTGGCCCTTTCTATCCACCAGCTCACCAGAGTCTCAAAGCAACCACGGGAGAGGAGTGCTACAAGTATCAGTGTTCCCATTTTACAGAGGAAGAAACTAAGGCACAGAGAGAGTAGATGACTTCAGCACAGCCACACAGCTAGTAGCAGAGGCAGGATGGGAACCCAACTCTTCCTGACTCCGAGCCAACTCCACTATGCAGTCTCTCAAAATAATAGAGGCTTTTTAGCACTGAAAGGAGGGGCTTAACGTAAGTGTACATTCTAGGCCTCCCTTATCTTATTGCCCTTCCCCACCCAAATTTCTTCAGTAAAAACTGCCTAGTATGTGAACTATCTTCAGCAGTTGGGTTTCTTTCCTTCACCTCCAAGAGGGACGGCATTAGTCTAGCCACATCATAAACTTTCAATCCGTAATTGTCAACAAAGCAGACCGGATTGGCCCAAAGGTCCTTCTCAGTCCTAGGAGCCAATGCCTGGCCTCAGCACTTGAAGTAAAGTCACAAACCCAGTACTGATTCCTTTCAATGCATTGAGGGGGTTGGGAAGTTCAAAAGGGTGAATACAGGGAGACCTATGGGACTAGCTGCCGTGTCTATAGTGCTTTACAAACATCTCATGTGAGCCTCACGGTTACCCTTTGAGGCAGGTACTACATACATGACAGATGAGCTCAGAGTAAGGGTGTGACTTGCTCATGATCCCAGGGTCAGAAATGGAATATGAACTCAGTTTATCCTCATTGAGTTCAGCACAGTCTATCCACTGTCTCCCCATGAAAACATTACAGCCATGAATGAATGAATGATAAAGCATTCACTAAGCACTTACTATATGTTAAGCACTGTGCTAAATGCTGGGGAAACGAATACTAGAAGCAGATAGCCCTTGTCTTCGAGGTGCTTAGTGGGAGAGACAACACTCAAAGGGGAGTGGTGGCCAGGGAGAGGTCAGAAAATTACAAGGATGACCAGTGGGGCCATGGGAGTAGATTGACACACTCCCAAGTGTCAATAGCAGGGTGGTTTGATCATGGTTCAGAGTCCAAAAGCTGGGTTTGGGTGAAGGGGGAGGGGGGCAAGTTTCTCAAAGATGAGAAGTTGGGTGGTGAGATTAACAGACGAGATGCGAGTGAAGTGATGCATGGAGAAGCAAAGAGCTAGGACTTCCTGTAACTCTCTGTGATACATCAAGAGACAGGAAGGCCACTCCCTCTACACTGTCCATCTAGCTAGCTATGCCCCTCCATTTTGTGCGCACTCAAACAAACACACACACACACACACACACACACACATCAAGCAAGCAACCATCCTCCTTTCTCCATAACTACCACAAGCTCATCCTCTACCCAAGTCAAAAATTGTCCACACAAGGTTGCCCAAGAAATTACAACATGACAAAGACATCTTTGCAACACACTCAAGAATCTTGCTGATTGAGAAACAAGTGACTAGGAGACTTCCCCTTTGCTGGCCTCCTTCCCCATCTCAGCTTCTCATCATCCTGACATGATTCCACTCTCATGGCTCCACTATCAATCATACAATCTCCCTTCCATCTGATGCGAAGCAGTTGCCCTATCCCAAGGGAGAAATATACCAGAGCACTTTCCCAAAACCCATGAGCTCTGCTAGACCTGGAGGAGGAGAGAACAACAGGTTAGTAGGGCCCCATGCTTAGCCCCATCCTCTCATTAGTGTTTCCTGGCCAGGTCTTTCTATGTGGTAATTTATTCTATCTCCCTCTCAAAGACACCAGACCCTCTGGTCCTATTACAGTTACCTGGGCCCCAACGCTCCTGGATTGACCCCAGACATGTGGCACTAGAACAACCCTTTCAAATCTAGAACTACCTTTGGATATCCAAGACAAGCTCAGTCTACCCTCATATCTTTAGGACCCTGGGAATCGGCCTCTACAGGCTGTAAGGGACCTTAAAAGTCATCTAGTTTAGCCTCCTACACTGTGCAAAAAGTCCCTCCTAAACTTCAAAAAAACCTGGAAAGACTTACATTAACTGATGCTGGGTGAAGTGAACAGAACCAGAAGAACATTGTACACAGTAACAGCAACACTGTGCAATGACTGACTTTGACAGACTTAACTCTTCTCAGCAATGCAATGATCCAAGACAATTCCAAAAGACTCATGCTGGAAAATGCTATCCACATCCAGAGAAAGAGCTATGGAGTCTGAATGCAAATCAAAGCATACTTTTTTTTTGTTTCTTCTTTCTTGTGGTTTTTCCCTTTGGTTCTAAATCTTCATTACAACTTGATGAATGTGGGAATATGTTTTTTTTTTTTAAAGTCTCTCTTACAATGACTCCAGTCATGAAGAACTCATTACTCTACCAAGCAGCCCATTCTCTTTGGGGACTTTTAGAAACTTAGAATGTTCTTCCTTACATTTAGCTGAAATCTACCCTGTAACTTCCAAGTTCTCCCCTTTTAGTACTGCCCAGAATAAACGTACTCCCTTTGCCATAAGACTTATATATTTTTACAGACCCAATAACACATCCATATAGATGTTCCTTCCACCTGGTATAGATTGCCACCCAGTCATGCCTTCTCATACTCTACAACCCCTGTCTTTGTTGCTTTTATGGGTGTGTGAATACCATCTCCAATCATGGATGTTTTCCAAGACATCTTCTATCACATGAAAACCCTTCACATACTCAGAGGCAGCTCACAGGAGGACTAGTCAATTCCAGAAGCCCCCTGAAAAAAACAGCCATCCTCTGACCTTTTGGCATTCCCAGCAAGGCCAGAACCAATTATTCTGGAGTCTGCAGCAATCAAGAAGTATGTCCCAGGGTAAGCAGCAAAATCGAATATTTAAGGGGAGGGGGGAGGGAAGAGACCCTGAACCTCAAGACACAATGTTCTCTAAGCAGAGACTCCATTGTGGCAGGGTTAGGAAGTAAGAGTCCCCAGTGACACATGACCAATGTTGGAGGTCAGAAAGGGAACAGAGCAGGGCAGGCTAGAAAGGAGTTGGTGGGGGCAAGGGAGAACAATAGTCCAGTTAATAGTTTCTTATTTAAACTAATTTTGCATGCTAACTAGGGTTTCAAGCTTATTGGTTTCTACCTGGTGGAGTTCAAGAGCTGGCAATACCCTCTAAATTTCAGCACCTTGGGGCAACACTCCATCGCCCCGCCTTAGTTATTGCTCTGATTCCCAGACTAGCCTGAGTATTCATTTGTATTTATTAGTCACATATGCTATATTTCCCCCAATCATTTAAGGAGGTAAAAAGCAGAACTGCATCAACATTCTATAGAGCTATACACTTATCTGCCTTAAAAAAGAAACAGGACAGCATTTCAAGTCACTGGCTACAGCAATGATTCAGTGGAAACAAAGCTGAGTTTTATATTTTCCTGGTTTGGTTGCATCACATCCATCAGGACTAGGTTTCTATACACATTCTTCAAGAGGATAGGGACCAGGAGGAAGGGCAGCGAGGTGGCACAGTGGACAGAGCACTGGCCCTGAAGTCAGGAGGACCTGAGTTCAAATCCAGCCTCAGACCAAACACTTGACACTTACTAGCTGTGTGACCCTGCGCAAGTCACTTAACCTCAATTGCCTAAAAAAAAAAAAAAAAAAAAGGATAGGGACCAGACCTATGGTTTCACTGGCAATGGGAACTCCTGGATAAGCAAACTCTCTCCCTCAGTACAGGGTAACATCTTTTATATAACTTGCAGTCTTAGAGAGTTGCCTGGATCACTGAAGGTTTAAGTGACTTGCCCAGTATGTCAGAGCCAGAACTTGAACCCTAGTCTACCTGGCTCCACGACTTGTTCTCTATCCGTTATATGGTACAAGGAAAAATGGCTCTGGGATTAGGAAGACCTGGGTTCAAATCCCACCTTTGACACTTAATGGATAAGTATCCCTGGATCTCTCTTAGACTCAGTTTCTTCATCTTCAATATGGATATAATAGCACTTGTGAGACTCAAATGAGAAATTATTCATTGTACACATTTTTCAATATCATAACTAAAGCAATTTCATTGTGCCAGAGAAAGTACTGTCTCCACAACCGCACCATAATAAACTCTTTGGAGGCATTTAATAATAATGACATTTGGGAAAGTTCTCGAAGGTCCCAGAACCTGCCAGGCTAAGGAGAGGTCCAGCCACCTCTGATGATCCCTCAGATTCTGATCTGTTAGATTTCAGGAGAGGAGATGCCCCTGTGGGCCTCCCACCTTCCTCATCTGTCAGCTTTGTTCCCAGGAATATTATGAAAAGGCCTGGAGGACAGCTTTCAACGTGCACATCAAAGGGATGGGTCTTCTATAAAGGAGCTATTCGTAGACAGTGACAAGAATGCCACAGGGTGGGTGAACAGTCTCTGTATTGCCAAAGGGAATGCCACAGCAATGGCATGACAGAGCCACTGATTCATGGGAGTACTTGGGCACAATTCAACCCACATTGATTAAGTGCCTGATTATTATTATCAATAATAATAATAACAACAATAATAGCTATGTGCCAGGCAATGTGTTGGGTGCTAAGAATACAAAGGCAAAGCAGATCAGCTTTTGCCCTTAGAGAACTTACAGTCTTCTGGGAGATAGGATACAATATGTACCCAAGGAAGCAAATACAAAGTAAATATAAAGAATTGCAAAGTCATTTCCAGAAGGAAGGAAGGGAAACAAGCATTTGTTAAGCACTTACTGTGTGCCAGGCACTGTGCTAAGTGCTTTACAAATATGATTTCATGTGATCTTCACAACAGCCCTGGGAGGTAGGCGCTATGGCTATCCCCATTTTACAGATGAGGAAACTGAGGCTGAGAGGTTAAGTAACTTGCCCAGGATCATACACCCAGTAAGTGCTGGCAGTCAAATCTAAACAGAGGTCTTCCCGACTCCAGGCCCAGTTAGCCATCTCTCCATTGCACCACCTGCTGCCTCTATGAGAAAGTGTTAAAAAGTGAGGTAGATGGGGGTGGGGGGTGGATAGCCAGCTGGCCAGTTTGACTTGACCCTCTAAGAGCACACCCAAGGAACTGGCTAATTTTACACGTAAGTGACCATGCACTGCTATATGATCTTAACTTGTAATTTTCATTTAAGAACTATACGGATTTGAGTTGTGTTATGTGGGTTGCTTTGAAACCAACACCCAGCTTGGAGTTATTTACCTTTTGGTTACTCCATTTCCCCCTTATATTACTCCCCCTTCCTAATAACCCCAAATTTACCAATATTTATCTTCTAAAGAGGAAAAAAATCAGGACTCTCTCTAGAAAACAATGCATGTATGGGCCTGATCTTGCCTTGAAGTCCCATAGCAAGGTAAATGTCCCAGAAGACCACTGCCCTGGACTCTTCGTGGCCACAAACCAAACTGGCTCTGACCCAGGTCAAGAAGGGGAAGGCCAGAGAGCTCTGCTCTTCTCCAAAGAGCCTCAGGACTGTGTTGTCCTTGGTATCAAAGACTCCTGGGGGGTCAGCTTGTCTGTAAGCCCGATCCAAAGGTCTGCGACCACCATAAGCCAAGCCAGCCTCTTTCCAACACCACTGATCCTTGGGCCTGTCTGCAGATTGGGGAGGAACTTGGGCTGAATTGCCAAGAGCTGGTCCAGATCTAAGGGTGAAGGTGCCCTATGGGGAGCTGGGAGAGGAGAAAGCACTTGGATTCCCAGTCAGACTCAGGTTGGAATCTCACCTCTACTGTTTGTAACCTAGTTTACTGCATGTCCTTGGGCAAATGCCCCAGTTTCTTCATCTATCAAATGAGGGGTAAGACGAGATGGCCTTTCTGAGGTCCCTTCCAGCTTTAGATCTAGGCTCTTATGGTCCTACTGTGTGTTCAGTGCAATGTGAGGCTCTGAAGAGGACACCAAAGAAGGATAAGGGAGGCTTAGTGGTACAGAAGAAATTGTACAGGTTCTGGACTCAGAGGCCCTAGGTTCAAATCCTGCCCTGATGCTTATTACTTACACAAGCTTGGTCGTCACCTAACTTACTTAGGCCTCAGTTTCCTTGCCTGTAAAATGAGGGGGTTGGGCTCAAGGGCTTCCTGTAATTCCTTTCCAGCTCTAACTCTGTAATCCTATGTGTGACCTTGGGCAAGTCATTCCATGTTCCTGGGTCTTTCAGCTCCCTTATCTGGAAAATGAGTAGTTTGGACTAGTCCAGTGGTATTAAAGCCTGTAGAAACAGAAGTCATTAATCCATACATAAGGATCCTTGCAGCTCCCAAGTCGACTTAGTTTTAAAATGTGATATTCTCTGTGCTTTGTTATGTGATTCATTTTAACGTGGTTAAGGCTGCAGTTGGGAGTGTTGTCCCACTGGCTTCGTGTCTGACCCCTCTGAACTGGATGGCTCTGGAGCTGGAGGTGGGGGAGGAGGGTGACCGCCGCTCCAAGGCGGGCCACGCTGGGCCAGATCGTAGCCTGGTCTGCTCCTTTTTCCCTACCTTCCTTGCCAGTCACAAACCATCTGTCCTGTTTGGAGGCACCAACCTGCTAGCTTGCCCTGCTCCCAGCCTCTGCAAAAGCATATGGGGCTCCTTACCGATTAAGGGTTGTGATGGAAAGGGAACCACGTAGGCCAGGCAAGGGAAAGGAATCATCTGTGACAAAGCACGGTGTCCCTGGTCCAAAAGCCAGAGCCATATTCATGTCATTCAAGTCCTGAAGTCTGAAGAAGCAACCCATCACGACTAGAAATGGCACCAGGCTCATCATCTTCCCTCCTTTCAGTAGTATATTGCCTATTCCACTTGCAGCATGACTCAGTATCTGGCACAGAGTGCTTGGCTTGGAGGCCTGTGTGACCTGAGGCAAATGATTTCTCTTCTCCAAACCTCAGTTTCCTCATCTGTAAAATGGGGAGAAGAATAGCACCTACCTCACAAAGTTGATGCCAAGACTAAATGAAATCACAAACATAAAGGGCTAGGGAAATCTCAGCCTTTCAGGGCTCAACTCAAGGGTGACCACCACCAGACTTGTCCTGCTGCCCCCTCCCCATTCCCAGCTGTTGATGCTTCCCACCATACACTCAGAAGTTACTTTGGATACATTTTATATAGTTTCTCTGCCTACATGCTGTCCCCCCTCTCACTCCTCCCAATGGAAGCACCCTGAGGACAGGCATCAGTTTTTCACTTTTTGTTTTGTTTTATCTTTCTATCCCCAGCACTAAGCATAGTGCCTGGAACAGAAGAGGTGCTTGAGAAATGTTTATTTGAGTTAAAGTCTCATTTCTACTATTATTAAGAAAGAACAAAGGAACAATTAGATGGGTTTGGCACCAGAGAGTAACCTAAATTACATTTTTTAATTAAGGAGTAGGTTAAAAGTGGCAGTATCTTGTTCAAATCCGTGCACGCACCAGATTGTTAGGACAATCACTTGTTTTGACAAGTTAAATGTTACTCTAAATATTGTGTCGCAAAAAAAATTCTCTCCACCAGTGATATTGGCTGATTAGTCTTTATTTACATCAACAAAGTTGATCTATTTGAAGCATTAATTAGTTTTACCATTGTGGTGGCCTTTCCATTAAAAACAAACTCTAAAAAGAAATAGAAAAACAAATGTTTGCTTGTCAGTATTTTCAATTCACTGTCAGTTTTTTCCAAAATCTTGACCCTTGGGACTCTTCTAGGAGTCTCCAAAGAGTTCAAGTCTCCCAATAGCTGGATGAGAAGGGCAAGTAGGGTACACCATTCTCACTTAAGAAGACACACCACAATCAGAACTCCTACCACAGAAATTCAAAGTGCTTTAAAAACATCTCATCATTTTAGTCTTCACAGCCCTACTTTAGGGTAACTACTACTATCCTATTTTACAGAAGGGGAGGCGGAGGCAGAGACCCCAAGGAAGTGGCCATGGTTCCATGGTCCATTAAGGGAACTCTTGTCCTCTTCACCAGCCTGCCCATAGCAGGGGTGGGTAAGAATGTGTGCCAACCAACCTTCCCAACTTCATGACTTTCAAGGACAAGAACAGAAGGCCTGGCAAAAATAAGCCTGTAGGCCAGCAAGACGGGGGGAGGATTGCGGCTTTGTTTGCAAGCCAACATAGGTATCTGCCTCTTCCAGGAATATTTTGCTAACTTTGGATTTCATAACCTTATAAAGCCATTCTGAGCTCTATCCTGGGCCAGCAGCTGGAAATCTCCTACAAGCAGACTAGAGGATGACCCAACACCATTGTCTAGCCTTACAGGCAAGACTGTGGATCCCACTCTGGTGAAAGGTCACCAAGGAGCCTTGTCTGCCCCATGGCAATGTGTAGTCAGCCCCCTTTCTCCGTCTTCATCTTCCTCCAGTGTCCCAGGAGAAAGAGTGCTGCCCTTGGAGTCAAGGTGTCTGGCTTTGAGACCTGGCCCTGCCTCTCTAGCCTGGTGTGACTTTGGACAAGTCAGTCACCTGCCCTCTCTAGACTCATTGTCCTCTTTTATAAAATGAGCTGAGCTCTGATGTCCCTTATGGCTCTAACAATCACAACAATGAAAAAATGCTGCCAATGGCTATCGCAAAACAGTACAAAAGCATCAAGTTTCAACACACCAAGTACACTGCTCCATGCAGCTCACTTTCCCTCTCCACGTCGTCAGAGCCCAACAGAAGCACTGGCTTTGGAGTCAAAGGACCCGGGTGCAAATCTCAGATCTGCTAAGTATTAGCTATGTGCCCTTGGGCAAATCAACTCCTTTCTCTGGACCTCAGTGTCTTCATCCATAAGAGGAAGAGAGTGAAAGATGCTCTGTAAGGCTCATTCCAACTTCAGGTTCAAGGATCTGAGGAACTGAGCCAGCCAAGTCATCTGCCAGTACCCCCACTAAGCGCAAGAAGGTGACCCTGGGCTCTCCAGGGTTATGCTCGCAAAGTGCAAGTGTGGCCAAGTCTCGGAACCACTGAGGGTTATCTGTGGGCCTCGAATTCACCAAGTTCCTATAGTCCTTGGGGCAATCACAAGCCAATGTTTCAACCACGGTGGCTCTCTCAGACCCTGTCCTAAATCAGAGATGGGTGGAGCCCTGCCTCAGTGGACAGCGGCCTGTTGGTGAAGCCGCTAGTCTGTGAAAGACCACTCCCCTCAGTGGCCCACACTCAAGGGTAAATGGCGTCCTTCACTGCAGGACTGCTAAGGGGGTGTGCTGACCCTGGCTCAGCCTCTGGCTGTCTGAGCTGCCTGGGCTCCCTTGACTGTAGTGGCAAACAAAACTGCCAAAGGAAAGGCAGAGGCAAGGGAGAAGTCGGGGAGTAAATGAAGCAGGCATCCCTTTGAAGCAAAAAGCGATTGAGCATGTCAATGGTGCCTCTGTCACAAAACACAGGAGTTCACCATTTGAAGGAGGTTTCCGAACCTACTGAAGTGGACAGACCCATCCAGCTGTCTTGTGGTCCGAAGACCTGGCACTGAGTCCTGGCTCTGCCACTTCAGGAAAAGGTACCCCAGGAAAGTCGCTTAAACTCTCTTAGGTCTCAGTTTCCTCATGTGAAAAATGGCACTAACGGTACTTGCTCTCCACACCCAGGACCAGAGACTAAGAGCTTGAAGGGACCTTCAAGGCTATCACATCCAAACGTTGATTTTACAGATGAGGAAACTGAGGCCCAAAGAGGGAAGACAACTTCACAGAATTCCAGACTCCCAGGATCTCTGAGTTGGAAGGGTTTTCAGGGACCATCCAATTCAATCCATACCTGAAAAGGACTCCTCTCTGTACCACCTCCTAGTGCTGCACAAGAGGCCTTGAGTCTCTGCCATATGACAAGCAGTTAAAGGAAATAGGAAGGTTTAGTTTGGAGAAGAGACTGGTGGGGGGGAGACAAACGATTACTATTTTCAAGTATTCAAAGGGCTGTTATTAGGAAAAGAGATCTGATTTGTTCCATTTGGCCCCAGAGGTCAAAACTAGACATATCAGGCACAAGTTAGAAAGGGGCAAGTCCAGGTCTGATGGAATGAAAGGCTTCTAGAAGTACACTCGGTGACCTCAGGAGGCAGGGGCTCCTCCCTTCCTGGAGGGCTACACCAAGAAGCTAGATGGTCCTTTGTAGGGTGTGGTACAGTAAGGATTGTTTTTTTGCTTCCAGGTTGGTCTACATGCTTCAAAGATCTTTTCCAGCTAAACAATTCTGCAATTTGGTGTTCCTGTCCTAATGGTAGTAGGCAATGGTAGGGCTTCGATTTCAAAGTGGGTCCAAAATAGCTGAATTCAACACCTTTCCACTGCACTTGTCAACTTTGAACTCTCGAGAAATGTCTCCCCACATACAACAATACCTCCTCCCCCATCCCTGAACTGAAAAGGCTACTGGGGCAGTCAGTCTTCTGCCCCAGCAGCAGCCCAAAGGTTATCACCTACACCTTCGGCAACTTCTCCCACTTTGTCTGACTGGAGATCTGCAGGTTGGGAGTGCTGAGCTCTGAGCTGTTTCCTTTGGAAGCATAGTACAGGCTGCGCAAGGCCATAGACTGTAAGAGGGCCTCTCGAGCTCGGGACACCTCAATGTTTTGTTCTTGTGAGATCTGAAGGCTGATGTGACTCAAGTTGTTCATCAGTAGATTGGAAGCCACAAGACTGGTCACAGAGTGGCATCGGGTCAAGTTCTCTTCAAAAACCTGCTTATAGAGCTCATCCACCTTTTTTTCCACATAGCTGTTAAGCATTGAGTTGGACAGGGGCTGCCTATGCAGGAGGATGCTTCTTTCTCGAACCTCATCCCCAGGCAGGAACTTGTATGCCACAGGGGGCGGCCTGCTGGGGATGGAAGAATGGCCCAGTGGGATGTCCTCTGAGAGAAGCAGTGGCCCGGTGAAAGCCTCATCATGGACATGGTCCATGAAACAACCAGAATCATAAGCGTGCCCCACTCGATTCCCCCCAATATGGAGGTCAGGATAGTTCTGGCAGATGCTGGTGCAGGACCACGAGCGATACAGATCCAGCTCGTTTTCTTCTGGTGGGGCTCTTTGGGGGATCTGCAAAGCTGCAGATGCATTACCCTGGAGGGCTGCCCCCTGCTGGCCCTGCGGCACCACCCCATCTGCCGATTTCTGCAGGCACATGTCCTTACTGTGCTCCGGGCAGCTTGCAGGCCAACCTTTGGCCAGCCTTTTCACTTCAGTGGAGGGAGGCTTAACATCTTCGCTCTCCAAAAGCTGGTTTGTCCAAGTTTCCTTTTTCTCTTTGGGGTTCTGCTTACATATGTGTGTTTTGTAGGGCTTAGTGTGTTCTCGGTACAGGATACCGGGTAAGAAAGCTTCTGCTAGCATTTTGTCAGACAAGGCTGCTAACCAGCAGAGTGCAGTATAACCCTAAAAATGAAGAATTCACATAAGACATACTGAGCAAATGGGCAGGGGGGATTCTAGCAGAAGACGTTTGGTCTGCAGATTTGGTATGATCGGGCACCCATTTTCTTATTGATAAATTACACACACACATACACACATACATACACACACATACACACACATATACACTTATACATATATACACTCACATACACATATACACAGGCACACACACGAACACATGTACACACATACACATAGAAACACATAATACACATATACACATACTCACATACACATACATACACTCACACACAGGCGAACACATGTACACACATACACAGTCACACATATGCATACACTCATATATATGCACACACACACACACACACACACACACACACACACACACACACACACTGCTAGCCATTTCTGGCCTATCTTCTGACCAAGCCGCCCCCTCCAGCCATCATCCTCACCTCTCCCCACCCCATAACGTTGGAATCTGCCCTCTCACTGCCCGGCTCTGAGAGGCAAGCTTGTCCTTTCCCTTGCCCAGGCCTCTACCAACTTGCCCTTCATCTCCATACCATCCCCTACCCTTTTCCAGCTCCCCTTGATGACATGATATCTTCCCCCATTAGAATGGAAGCAGGGACTGGCTTGCTTGTTTATATTCGTACTCACTGGGCTTAGCACAGTGCCTGGCACATAGTGCTTAATAAATGCTCGTCTATCTATTATTCTATGTGCATTATAAAATTTCCACAAAAACATCCACTGAAAATGGATGAGATCCAACATTTCTTAATTTACTAATAAACCACTAATCTATTAAGTGTTTCTGTGTGGGCCAGGTACTGGTAATGTAAGCACTAAAAAGCTTCCATTCTGATGGGGTAGACGACAAGTACAGATAAAAATACATCTGGGACAAATGTAAAGCAAACAAACGGACATAAAAAAGAGTGAAACACAAGGCCCCTAGGAAGGCAGCTTGAGCAGTTTTATGAGAGCAGGAAAGACTTTGTGCAGAAGGGGGTGCTTGAGCTCCATCTTAAAGAAAGAGAAGGCCTCTAAGGGAAAGGTGAGGAGAGAACATATCCCAGGGATGGGGGATGGGCAGGGGGCCCCCATGGAGAAGGGAAATGAACCAAGAGAATGCCAGTTGGGTCTGGGATGGCAGAGTGCAGAAGAGGGAGTAATGCGGGAACACTGGAAAGATAGCTTGGGGCCAGGTTGGGGAGGGATTTAGAAGCTAAACAGAGGAGTTTGGTTTGGTTTGAGTTATTCTGGAGGCCATGGGGACCCACTAGAGTTGGTTGAGTAGGGCAGTTGCATGATTAGATCTGTACTTCAGGAAGCTCGATGTGCATCAGTGTAGAGAATGGACTGGAGTGGGGAGAGGCTGGAGGCAGGGAGACCAAGCAGGAGGCAGCTGCAGTAATCTTGGGGAGAGGAGATGAGGGAGCTGTGGAAGCAGAGAGAAGGGGTCAGATGGGAGAGATGTGAAGGTAGCAACAGCAAGATCTGGCAACTGATTGGATACAAAGAGCGAGGGAGAGGGAGGGACCGGGAATGACATCAAGGCTGTGGACCTGGGTGAGTGGGTGACAGAAATAGGGAAGGAGGAACAGTTTAAGGGGAAACATGATGGGTTCAGTTTTAGACACAGTGAGTCTAAGATGTCTGTGGGAGATCCGGTTGAAAATGCCCAATAAGCAACTAGTGATATGGAACTAAAGCTTAGTGGAAAGACTGAGGCTAAGTATGGAAATCTGGAAGTCATCCATATAGACATTGACAGTTAAAGCCGTGGGGTCTGATGAAGTCACCAAGAGAGGACAGAAGGAGAAGGGAAGACAGACCACGACAGAACCTGGGAGAACGGCCACATTAGGGGCCAAGATTGTGGGTGATGAGTCAACAAAAGAGGCTGGGAACAAGTAGTAAGACAGGAGGTAAATCAGGAGAGAACAGTATCAGGAAACCCCAGAGACGAGAATGTCCAGGAGAAGGTGGTCAACAATGTCAGATTTTGCAGATGGGTCACTCTGGATGAAGACTGAGAAAACATCATCAGATTGGATCATTAAGAGATCGCTGGTAACTTTGGAGATTGTACCTTCAGTTGAGTGATGAGGTTAAAAGTCAGACTACAAAAGGCTGGGGAGTTTGAGAGGAGAGGAGGTGCAGGCAGGTAGACAACGTTTAAAAGAAGAATGGCTAATGACAGGAGGAAAGATATAGGAGATTGGTGAGGGAATGAAAGGGTCTAGTGAAGGGGTTTTTAAGGATGGGAGAGTCATGTCTGAAGGCCGCAGGGAAACAACCAGTTGATAGGGAGAGATTGATGGGGGGGGTGACTGAAGGGAGATTAAGTGACATGTAGAGGAGGTGGCCTTGACCACTCCCTCTTTGGAAAAAACTGGGGGAAAGGAGGAGAGAATGAAAGATGACAGAGAATGAGACAAGAGGGAGCTCAATTTTTTTTTCAGTAAAATAAGAGTCAAGGTCCTCAGCTGAGAAAGAGGGGGGAGGGAGAGGTGTGAGGGGCTTCAAGAGTGAAGAGCAGATTTGGAATAGCTTCTGCAGGAGTGAGATAGGGAATCAATTAGGGATGAATAAAAGAACTGCCCTGCTTCAGTGAGAGCCCAGCTTTGGTTGGAAAGTCAGCATGGTTGTGAGATTTCCTCGAGCTTTGTGCAGTATCCCCTGAGTAGGAATGAAGGAGGCAGATGGTGATGAAATAATACCTGATTCCAGACTTAACAGGGAGTCACTGGGATTTATTGGGTAGGGGAGTGACATGTTCAGGCCTGGGCTTTAGGAAGATCATTTTGGTAGCTGTGGGGAGGGGGGAAGGCTTGAAACACGGAGGCCAAAGAGGCTATTACAATAGTCCAGGAAAGGGCCGATGAGGGACAGAACTGAAGTGGTGGTCATAAGAGCAGAGAGAAAGGGACATATGCAAGAGATGTTGGAGAGGTAGAAAAGACAAGATTTGGCAACTGGTTAGATATGGGGATTATGAGAGTGAGGACAGGGCTGACTAGGAGGGGTGGAAGCTGGGCGACTGGAAGAAAGATGGCACCCTCAAAATAGTAGAGTTTGGAAGAGGTACCATTGGTGGGAAAGGCCATGGGATGTTTGCTGAGGAAGATCACATCCCAGTGATGCCATTGGCCCAGCCTGTAGGACTCACTTCACTCCCTCCCAAAACCAAAAGGGGGAGGGAGGGCCCTTACTCATTCAATGGTGCTCAGGGCACCTAGCCAAGCCCTGAGGTGATTTGGGAGCCAAGGGGTGGAAACACCGAGGGACACGGTGGAGGGGGATGGGGTTTTGCCTGGATCTGGTCAGGTTAAAGACAACCGTGAGGGGCCAACCCTACCTGGGCAGCCCTGGTGGGCCAGGGTGGGAGGGGATAGAGTGGAGTAGCCTTGAGTGAGGATGAGAGAAGGGAGTGGTGTTGGAAACAAGCCCAGGATTGTCACTGATGCCATACCACGTCTGCTACTTTGGAGGACCTGGCTACAGACAGGTGCTTTTAGGGAAGCTGTGTTATATAGACAAATGGACGCTGGCTTAGGACTGAGAAGGTTCACACCCTCCATGCACTGGCCCCCGGGCCCCTTCCTAGTCAATCTCCCATCATTGCACTTTTGTCCTGACCGTCCCCCATGCCTGGAGTGCACTCCTTTGCCTCACTGCCACTCCCTTCAAATCCCTGGCTTCCTTCTAAGGCCCAGCTCAAGCCAGTTCCTAGAAACAAGGTCCTTCCTTTTAAAGCCCTTCACTCCCCAGTCCTAGCCTGCTTTTCCAGGCTTATCATACATTATTACCTTGCATGTGCCCTCTTGCTTCTCACACACAACATCCCCATCTCCCACCTCCATGCTTTTGTAGGGCCTGTCCGCACTCCTCCCTCCTCACCTCCACTTCAGAGAATCCCCAATTCAGGTGCCTCCTCCTACATCACCTAACCACATCAGCTGCTAGTGCCCCCCCCATTACCTTGTCTTTAATTTATCTGTAGCCTGTATTTACTTCTATGTGCACAATGGCTGCACCATAGATCAAAATCACAATGAGCCCCTAGGAGGGACTATTTCATGCCTGTCAGACAGCAGACACTTTTTTTAATTGTCGAATGAATGGATAAAATAAAAATTCAATTAAAATATAAAGCTGTATAATAATTAAAATAATCTACATCACTTATAAATGTTCCCAGCACAGTACTAGAACCTAGGTGTCCTAGTACACGAGGTTCCTACCACACTGTAGGCACTGGATCCATGCTTTTATTGGTATAAGGAACTCCCTCCCTCATGAAAGAGGCACTGGTGCCCGGGCACTATTACCGGGGACCGTCTCTTCTCAACTTAGCCTAGAGAGCCACTTAGAGATCTGAGGGCTTAAGTGGTCTGCCCAGGGTCACACAGCCAGCATGAGTCAGAGGCAGGACCAGAACCCTTTCTTCATGGCCAGCTCTCTCTCCACACTGCCTGGGCATTGTACCACCCTACAAAGCCAACAGCTTCCAGGGAAGTGGGGGCCAAATATGCCACCAATTACTAATTTTTTTGAGTCCTAGGCTATTGGCAAGTAAGGCTAGCTCAGAGTGGGGCATGTCACTGTCCCTATTCCTAGGGAGCTACTTCTGTTTGGGATCTTGCCCAGGGCTCCATCTGCCAACATACCCATTTCCTGGCATGCCTTGAGCAGCCCCTTCCTTGGAGTCACAGGGAGGCCCTAGGAGCTTCCCCATATTCGAGGCCTGCAGGAGGGCATTTCACACAGAACATACCTGGCCCTTCCTCTCTGTTACCGTCCTAGGCTGTGATCTCTAAGCGTTCCAGGGCAAACTCCTTGGGGACAGGGTTCAAGGGCCTGAGGCTTACCTTGCTCCAAGGTCCCAGCAGCGCAGCACATGCAGCCACTCAGGACTGGCTGCCTTTTCTTGGTTCCTGCCAGAGATAGCCCTGACCACAGAGCACTCCTTCCCCTTTGGTGGCCAACCCAGTGGGAGAATTGCGTGAGCTGGTCACAAGGGCAGTAATGACAGGGCGTCGAAAGAGGATGTGGTAATGTGCACCCTGAGGGCCCAAGGCCAGGGTTTTCCCGGGAAGGGGGGAGATGACCCTTCTTCGGGGGAGTGGAAAGAAGCCCCCCCCACTTCCGCCCCGGGATCTCACTTCTGTCCTCAGGCTGCCTAGGCGCCCAGACACCCACCCCGACGGAACCCTCCGGGCCACTGGCTGCTGGCATCCCCGTGGGTACGGCCCTTTCATCATCCTTATGATTCCTCACACCAAGCTGGGGAGGGAGGGTAGGGGGGTGTTGTGCATATGGGATAGCGAGTGGTAGAACAGGCAGGGCCCCAAGTCGGCCCTGGGCTTTTGACAAGGAAGGAAACTGAGGCTCAGAAAGCTAGGGGACTTGCCCAAGATGCTACGGCCAGTGAGCGCCACTGGGGCGGGGCACACCCAGTGGGGGGAGGGAGAGGGGAGGGAAAGGGAGGGAAGGGGCGTGGACCGTCGCTCTCTTCAACTTTCCCTACCACTCACTGGTTCCCGTGGCCTGCCGGAGCTGCCCGGAACACTGCGGGGGCGAAGGGGGTGGAGGTGGAGTAGGAATGTGTTTGCGCATGCGTAAGTAGCGGAGCGGGCGGGGGCGGAGTTGGAGGAGGAGGGACAGCGGGTAGCGCCCATCCCATCGTCGTCTGGCCGGGCCGGCGCGACCCAACCTCGGCTAAACTGCTGCTCAAATAGCC
The DNA here is from genome assembly GCF_900497805.2 of Vombatus ursinus. Classification (NCBI taxonomy): domain Eukaryota; kingdom Metazoa; phylum Chordata; class Mammalia; order Diprotodontia; family Vombatidae; genus Vombatus; species Vombatus ursinus. Next base: position 4,090,638 of record NW_020944469.1, on the reverse strand, counting down.
AGCTTTGTGCGTATAACCCCGCCCTGCCTTCTGCTCTCAACTTCCTTCTCCACAGTACTCCTTTTAACTGGGAAGACAGCGTGACAAGGCTTCAGAGGACCTGGATTCGAATCCTGCCTGCCATCTTTGTGACCTTGGGCAAATCACTCAACCCTTCCGCGCCTCAGTAAAACGAGGAGGGAGGGGGTGGACTAGATGAGCCCTCAAGACCCTTCCAGGTCTAGATCTAATAAGGATCTTGGATCAACCCTGAAGTTGCCACCTTGCAGAGAGAAAGGGATGGGGGTGGGGGAATCCAGTCCGACCCTCAGGTAGTTCCAAGGAGTAGACTGAGGTCCCTCTAAGGAACATCGACTTGGCCAAGGTCTCACTGCTAGAAAGCAGCAGGGTTGGGAGTCGAACCCAGGTCGGCTGATGCTCTGGGTTCGGTGACTGGGCTCATTCCCGTTCGCCAATACACTTCCCTGTTTATGAAGCAGGCAGTCACATTAAACCAGCTAAAGTGACCGAACCGTTCCTGTTCTCTAACGCCAGGCTTAGCCCCTTGATTGCCTGGTGGCTGGGCCTGTTCTGAACATGGGAGAGGAGAGGGGGAGGGGATAAAAGGAGAATAGGGAGGGGAAAGAGTAAAGAAGAGGACGGGAGACAGAAAGAAAAGAGGTGGGGAGGGAGGAGAGAGGGACGAGGAAGAGGAAGGGGGGGGAGAGAAGAGGGAGGAGCAGGGGCGCGCAGCCCACTGCTTTAGATAATTAACCGAGCAAACGCCAGCCCTCTGTCATCCAAAGATACTGAGAATTGAAAACAGAACCCCATTGTCCCTTGTTGACCAATCAAGGGTGTCTTGATTGGTTTCCCTTAGCAACAGGAGAAGTGGGTGAGGGAGGACGCCCCTGTTACCTTCAGGTCGCCACCAGTGAAGTAGCAGATCCCAAGCTATCCCTCAGACGTTGCAATGAACATCTCTAGCTCTTTATTAAAGTTTATTACATCAATCAGTCCCAGTCCTTAGAGAAAAGTGCAACAGGAGGAAAAAAGAAGAGCTGAGAGGAGGAAGGAGGTCATTATTCCCTCCCTGGGAGTCAGTCACTTTATCTGTAAAATGAGAAACCAATGCTGACCTCCCAGGGTCGTGGTAAAACATTCCTTGTAACTCCAGAGAAGTAGGTAGCCCTCCTTCATGTTGCTACCCTTTCCTCGGTTTACTCTGTTAGCTTAGAAATGTATTTCATCGGGTAAATATTCCTAGACACAGTTGCTTTCCCAGGGGCCCAATCATTTTCAGATCATCCCTGATGGAAATGGGAGGAACAGGGAGGCAGAGAACCTGAAGAAGGTTTGGCCCCAGAGCTGCCTCACAAGAAGCAAAAAGAAAACATTTGTCAGCCCGATGAACTGAGGCAGAATCAGGTAGAAGTAATGACTAGCATCTTCTCCATCTAGCACCCAGATGCCGTAGTCTGCTCCAGGCTGGAAAAATTAGCCTTAAAGTGCGCCGCGCGTGAAGGCATCTACAAGCGGGTAGGGGGGGGGGGGGTTGGGGGGGGGGGGGGGGGGGCTGGAATGCAACGTGGGATTTAAGCCCAGCGATTAGCTATATTGCCCAAAGTTGAGCAGTGATGTGACCTGTATGTTTCCAAAGGGCTGGTTTATTTATTTCACCAGCCCTCTTTCAGTAGGTGTGAGCTGGTTTTTTGTTTATTTTTTTAAATGCTTTTATAGTAGTATATGCTTTTCGTTTGTAAGAGGCAGTGTGGTGTCCTGGAAACCACACTATATTTGGAGTCTGAGGTCTACGGCTGAATCACAGCTGTAGCACTTCCTATATGTGTGACCTTGGGCAAGTCATTTTCATGCGTCAGTTTCTTCCTCTGTAAAATAAGGAAATGGATTAAATCAGAGGTATCAGACACACAGCCTCCACATTACTTGCTGTAACACTCCCCGCTGCTCCTGGAACTGTATTAACATGTAATTGGGGAAATATTAAATGAAATAAATCAAATACAGTGGAATATAGATAATGTAAATATGTGGTTTTCTAAGGCAACATGTGGCTGTAGGGATCTTTATATACAGTTTAGTTGCTCTGTTTTTATATGAGTTTGACACCACTGAATCAGATGATCTCTAAGATCCCTTCCAGCTTTCCATCATTGTATGATCCTAGGAAAAGGCTCCCTCCTGCCCACCCCACCCCACCCACCGGCCAAGGAGGAAGGGGGCCAGTATTCACAACCAAACTTCTGACCTAGCATGGACTCCCTGAGGTATCCTTTCCTTTCCCACAGCACAGGTCAGCACCCCTAAACCTCCTGAGGGTAGAAATCTCAATCTATGACATTTCTGCCCATCCTAGCCCAGCATCACCACCTTCTTGCCTGGAGTCCCTGCTTCCCCAAGTCGACCTTTATGGTTAGATATTCATTGGGAGTAGAAATTAATCTTTAAAAGAAAATGCTTTGGGATGAGGAAGTCAGGCCTGGAATGGAAGGGGGTGGGGGAGGATAGATACAATCACCCAGAAGACATCTCTGCTGCCCTCTTTGAAGTCATTACAAATTATCGTGTCGTAACACACCCAAAGGAAGGAGACCACATAGTGGCAACTTCGGAAACTTTTCAGCTATCCCACTGAAATATGTAGGCTTTTCTAAGTAGGAATGGGTTGAGTGGGATTTTACTTTTATCCTTCCTGTAAGTCAAGGCCAGCCATAAGCAAAAAGCCTGACAATGACTCGTGGGCAAAAAAAATAGCATTGAGCTGGAAAGGATGTGAAAGAAGAGGGAATTTGGAGGCAGAGCTTGGCGAGGACCTGGGCTTGAAACCCAGCTCTTTTCAAGTGGCCCAATCTGGGGCAAGAGTGATAATGATCTGCGGCAGCTAAGTGGCACAGTGGATAGAGTACTGGTCCTGAAGTCAGGAGGACCTGAGTTCAAATGTGACACTTGACACTTACTAGCTGTGTGACCCTGGGCAAGTCACTTAACCCCAATTGCCTAAAAAAAAAGTGATAATGATCCCCAGGATTTCTATACTGTTTTAAGGTTGGCACAGTGCTATACCTATGGTATCTCACTGGATCTTCACAATAGCTTTATGAAGTGGGTGTTATTATTCTCCCTTTTCACAGATAAGGAAACCGAGCCCAAGTGATGTTAAGTGACTTGTAGAGTCACACAAACAGGAAGTATAGGAGGCAGATTTGAATTCAAGTCTTCCTGGCTCCGGGTCTGGCACTCCATCCACTATGCTATCTAGGTACTTCAAGTCCCAACCTCTCCAAGCCTCACTTTTCACATCTGTAAAAAGGGTATACCAACACTGAAGCCACCTGCCTGTGCAAACGATGCTCTTTAAACTTTGAGGCATTAGGGAAATAAGCCATTTCCCTAGAATCCTAGCACCCCAGAGGCCCTTAGCAATAATGCTCATTCACCTGCAATATGAAATCGAATCTTTGTCAGTTGCTCTGGGCCCAGATCAGGGAATTTGAACTGGGGAATCCCCCAAGTTCCTCTTAAAGGGGGCTGTTCACAGCCTCCTTTCCATACACTGGTTTTACTGAGGCCACTGGGAAGGGGGAAAGCTGTTCGACTCTGCTCCTTGGCTCTGTATCTTTCCAGGTGAAGCAAAGATAATCTGCTTTGTAGACAGCAGCCACATGAAATACGAGTTAATAGACATATCAATCAATGAAAAAATCCTTCAAGAAATGAGGACAAAGACTGGCAACCCCAAGGCTCAGCACCCCACCCTGCCGCTAGATATTCAACAGAGGTGACTAGTGTGGAATAAGAATAAAGCCTGATGTGGGTTTTGGGTTGTGTATTTTTTTTTGCTTCTGCTTTTTCTTATGAGATCATAGATAGGTGGGAGGAGTTCTGCATTTCTAGGGTCTTGAGGACCAAGAGCAGGGTTCCCCATCTTCTAGAAAGGCATAATTACTGCCCTAGGAGAAGTGCAGTCTGCAGAGGGTGACGGCTGCCCACCAAACCGTCTTGATGTTTCCTTGTGCTATGAGGATGTCCTGCCATGGACACGGTCCCTGGTAGGTCCGACCAAGCCCCAAAGGCCTTGTGTATGGGTATGGGTATGGGTATGCCTTTGAGGAGCCATCCACCCAGCAAAGCCCGGCTTGGATAATTCTAGGAAAGCTAAACACCAGGTGATGAAAGCTTAGGTCACAGTGGTCCGGGAAACAAAGGATAATCAGCACTCCCATATGTAGTGTACAAGATGCCCCTTGGGCTTTTTTTTTTTAAGATTTTTTTTTTTATATGAAAGCCGTTTGGGAGGGGGAAGGGAAGGAAACTTGGGAGAGACATGTAAAAGACTTGCAAAAACTTCAAGCTCTTTATGTTGCAAAAGCCGTTTCATCATGTTTTTGTGTTAAGTTTAGAAATAGGATCTGGTGACATATGTACTCTATGGAAACTCCCCGATAAGAAAGAGGACCATATTTTGTGAATACTTGGGTAGTAGGCTAATTTGGGAGTGTATCAAGACACTTCAGTTGAAGGAATGCCACCTCACTGAATATTATCGGCATTAACACAACAATTCTATTTTAATTGCTTTCAGAACTTGGAAATGTTTATTAATGCAAATCAATGAAAAGAGATCTATGAATTCCTGAGGCTGTCAGCAGTGAAAAACTGAAGATATGGAAATATCCAGACAGGGCTGCTTACCCTTCTAGCTCTCTAATTCATTGCTCTGTAATGCAATCTTGTATTTTTCCTGTTAAAGTCGTGATAGAGATTGTGTCGCGGTGACTCCAACCTGTGCCACTTTGGCATTCCGATTTTATAGAAAAACAAGAGGCGATGTGGCGTGGTGGAAAGAGGGTCAGCCTTGCGATCAGGAAGCCCTGAGTTCAAGTCCTGACCCTGACACATACTGGCAGCGTGAAGGAGGGCACATCACTTAACCTCTTGGTGATCCAGGCAACTCTCTGACACTGCGACTAGTAGACAAGATTCTGATCTGCAGGTGAAGGGAGTCTCCGCACTGGGAGGCCCCTACACTGATGAAATCACAGATCCACCCCGCCCCCCTGCTCCAAAATAGAAGGGATTCTTCAAACCATCATCGAGGCAGCATCGTTTTGGCTCTGAGGCCATCACTGTCATCAAACTCTGAAAGGGTCATTTACACAGGGGAGATCAAATTATGCTTTGATATAGCCTTCAAGGGCTATCTACATGGAGACAAGAATATCAATTTTTGAACATTTGAAGACTTTCCAATCTGATTTTAGTTCACTGCTCTTTAAGTATTTGAGTCACTCTCCATATCTGTGTCTTTGTGTCTGTCTCTATCTCTCTGTCTCTAGCTCTCTCTCCATCTCTGTTTCTTTCTGCTCTCCTACTCTGTCTCTTTCTCTGCATTCTTCACCTGTCTCTTCTCTCTATGTATCTCTCTCCATGTCTGTCTGTCTTTATCTCTCTCCATCTCTCTCTGTTTCCATCTCTCTGGCTCTCTCTGCTCTTTCTCCATATCTCTCTCTGCTTTCTCCAGCTCTCTGTCTCTTCTGTCTTTGTCTGTCTCTCTCCATCTCTCGGTTTCTCTCTACTCTCCCTCCATCTCTGTCTCATTGTCTGCTGTCCATCTCTCTCCGTCCCTCTGTCTTTCTCTCCGTTTCTCTCTGCTGTCCCTCCGTCTCATTCTCTGCTCTGTCCCTCTGTCTCTGTTCTCTCTTGATCTCTCATACACACACAAACACATCCATGCCTCTGTGTCTGTCTCTCCATCTTTGTTTTTTCTCCATATCTTTCTCCACCTCTGTCCCTTCTCTCTATATATCTCTCTCCATCTGTCTTTGTCTCTCTCCATCTCATTTTCTCTGCTCTCCCTCTTTCTCTGCTCTATCCATCTCTCTCTGCTCTCGATGTCTCTCCATCTGTTTCTCTCTGCTCTCCCTCCCTCTCTGTCTCATTCTCTGCTCTGCCCGTCTCTCTCTGCTTTCTCCACCTCTTCGTCTCTTCTGTCTCTATATCTCTGTGTTTCTCTCTGCTTTCCCTCTGTCTCACTCTCTGCTCTGTCCATCTCTCTGCTGTCTCTCCATCTCTCTTGCCCTCTGTCTGTCTCTGTCTCTCCTAAACACTACCCACTAAAGTCCTCCTCTGGATCTGAGCCCCTCTCCATTGCATCATGGAATGGTTTCACGTGAAGGTTCCACACAAAAATGAGATGATCTGCCTGTGATGACAAATGGCTTGATCAAATGCCCTGCCTGCTGGTAGTGAGTAAAGCATTGGACTAGGGGTCGCTAGAGTTTAGCAATGTGCTTTGCATATAGCAAGCACTTAATAAATGGAGTCTTGGGTTCAAATTCTAGTCTGGCTGCTTGTGGTGTGTGTCAGTGACCTTGGAAACATAGCTTCCCCTCTCTGGTCTCAGTTTCCTCCTCCGTAAAATGAAGAGATTGGACTAAATCTGAGGGTTCTTCGATCTCTAATAGTCCATTATTCTATGAGTAAATGCCTGCCTCGGAAACTTTAAGCAGGACTTTGATGGGAAGGACATAGACTGGGGAGAGAGGAAGGTGGTTCCTTCAGTCCTACTTGGGGAAAGTCCAAGAGCTAAGCAGCCAGTGCCCCATTTAACCGTTTTGCGCCATTCCTAGAAAGAAGGCTAACTCTGATCTTTTAGTCAGTCACTGGGTTTAACAGACAGGATCTCAGTAATAGGGTTTTGGTTTTCCTAAATTACTCATGTAATTTGTTGCTTCAGAGCTCCATCTCAACATGCCTAGGGACCTTAATTCAAGTTAAGAAATGCAGATTTATTCAAGTATTCTCCATCCTGACTGGATACGGAATTAAAAAAAACAAGAAATGTACCCCCTTGACAGTAAGGCAACTCAGCATATAGGATGGGCTTACTTAGAGAATTTCCACAAGCAATGCATATACTGTGCTTCTTAGATTGGCACAAGGGAATTGTGAATTTCTGCTGCCATGGCAACAGCAGCATTCAGGGCCCCAGGCTCTCATTTATAAATTCAAGTCAACGAGAAGAAAAGGTTTGACATCTTGAATTTTTCCTTACAGCCAACTTTTCAAGAACACATTTTATATATGGAAGGATACTTGTAGCAAGGGGCCTGAAAGGGGGGGGGCATAAGAATGGAATGAATGTTTTTTTCCCTCAGCTCTAACCCAACCCCCAGCCACTCACTTGTCTACCACTGTGGGCTTTAAGCATGGCAGGAAGGAGAAAGGAGAGGAAGGGGAAAAGGCAGCCAAGGGGGAAAGAGGAGGGGAGGAGTAGGGAGAGGAAGAATGAAAGAAAAGCAAGCATAGGTAGGGAGGGGGGGGAATTAAAGGGATTGAAAGAGATTAAAAAAAACCCCTGCTACCCTTCCATTCCACTGCCCCACCCCCCAACCCTCTCCCACACACGTACCCCAGGAGCCATACAGCAAACGGGTCCAGGAAGACGGTGAGCCTTTGAGGAGCTCAGTCCTCTCCTGATTTTGAGAAATAAATTTTGGCAGAGGGTGGTCAAGGTGTAAAATAACTGCATTTAAGGAATTAGTCATCCCACAGGTATAGTTACATTTTAATAGGGCCTTGGGAGAGAGTGGCATAATTGTAAATGGCATGCTCATTACTTGGCACTTTGGGGGCATATTTCCAAACATCTCGGGTTGGACTGGACCTAACTGAATTTTTTATACACATGTATACATATATGTATATATGTATCATTGTATATAAATATATGTGTATCTATATCTATGTATCTTTATATATATATATATATCTCATATCTATATCTACATATCTTTATGTATATATTTAAACCCTTTCTGAAACAAAAAAGGGGATGGTGCTAAGTTAGATGGAATATTACAATCCCAGGAATGCTACTTAGGTAGGAATCCATATTTTCATTTGTGAAATAGAAGGGGTGGAGGAGTATATTTCTGTTCATATTTAGGGCCAGAACAAAGAGTCCAGACAATGGAAACATCGAAAATGTGAAAGCATCTACAAGAGTTTTATTGGAATGGTAAATCATTTGTTTCAAAGCAAAGCTATTTCTATTTAGGCGAAAGAAGAAAAAAAAAAGCCGGGGAGAAGGGGGAACAATTGGAATCGGTCATAATCGAATCAGAAGCACAACACAGACAGGCAGCGGCTTTTCCCTGGCCTCGCCTTGCTTTGGATTCCACCCTCCCCCCAGAGAACCCCCGGCGCTCGGGCACTGATGCCAGGGCCTTTAGCTACTCAGAAGCAAGTCCGTTTTATTCCCTCAGGCACCTATGGTTCTTAACCTGGGGACCATGGATTCCCAAGGGACCTGTGGGTCGATTTCTGGGGCCTCATGAATTTGGGTGGGAAAAAAATGCATCTTTATTTTCATTAACCTCTCACTGAAATTTAACATTTCCTTTAATCGGGAATTTTTTTAAAAAATCATTCTGAGAAAAGGGTCCACAAACTTCAGCAGAGTGCCTACAAGGTCCATGACATCCAAAGGTAAAAACTCCCTCCTAAAGCATGAGCACAACCTGTAGATAATGAAGCTAACAGCCCTGCTCTGTTGTCCTCCAACCTGATGGAATAAATCTGTTTCAGAGAAAAATATTAGCTCAAATACCTGAAATTCATCTTTTTAGATCAATGGGCAATCAACAGATCTGATCCACCCAAAAAGTAATATGCCATGATCTCCCCTAAAAATCCGACATCAGAGGGGAGGTTTTCTGGGGCAATATGATTTTCTTTTCTCATCAAAACTTCCCCTACCATTCTGGTTTTCACTTTCTTGGCTACTTTATCAGACCTGGCTATAGGGGACACAGCTAAGGAAATAAAGATGTACCCTTCAGTATGAAACCCAAATAACTGGGCAGGGAAGACAGTCATATTTTTTTCCCTTTGGATGAATGTGCCGCTTTATCAGTGGTAAGCCACTTAGCTGGAGGCCAGCCACTCCACAGAATCCCCTCCTTTGGCTAGCTGCCTCCCTTGAGACCAGTACGGAGTTAGAAGCACAGCCAGACAGGGTTCACTTTTGCATGGGAGATCAGGCTAGGTACAGGGACTGGACTTTTGATTTCATTGAGATCTGGAATATGTGGAAAGTCCTACCAATGCAGGCTGGCATCTTCTCCACGACTTAAAAGTCTTCAAGAGTTGCCCAGAGCCCAGAAGGGTTAGGTGACTTGCCCAGAGCCATACAGTCAGGATGGGTCAGAGGGAGGACTTGAACTCAGGTCTTCCTGGCTTTGAGGCCAGCTCGCTAGCCACTAAAACCTGTTGCCCTCTCCTGCAAGGAAGTGGAGCAAAATCATTTGGGGCCCAAACATTTCCTGTCCGTTAGAATCTGATCCAGATACCCCATGTCCCCCAGCATTCTTGAGGCCATAATGCACACACAAATCAGTCGAACATTTGTTCTTGAAATGTCTTTGTTGATGGCAACTTCAGAAGCCTGACGAGCAAACTTAGAAAGGAATATTTAAACAGTTTTCTTTCCACTGTTTCCTGTTCCCCTCCCTCCCCCTCAGAAGAAACCACATACTATTCATCTGGCATTACTCCTATTCATTTCAGATCCCCAGCAGTCTGTAATTTCTGTTTCTAAAAATGTTGATCTCACTTTAAAGCACTGTGCCTGTGTTGAACCTCCATAAACAATGCCATATATTCATTACATGTTGGTTTTGGCAAACAACACAGCAATGCATACGGCGCAGGGTAATAGAAAGTCACTTAAGGGAAAATGGGGGTGCCCATGGGGTGCTTTTAGTAGCAAAGGCTCTATGGTAAGAAAACTGCTCCCTAAGTAAGTGATGGAGGCCATATAGCTCCTTGCCCTTTTATCAGCCTCGAGGGTTATGGTTTTAAATTGGTCCCTTGGTTGAATGGATACTCTTATTGGACGTTTGCTATTATTGAAGTGTAGAAAAGATAAATCTATCTAAACTTAATGTACTCATGAAAAAATATGCTTCACGTGCTAAGAAAATGCATTTGCACAGTTGAGTTTCTAATTCCTATTTGCCAATTTTTGGAGCTTAGTGCCCTGGTGATGTGTCGTTTGAAAACTGAAAGGGAAAAAACAACAATCTACAAAGCCACGGTACCAATCATCACCTGGGGAACGTTTGCTTCTTAGCTCCTCCCATGGAAACTCAGGCTCCTTGGGCAATGATTTTCTGCCTGTTTTCAGCCACGTAATTGAAGGATTCTGTAGCACCCATGTTGACTCAAAGCCCAAGGGCCCAATGCTCAGACACAGACCAGTCTTTGCACACACAACCTTGAAAGAGAAGATTAAGCCTCAGCTGCGGGGGGGAGTCAGGCAAGGGACCCGTCACCTGGATGTTTTTCTGACTTTTCAGTGGAAAGGGGTTTCTTTCTGTTGATCGCCAAAATGAGCAACACAGGGCTACGCTAAGGAGCCCCGAGAGTATGTGCCATGCACAGTACACAGCTTCCATCTACAAAAGAACTGGAATATCGGAATGGCCATAAGTCATCATGACAAGTGCCAAATGATAAACATTGCTTATGGCTTCTTTAAAAATCACCATAGAAACACATCAAAATTGTACACAAGTACTTGTTTGGAAAAATCCAGGAGGGCACCGAGGCATCGAATCAATTAGACAGATCCTCTTCCCCTCCCCATTTTATTTTGGTTTCTCATATGCTTAACAACAGGAGCTCTAGAGATATTTAAGCTGCAGTAACAATAAAAATAATAACATAAAAAAGAGGTTTTTGCACTACGATTAAAAAAAGGGGGGGAGGGGTCACGGATGCCCAGACAGATCACAACACCACTCCATCACATCTACTTGTAATTTTACAATAATCATCTCCCAGAAGCTCTAACCATATAACATTCACATTTTAATCATGTATTCCATTGGTTATCGTTTGGACGCCGAGCACACCAAGCAACAAATTGATGCTGGAGACATGAAGCCTATTGTTTTCCGGAAGCCAAGATCATTTTGCTATTTTAGAAAAGCAACTGCGGTGGCGAATCCCTCACAGGAGGCATAGGGCCAGAAGGCAGAAGGGTTCACGCTTGCTGCTGTGCCAGGGCTTGGGCTTCCTAAAAGACAAAGATGAAGTCAATTAAAATGCCCCCCAAACAGCTGCCTGGAGTTATGAGGACTAAATAACCACCAAGTTCCCTACATTCCTGGACACTAGTTGCTCAGAAAGTAATTGTAGTTGAGCCTACTGATGATCATTCATAAGTTCAGAAGGAAGTGCCACCTTCCAGTTCATACCAGTTTATAAATTTTTCAGCTTATAAGCTTTACAACCCCAGAAGCTAGGAAGGGTGAGGATTATTAAACCCATCGTAGGGATGCTCAAACTGGGGGTCACAGAGGTAAAGTAATCTGCCCAAGATCACACGGGGAGTTAAGTAGCAGAGTCAAGGCAACCCCAGACCTTCTGACTGCAAGTCTACTGCCCAAATGTAAATGAGAAATCAACAGCCTTTTATGTGGCAGTCTCTAATTTCAGAAACTTGTAACATCCCTTTGCCACAACTCCAAACCTCCTCTGATGCTTTGGTGAGGCCTGGAGGTGGCTCTAGGGTGTTGAAGACTATACCAATGGAAATCTCAGAGCCTGAGGAGATGGAGCCTGGGGCCCAGCCCAAGGGCTAGAGGGCTGGTCACAGAAGCTCCAGACAGTGTCATAGAAGGAGGTGCTTGGAGGGAACACCTGCAACAACAGGCCTTCTGAGCAACTGTCCAGATGTCTGCCTCCACTGGGCTCTCCCCACGGTCCATGCAGATACCCCAGCAAGGGAGTACACGATGTCAAACATGGTGTAGGTTTGCAACAAGCCACTCATGAGCCTGGTGACTCAAACATCTGTAATGAGTCAGCCTGCTGGGTAATAAAGAACAAAACCCTTGCAGTTGAAAAGAGGCTGGGAAAGATGCCTGGCACACATGTAAGGACCAGTGATGGTGCTGGCAGGCAGCTTTCTATCTCTTGACAGCACAGAATATCCTGGTGGAACTTCTCCATCTTTCACAAGGCCAAATGAAATGCACACATTTCCTTCTTCACTGCCCTTTTATTTTTTAAGGAGGATGGGGGGGGGAGGTAAAGAACCCGGCAGCCAGAGGTGAGAACATTCATTGTCTGTCCTGAAGGGACCTAACAAGTTTGAGAAAGACAACGAGTGTAAGAGAAAAAACAATCCACTGGCTTTAGGTTTGAATATTGGTTCTGTCTCTTATTACCCATGAGATCTCGGGTGAGGCCCTTCCCTTCTGTGGGCTCTAGTTTCCTCATTTGGAAAATGAAGGGGCTGGACTGGACGGTGTCTGAAGTTCCTTCCAGCCCTAACTCTGTGAGCCCCTGATCACATGAACCAAAAAAGAACAGGAATCTTTGGTAAAAGAGCACACCAATGCTCCCCATCCCAGGCAGGACAGAAAAGCAGAAACTCAACCTGAACAGAACAGCACCAGGAACTTTAAAGAAGGGAGAAGAAATAGAACAACGCGACCAGATTGGGCTAGACATGCGCCTCCCTCCGCGGCAGGCTGCCTGTCGGAAAGTATAAACTTCGATGTGAAAATATTTAGACAGAAGCTCTATTGAAGGTGGGCAGGAAGTCCCTGGGGTTTCAGCTCCAAAGGTGAGCCGTTCTAGAGAGGCCGCTTCTGGTGCGTTTGGCAGATGCCAAGTGCCAAGAGAATGGGGGCCCAAGGGCTCATTAAGACATAACACTGTAGTTCCCCCATTGCCTGGGGGGAGGGGGCTGTGATTGTCTGAAGCCAGTGTGTCTCCAGGATGGAGAGCACGCAGGTCGACTCCAAAAGAGGCAGGGTAGCTGGCTTAGAATCCTGTCTCCGACACTTAAGATCGAGTGAGCACAGAGAAGTCATTTCATCTTGCTGAACCTCAGTTTCTTCATTTGTGAAATGAGGCTGTCCTACCTCCCTTCCTCCCAGGGTCCCAGGGAAAGCATTTTTGAAACCTTTCAGTGCCATGGAAATGTGAGTTATCTGCCATCAGGAATTCCACTTGGTCTATTTCACAAAATTTCACAAACAATCAGTGTTGGGGGGTGTCATTGAGCAAGAATATTAAAAAAAATGAAATAAATTGTAACCCCAAATATTAGGAAAACGGACATTACTCAGCAAGGAACACAAGGTCCTCCTAATTTAGAGGGGTGAGAAACTAGGACTGCACATTAACGCTATGGCTGGCTACGTCTCTAAGGCCAGGACTTAGCCAGTACTGGATGGCAAAGTCCCATCTGCTTTGGGGGCCCCAGACCACCTTGGTGCCAATCAAGCAGCCTGGCTGCAGGAGCAGCGAGCTGGGTAAAGGTGCCACCTGCCTATGGCAGCCCAAGGAAGGCCTCTACTATGGCTGGCCAGTGGCCCATAGACACACAGTGTCTGTTTCCTACCTTCTCTTCCTTGTCATTTTTCTTACCTCAGTAGCTGGGCCTTGATTAACCAGAATGCTCAGGGAAATGGGGCTTGTGGTTAAATATAACTTTCTGGGTAAGTGAGTTGGCCTCAAATTTCCATTTCAATTCTCGTAAACAATGTTTCTAAGCAGCGTTAGTGAGGAAAACCCAGGGGTTAGGGTTGATTTTTGTCTCTGCTGAGCACTGGGCTCATTGTCCATGGAGAGGGGAAGGAGCTGGGGCTGGATCTGCACACGGCCAAGCTAAAATGTTCGTATGGCAAATTCAACTTAAAAGTGTGTCCTGTGTCCAGGTTTTGTTTTCTTTGGTTTTCCTGGTTGTTAAACACTCTTCCCCATGGTATCCCTCTCTCTCCACTCACCCATGCCCACCCCTATTCCAGATCCTCATCACCTGCTCCCACATTACTGCAATGGGCTTCTAGTCAGCCTCCCTGCCTTAAGTCTCTCCGTACTGCACGTACAGCTGCCAAGGCCATTTTCTTAAAGCTTAGGTCTGACCATGTCATCTTCATCTCTCTCCTTAACAAACTCTAGTGGCTCCCTATTACCTACCTCTAGACCAGATTAAAAACTCCCCTGTTTGGTATTTAAAGCTCTTTACGACATGGATCTTATATTTTACTCCCCTTTACACATTCTATGATCCAGCTATACTGGTTTGCTTGCAAGTCCCTGAACATGACCCTTCGTTTCCTACCTCCATGCCTTTGCACTGGCTGCCCTCCATGCCTGCAGGGCTCTGGTCCCTCACCTCAGCCTCTTAGTTTCCCCGAAATCCTTCAAGTCTCAGTTCAAATCCCCCCTTGTAGAGGAAGTCTTTCCTTCTCCCCTCCCCACCCCCCATAGTGTCTTCCTGTTGAGATCACCTTCCACTTATGCTGTATTTATCTCATGTGTATCTTGTAGGTATCTAGTTATTGCCAAGTCATTTCCTTCATTACAGTGGAGCTCTGTGAGGGCAGAGACCATTTGTGTCTTTCCTTTGTATCCTCATTCAACCCAGAATCTAGTAGGTACTGCTTAAACACTTGGTGACTTACAGACCAACACCAGAAGTAGCTTTTCTTGAATAAATTCCTACAATCAACGTTTTCTGCTCCGACCCCTCCTCCCCCCCCCCCCCCCCCCACATCTAGTTATCTGATCATTCTGGTTAGTTGTTTTTTGGTTAAAATGAAGTTGTACCATATTGAGAAAAGTGCTCTTTTTTCAATGCTGCTGTTTTTAAGTCCTATCAAGCTGAAGGAATGGCTTGGGGCACGGTTGCTTAGAGATCACATGACCACTCCCCTTGTCCAGGCCTTGATTACCTCTTGACCAACTGTTGCAATCACCTCGGAGCTGGCTTCTGAGCTTTACCCTTTCCCAAAATAAGCTTGCTGGAGCCCCAGCTGACCACGATGCTCCCTACTCACCAATCTCCAGGAGCCATCACTGCCTTGAACAAGCTCCTCTGCTAGCCACTTCAAGCACCGGCCTCCCATCTTGGTCTCCAAGTTTACTTCACGTCACTCCCTTTCCCACAAATTACCGTGTACCTACTGTGTGCTTATTTATCTGGGAGCAAGGATGGAGACATCATCTAGGAGCTGCCTTTTAGCTCTTAAGCCCATGTTCCTAAGCAAAGATGACACGGAGTCTGCAAGAAAAACTAGACTGGAATCCGTCATGGGCCTCAAGAAAGTCCCCTCCAATGGGGGCTGGGCCATCAAAGTGCCCCCAGCTTGGCCACATGCCATGAAGCTTGTTCAAAATTTACTTGTCTTTTTATAGAACAGCCTTCCAGAAATTTCTTCATAGAACACGATGGGTTCTATAACCGATTAAGGCTCCTCAAAGTCCAGGCATACGTAGTTACTGTACCAGTCAAACAGTAAAACAAAGGGGCCCTAAAGTGAGTCAGCTGTGAGGAAGGAAGGAAGGAAGGAAGGAAGTGAAAGGAGGGAGGGAGGGAGGAAGGAGGGAGGGAGAGAGGGAAGGAAATGAGGGAGGGAAAGAGAAAGGAAGGAAGAAAATAAGCATTTATGAAGTGCCTACTACATGTCAGTCACTGTGCTAAGCTCTTTTTACAAATATTACTTCATTTGATCCTCACAACAACCCTGGGGATAAGTGCTATTATTATGCTCACTTTATGGTTGAAGAAAATTAGACAAACAGAGGTTAAGTGACTTACCCAGGGTCACACAGCTAATAAGTATCCGAGGCCAAATTTGAACTCAGCTTTTCTCGACACCAAACCTAGCACTCTGTCCCTTGTGTCACCTAGCTGCCCCTTAGGGTACAGAGCATTTGATCTTGAATCAGAAGGCCCCAGTTGGAATCCTCGATCTGTCGCAGCTCATCCCCCATCTGCACGCCTGGCACTGGCTAGCCCGCCATGGCTAGCAGGTTTTGTCTCGTCACCTCTGCCTCCTCGTTTCCTTCCCTTCTGCAGGAGGCCTTTGGCCGGCTCCCCCTCTGAGATGACCTCGCAGCCCCTCTGTATGTTCTACATATGTGTTGTTTGCCTGTCGTCTTCTTCCCCTTCAGAACGTGAGCTGCTGGAGGCCAGGTTCTGTGTTTTTGCCTTTCTTTGCATCCCCAGTGCTTGGCACAGTGCCTGGCACACAGCACACACATAATAAATGCTTGTTGACTTGACTGACTGCTCTGGTCCTCAGTCTCCTCCTCTGTAAAATGAGGGAGATGATTCCTAAGGTCCTTTCCAATTCTAGAGTATATCATTTTACTTATGAGAAATAACAAATGCATCTGAGGAACTAGCTTTCTGGAAGCAATATAGATGAGAGAAATCCTCAAATCACAGGATATTAGAGAGCTCAAAGGGGCCTGAGAAGCCCCTTGGATATCCAAAGCCTCATAGCTATGAACGCCTCTGTGGTCTCCTGGTACAGGAGAAGGAGTGCCACATTTGGAGTCAAGTGAGCTGGGTTCTAATCCTGGCTCCACCCCATGATGCCTCTGTGAACTGGTGCAAGTCACTTAACCTCTCTGAGCCTGGTCACTCATCTGTCAAACGGAGACAGGACTGTTACAAAAACTCAAACGAGATAATGTTTGTAAAGCACTTCGTAGGACTTCAAGCACTATATAAATGTCACCTATAATTAGTGACCTAATTTGAAATCACAGATCTGAATAACAGAGCAGCAGTGGCAGTAGTAGTAGTAGCAGCAGCAGCAGTAGTTGCAATGATGATAACGACTGACATTTTGATAGCACTTTAAAGTCTGTCACACTTGAGCCTCTTAGCGGTGCTGTCCAACACATACACATACACATACACACACACACACACACACAACCCCTGACCTACAATTCACTAAAAAGCTATCCATTGATGCCCCTTGGCTTGAGTATCACTAATACATTTACACAGCAAAGTCTCTGAAGACTTAAATTAGACAGAGCTTAAAATAGGACATTTCGTCCATGGGAAAAGCCAGTTTGGCAAGGAGTAGACTTGGTAGGGTGACTCAGATCAGCACCCTATGGTCTCCAGTGAAAGCAGTAAGCATGTCAAGCCCGCCTCTCCACACTGAAGGCAGAGTTCCCCATCAGCTGCACTGCCTAGCAGGGAAATATGGAGATATCGTCAAGGGGCCATTCATTGTGGTCTTTGTTTTTGGCTTTGTCTCTTTGATTCGGGCTCTCCTGGGATGACACATTTGAAAAGGAATCTGCCTTTGGCAAGTAAAAGGTCCCAACTTCAGCCAGCAGTTCACTGGCCAGATTTTGAACCCCAGGGCTCACTTGTCAGGCTCGCCAATGTATCCATGTGTAGCATTTCTCTTCACATGCTGCCAAGAAAATGACCACGGCCTGGGACACACGTTGTGATTGAGGAAGGGACACAACAGCTCTAATAATGGAATCTTTAACATTCTTTGTCAGCTGGCCAATGGGAAGCTGGCTGCCTTCAGGAGCTTGGTGGACAAGTCTCACTGTCACCTCTCTTCGCCTGGGATGTGATGGGTCACGTTTGGCTGTCTAGTCAGGGTGGACAGGATTGCCAGGATTGCCTTGCATTTGGGAGGAGTCAGGATTGCGAGTTTGGGATGGTCTCTCAGTAGGACTGTTATACAACATCAGAAATCATCATCTGTCAACTAGGACTCAGAAAGAGAGCCTACCTTTGACCCAGGTGGGGCTGTCAAGCCCAAAAAGGCATACACTGCATTATTTTCTCTGGCTTCAAAGAAGGCATCATAATCCTAAGTGAAGAAGAGAGCAGACAGAATTAGGAGTTGAGGACCATGAAGGAAACAGCAGGAACGGGCTGATTTTGGTGGTCCCATGATACTTTGTCCTTGCCGCAGAGTGATCTCGATGCCACGGTGCTAAGCAAAGGGCAAAGCTTGGGCCTACAGCAGTCCTGGGGGCTTTGGAGGCAAAGCAACTTGTGAATGCCTTCCTCCAGCCCATGTCTAATTTTTTTTTTTTTTTTTTTTGCTTTTTGGTGAGGCATTTGGGGTTAAGTGACTTGCCCAGGGTCACACAGCTATAAGTGTCAAGTGTCTGAGGCCAGATTTGAACTCAGGTCCTCCTGACTCCAAGGCAGGAGCTCTATCTACCGCACCACCTAACTGCCCCCCATGTTTAATTTCAAGCCATTTTGGACAGTTGCATCTTGGCGGAACCCTACAATATCTCTGTGAACAGCAGTTCCCTCTTCCTTCTGCTTAGAAGTGGTCTTCCCCTAGTCTACTTCTCTCCTATCATCAATCAGAGAAGAAATGTTCACCAGAAGCCCAGCTAGTTTGAGCTTCTGGGGAGGTCCTTAGGCAAAGGATGGAGAGAGTGGGTACTGACTTTAGATCCCTGTGAGGGGCATCTGGGGACCTGAGCAACAGCAATCAGATTTTTGAGAAGTCAGAAGCCAGGCTAAACCAGGGCCTGGAAGACTGAGGGTGGCTGGAGGTGTGGTTACAATCATTGTTATCCTGCCAAGCCCACAGACCTTCTCCTAAGTGACTGAAATAGTCACTCAAACAAGGCCGTAGGACACAACCCAAACTGAGCCAACCTAGTAAACAAGTGGCATTTTCAGATCTTCCCTGGAATATGAAAAACTGCAGCAAAGTAAGCCTGCTGTTCTGCCTGACTTATTAGTAGTAAAGAAGCAGTCCTGACAGGTTTTCGTCTCCAAGATGACCTCCCTCACAGCTTGCCAAGGAGGACCGAGGATCCCCACACACATAATACAGCCAATGTTTAGGGCCCCCCTGGGGCTAGAGGTGCCTCACCCAACAAGAAGCCCAAGCAGTCATTACTCTCTTATTCTTGGCTCCTTTCAGCAAGGAGGGGCTCGCTTTTGCCACATTCAAAGTTTTCTCCAGAAATCAAGGCATTCATTTATAAGCAATGTATTTCATCAAAGGCACCCCCAACTGCCATCAACGCCATCTAGCCTTTGAGGGAGGGAGGTAGTGACACCTCCAGATGTGAAGCTAGCTGACTCCTGACATCAGTGGCCCATAAACAGTTCAAGACAAATCGTGGAATTTTACAGGGGGGGACAGCTAATCGAACCCATACCCAAAAAGGAATCTGCAAGTCGGCATCTAGGCCCTGCTTGAAGACCTCCAGTGGGGGCAGGGGGGGCCCATCACCTTACCTCCCCAAGCAGCCTCTTGTACTCTGGGATAGCTCAAATGATGAGGAAGTGCTCCCTTACATCAGGGCTTAATTTGTCCCTTTGCAACTCTGACCCTTTGAGGCCTAATAGACTAAGTCTAATCCCTCTTCTACCCATAATACCTGACTTGAGAGTAACCTTGAACCTCTACTGTTGAAAAAAAAAAAAGTCTTCTCCAGACTTGGCCCAGAAGTCATTTTTTGTTGACTGTCTCCAAAGCAGCAAACACACACCACCTTGGCCTCCAGTAACAACAGTGAAGACAGGCAGCTTTCCTGCTAGTTCAGAACGGGATCAAACCCTGGTCAGGGGCTCCTGCTACAGTCTGAGGATCAGGCTAAGACCCCTTTGTCACATGCTGGATGCTCAGGGCCACAAATCTAGGGAAATTTGAAAGATGCCTTCCAATTCTAAGCTTCAGTAGCACTTGAGACATGAAAGAATTGAGGTTTTCTCAAAGAAAACAAATCTTTTTGTTTTTCCTACCTGAAAACGAAGCTGGTGAGCCTTGGATTGCACCAGCACAAGACAGATGAGATCCCCAGGCCTTTCCTAATAACTGACAGACTCTCTTGTGGAAAAAAGCTGGTCGTGCCAGCTTGGGCTCGGGTTCTTTCCTGGCACTTCTCCCCCGGCTGTGGCTGCTGCTGCAGATTGGCAAGGGGAAGAACAAAAACTGCCCTCTCCTGCCCTCCTCAATAAAGACCAGTGGCAAAGAAGGGGGAGGTTAATGGATGTGAAAACATCCATCTGGGCACAGGAACCGGAGCGAGCCAGGGAGGGAGCTAGCCAGGTCTCCCTTTGTCTCAAGGCCAATGGTGCTTACCTGGGATTTCTCTGCACAGAGGGGCCATTTAACAAACAGCTGTTGAACTGAATGACATTCGGCCGCTTTAGAATTATTTTAGGTGCTTAATAAGCACCTGTAGACTTGGATGTCCATTTTGTCTCTCCAATTAGACTGTAAGCACCTCAAGGGCAGGACCGGTGTTTTCAACCTCCTCTTATCTCTACCTGCTGGGGCTCAGCATGGTGTCAGGTACATAGCAAGTGTTCAACAATCCCCTTCTGGAATGAAGGTATGTCTGAACAAATGCAAACACTAAGGAATGAATGAATGAATAAATGAATGAATGGGGGCAGGGAGAGTGTTCTAACTTCCAACAGCCCTTTCAATTCTTTATGATGTCACAGGAGCAAGTAAATATTTGTTGAACTGAATTGAGCAAGACATTCTAAGCCCCCAATAAAAAAAATCAGTCAAAACAAGAGTGCCACATGGGATGACTCAGGCTCATGTGCATTATGCAGAGAACTCCGCAAGACGATAGGGGAAGATGAACAGATGAGAGCAAAGGTTACTGACCAAAGTGAACCTGCCTAATGGCTAGCTGGGATTAAAACCCAGATCTCTGGAGGCTGCTAAACCTGCTGGTGGCAATGACAGGGCTGCTGGAGCTGACCTCCATTAAACATGGCTGCCCCAACCAGACTCTCCTACCAAGAAGTGGAGCCCCAGGGGCTCCTGGAACACTGTTTGAAAATCGCCTCCCCCAGATCCTTCTATCAAGGCCTTGCTTCAAAGTAGTTTAACTATCAGAGATCACAAGCTGTTAGCATGGCTTCCGCAAGAGCAGGTCAGGCTAGACTACCCTTGTTTCCTTTTTGGACGGGGTTACTAGACTGTTGATTTGAAGGAAAAAGGACTCAATGTCTCACACATCAAACCTGAGTGTTGTGGGGCGCTCCATCACAACCAGTATGTACGGGGATGTGGAAACCCTATGGCTGATTCAAAGACAAACTAGATTTTCAAACTAGATCTTCTTTCCGTGAAAACAACTGTGGAC
The DNA here is from genome assembly GCF_900497805.2 of Vombatus ursinus. NCBI lineage: Eukaryota > Metazoa > Chordata > Mammalia > Diprotodontia > Vombatidae > Vombatus > Vombatus ursinus. The sequence continues at coordinate 4,069,698 of NW_020944469.1, read as the reverse complement.
TGTGAGGAAGAACAAGATGGAAGGGTTTTTGGTTTTTTTTACCTACTTAAAGTCAAGTAATGAGAGGAGCAGACTCCTTTCCAGGGGCTTCTGCTATAGACATACCAGAAATAAAACACCTAGATGTTCGGACTGGAAGAAATCAGGATGAAGGCTAGTAAAGGAAATCGGAGATCAAATCCCTGTCTAATGGCACTCCATCTCCTGTGGGGGATTCATGTGGCTGATGGCAGACAGGCCAAAGAAGACTCTGGCCTTCTGAGAAAGCCGTTAAAGAGGGTACAGAGGTAAAGCACGAGCTGGAAAACGGGCCGAATTCCCGAATTGTCCTTACCCCACGGTACTGGCACTCATTGAAGATCTGAGGGGGAAGCGGGTTCCCCGTGGCTGGACGACTTTCTTCAGGTACATTTTCACGCATCCATTTCCGATTCTCTTCATTGGCTGCGATATCTTTCTCTTCAAATCCTATCTTGTTTGCTTCCAAGAAGCCCAAGACATCTTGCTGTTTCTTCTTAATCTAGAACATAAAGGTTAATCCCCCCACCAAAAAGAAAATATTACTGATGAACAGACAGACATGACTTTAGACATGTTGATTTCAGGCCAAGTGAGTGTGGATTTAAAGAACTGGAATGAAGAGGGTGGAGCTAACATAGCCACTGTCCCAGCAGAGAGCCTGCTTCCCTTCTCACGTCTGCTTCCTGAGGGCCTTGAAAGCAGGCCCCCAAAGCTTTTTATGAGCCCCTCACACAGCTGACAACCATGAATTAAGGAAGAGACCTAATACTTGATGAGGCAGCCAGACTGCTCAGTTTATTTACAATACAGAATATTTTCAATATAAACGATCCTTGCCCAGCTCTTACGCATGCAGCCACATGTTTAGGGTGCTGTGGCCTGCCAAGCGGGCATCATGTGATGCTAATCTTCTCATTCCCTCGTGGGGCTTAAACTGAAGGGACTGCACTGAACAGATGTGACTGAAAACCATACACTCCGAGCACAATTCGGGGTGAAAATTACACAGATTCTCTAACAAATGAAATGTGTATCTCCTACAGGAAAAAAAAAGGCTTTGGGATTCTTGCCATCCTCTTTCGGACATGGATGCAATTTGCAAGTAGATGGAGGAGGCGCCCAGGAATGTAAGTCAATCTTTTTGAAGCCCCCCTCCCCGACTAGCCCCAACCCAGAGAACACTAAGCCACTTCTGGCCACGTGTCAGAAGTCTAAGATTTAAGGTACCTTTCTCCTGCGCCCCAGCACAGGGCAGAGCAAGGGAACAATTGCTGCCTGGAGGGAACAGCTGTTTTCCAGCAAGCTACGCTAAGCTTCTCGTCTGTCATGCCAAGGGTCAAGTTTCTTTGAAAGAATGGAAACTCACATTGCTCGGGGATGACTGACAAAGCTTCTGCTTTAGAAAAAAACCAGTGTGAGCATTCAGAATGCCAAGGGAAGAACAAAACCTTGCCCCCAATGCTGCTGCAGATGACAAATCCAGAGCTACTTTAATGAAAACAAATGCCAACCAACCACTGACCAGGCCAGGCCTGGGGGAGGGGGTGGGGTGACCTCATTTTATAATTGTGCCATTATGTTTTCACAATGAACACCTTCATAAGTCCTAAAAAAGACCAAATGCCAGGAGACAAATGTCTACAAGTGACTGACAGAGACTACTTTTTTGTTGTCATTTGATAATGTGATAACGGCAGAAAGAAGATTACAGTATTAAATTATAGGGGCATTATTATTGAATGCCTACTATGCATAAGGTGCTGTCCAAGGTACTGGAGAGCATAAAGGAAGCATACCACCAGAGTACCTTGCTCTCAAGGAGCTTACAATCTAGATGGACAGACAAGATATAAACATTCAATAATAAGATGAGGGAACAATGAGATGCAGCCTAGTGTGGCGACAGATTTAAATCCTGCCTTCCACCCAGACAAGCTATATGACCACAGACAAATCACATCACCTCTCAGCACAGTAGGCAACTCTTCAGTCTGCTTCTGTGGAAGGAACTCCCTATGCTGGGAGGTCCAAATCCTAATCCCCCCCCCCCCCCACAAAGAAGCCAAGAGATATGATTAGACAGTATTCGAAAGAATAGTGCTAGAACATTCAGAAGATGGTGAGACCATTAGTCAAATTATTCATTCAACAAATATTTATTATCCATCTATTGTGTGCCTAACACTATGCTAGTGCTGTGGGGAGAGACAGACATGTAAGACAAGGTCTCTGCCTTCAAGGAACTTACCATCTAGTGGAGGAGGGGACTGTGACATATACATAGATAAATAAATAAATTAGGATGTAAATACAAAAAGAGCATTTGTGAGAGGCAGCCCTGGGTTCAAGTCATGTCTCTGATGCATACTAGTGCCCCAAGCAACAGTCTAAAACTAGAAGGTATAAACAAGTTGCCCATCTGAATCAATGAAGGGAATTTCCATGATTGGAATTCACAACATTAAAATCACAGATCCAGGGGCAGCTAGGTGGCGCAGTGGACACAGCACCGGCCCTGAAGTCAGGAGGACCTGAGTTCAAATCCAGCCTCAGACCAAACACTTGACACTTATTAGCTGTGTGACCCTGGGCAAGTCACTTAACCCCAATTGCCTAAAAATTAAAAAAAAAATCACAGATCCAGACCAAAACCAAACCAAACAAAACAAAACAACAGTTCAAAGGCTTGAGGATCAGTTGAGAAATCCAAAATGCTATGAGGACAGAAAAGGAAGAATCACTTCTTTAATACCACTACTGGGTTTAATAGGAACTGAGGCAAATGCTACCTATAGCAGACTTCCTACAATTGGCCTAGATCCATGATTTTTTTTTTTTTTGCAATGGGGGTTAAGTGACTTGCCCAGGGTCACACAGCTGGTATGTGTTTTGTATCTGAGGCCGGAGTTGAACTCAGGTCTTCCTGACTCCAGGGCCAGTGCTGTATCCACTGTGCCACCTAGCTGCCCCCTGGATCCATGATTTTATCAGGGTGACCACTCCATCCAGCAACACAGATTTCAACAATTTCCTTCACCTTAGACTAGACCATTTCAAGAGCTGTTATGGCCAAAGAAATTTAGCAGCTGGTCACTGGTCTTTTGGTGATGAGCATACTTGGGGCCCTTCCACCCTGCTAGGCCCTGGCAGAGTGTGTGGTCCAGCCTTTGAAGGTCCAGACTCACCTCTAGACTACCAATCAATCAAAAAGCAACTACTCCATTCTATACTGAGGCATCAGAATAGGAAGTGAATGGAAACAGATAGATGCACTGAGTGTTTGTATCATGAGAACCTACCCTATGAAGTTTGAGTTAACTGACCTACCTTGAAAAAAATGAGACAACATAAAGCTACAACAGATCCACTGGATTCTGAGCATTGAGAACATTAAAACTGGAAGGGACCTTGACAATAATCTAAACCAGGGGTCAGCCAACTATGGCTCATAAGCCAATCCCTGATATAGACAAACACCCTCCCCCCTTTTATAAAGATAAAATATAAGCTCCCTGAGGACAGGGACTGCTTTGTTTCTGTCTGTATCTCCCTAGTAACAGTGCCTGGCACATAGTAGGTGCTTACTAAAGATCATTTGAATTGAATTGGATGGATGATCACAATTTCTACTGTTAAATTCTTTGAATTTACAAACTGATGCCGACAAATGGATTTTTTTTTAAAAAGACATGTCAAAGAGTGGATTTTAAAATATATATATAAAATACCCAGTCTTCTTCTCCTCCAACTGGTACCGTTTCTTTTCAAAGGCCACTTCAGGAAAAGCGGCTCTGCTTCCAGCAGAGTGAGAGGGAGGGTGCAGGAAAAGCACAGCTGTTTACCTAGCCGGCTCCTCAAAATTTACCCTGAGACAAAACAAGCTGACATTTCATCTCATCTCATAAAACACTCCTAGAGGCAAAGTCTAACGTGAAAGCCCTGCCCCCATTCACTGGTCAGACCACCAGACTGATCCTGGGACTGTTTTTAATGAATGTCATCAAGGGACCTTAACTCCCCAGCTTCCTCTTGCTCAATCTAATCATCACAACAAGACACACTTATTTCCAGCTGTTCGTTTTGCAATGTTTTCAAAGGCTGGGTCATAGGCAGCCTGGCCAAAAATCTTCCTTCAGATATTCTCCTCAACCCAGCCAAGAGGCCAGGATGAAGATGACAACAGACATGGTTTCTTGTCCCCCTGGGATCACTGGATCCCTCCTGGCAGAGGCCCCAAGCTTCTTCTTGCCACCAGGGAAACAACCTCAGGTGCTCTGCTAGCCTTTGTCCCTTCTTCTTGCAGGGGTGTGTCTGAAGGATTTTGGAGTGAGAAAAGCTTAAGATCATTTAGTGAAAGGGTCTTATTTGACAAAAGAGGAAATGGAGGCCCAGAATGGGGGGGAAAAGTTTCCCAAGGTCATACAGGAAGTAAGTTGTTGTGTACAAACCCATACATAAGTGCAATCACGTGAGGAGAAGAATTAGTGGGTCCTGCCCGCTAACCTGCAGGGTCCTGCACACTGACCCTGGGGAAAGAACCAGAACAGCTGTTTTGAAAAGAATAAGATTCCCATGGAGCCTCAAGCCATTCCCATAACCCTAAAAAGTCCCTCACATAGGATGATCCATCAGCTGAGAAGTTTCCTCTTTTCAGGATTTCTGTTGGAGGTCAGTCTGGTGCCACCCAAATCAATATGAGGTGTCTGCCCTCATCCCAAGAAGGTGACTGGGATGAGGCCTTGTTTGCAGTCTTGACCTACTTACTTACTACTAACTAAGTCTGGCTTAGGTTAGAGGCACAGGTCTAGGTTCTACCTTGAGACAAGGGCATGCCCTGCCCTGTTGTTTTAGTAGGAATAGAGATTCTAGGTCTTCATGCTCTTGAGGCAAATGTTAATGACACTTTGTTAAGTTAATATTGGGTGAATAAATAAACTTTGGAAGTTTTCAAAAAAAAAAGAAAAGAATAAGGTTCCAGGAAGCCCGGTGAAGCTACAGGAATGCTCATCTCCCCAGCAGTCACTAGATTTTGCCTTCTCATTCAGCTCGGATTCTTCCTAAGCTTGTGTTATCTGCTCCAGCAACTGGTTGGCCTTCTTTTCTCAGGCCCAGGGATCTGCAGCACCCCATCTATCCCTAGTTACCAAGCCAGCCTGTCTTCCCAGCTTCCAGTGGCCCACTTCCCAATTGAGGCTCCACCCCCCTCAATTCGCAGGCAGGGAGAGCCAATCCTCATCCATACCCCAACAGGTCCCAAAGGCAGCAGCGATGGCAGAGCTGGGATAGGAACCCAAATCCCTTGACTCCCAAGCCCAGGATCTTCCCAGCACCACCTCTGATGCTATTTTAGCACATGCTGTTTTCCATTTTCCCATTAAAAAAAATAGAATTCTCTACAGAGCTAAGCAAGGCATAATTAAAGAACATTTGATTCCTAAGATGATACATAATTAGATTCAGATTGGAAGAAATACAAACCTAAGAACAGTTTGGTAACTCTCACTTTATTTCTAAAGAGATGCTCAGACCTGTGGTAGTTTCAAAATGAAGGTTTGATAATGACCTCCCTGGTACTGATCAGGTAAGTACCAATTTTAAGGTTGTTCCCCAAAGGGTCCCTTCTGGCTCAAATGCATGGGGCAGTCAAGACATCCCAAAGCTCCCTCCTTCCAGCACTCTCTAGACAAAATGCCAGCACAAACCAGCCTCGTCTAATCTGCCCCTAGTCCATGTGACTGTGCCCAGCTGTTTGCGTGTTACTGCCCCGATTAGGCTATGGACTCCTTGAGGGCAGGACATTTTTGGCCTTTCTTTAGAGCTCCAGTGCCTGGCACATAGGAAGTCCTTCCTGAACTCTTGTTGACTTGACAACTTGACTGTGTAAGGGAGCTCTCTAGTACCTATCCCACCATGGTCAGGACCAGCCAGCTTTAGGTGAAGGTCCACGTGATCTAATGGGAGGGAGACCCTCTTGCCTCCACTGATTCTGGACATTTATCCTCAAAGGATCCATTTCTATGGCGTTAGCATTGCCATCCTCACCTTACATGTGGCATCACTGAAAATGGTACAGATGGGGAGGAGCAACACTGAAGCTTCACAGAAGGATATGGCTAGAAGGGCTCTTGAGAGGTAGTCCAGGGGCAGCTAGGTGGTGCAGTGGATAAAGCACCGGCCCTGAAGTCAGGAGGACCTGAATTCAAATCCGGCCTCAGACCAAACACTTGACACTTACTAGCTGTGTGACCCTGGGCAAGTCACTTGACCCCAGTTGCCTAAAAAAAAAAGAAAGAAAGAAAGAAAGAAAAGAAGAAGAAAAAAAAAAGAGAGGTAATCCAGTCCAACACACTCCTTTCATAGATGAGGCAACCAAGGCCTAGAGAAGGGAAATTGCTAAAGGGACTTGCTAAAGGTCACACAGTAAGTGGCAAAGCCAATACTTGAACCCAGTTGTATTTGGGCTCTGGGTCCAGGGCTCCTTCCTCTACCCAATACCTTCAGCTGCCACAGTTCTGCCCTACAGACAACATAGGTGCCAACATGCATTACATGGGAAAGAGGCTGGAAAGGACTTGCTCTGCTAGGACAATATACTGAAAGTGAAGCAGATCAGAAGGGCTGGAGCCCAGGTGCTGCCCAAGCACGTGCTTGGCATGTGAAGTATGAGGCATGGTCCTCACCTATGAGAAGGTTACCCCCTCCCTGGAGATATGGGACACACACACACCCCCACAAGAGAGGCAATGACCAGGCACTCAACGGCAGCACGGCCTGTTAGCAACACGAGAGCTCAAACAACCAATTTTCTGGAGAGATCAGACAGGCAGATGGTGTTTATTTCCCCAGGGCTCAGAGAGATATAACTGTATTCCCTCTTGTTCTAGGCCCCATTCTTTCTGACAATCCTGTTCTGACCGCATCAAAGACCTGGAGCCCCCAACATGCTCTGACTCCAAGAAAGGCCCAAATGAATACAGGAAAGCCCAGAGGGCTCAACTTCCTCATAAGCTCTGCTATGAAAACTGTATCTGCCAACTGATCGTTGTGTAGTTACAATGATGACCAAGTTTGGTTTTCAAGGAGAGATGAGAAAATGCACCTCCCTACCTCCCTTGCAGAGGTGGGGGGCTATGCATGGGGAACACTGCATACACTATCAGACTCGGTTGAGGGTAATTGGTTCTGCTGCCCTCTCTCGGCCTCCCTTTCTCTTTTTAATCTTTGTTACAAGGGAACATTTACCGGATGGAGGAGTGGGGAAGAGTCTATTGGGAAATGAAGGGGATGTAAAAACACAAGGCATCAATAAACATTTTCTCTCAAAAAAGAAAAATGCACTTCCTGTCTTCTCTTGTTGAGAGCCCAGGCCCTACCCATGCAGTATCATGGAAGCTGAGGGTTCTGTGCAAGGACTCCAGTCAGATTCACCAATCTTATCTAAATGTGAGAATGGCAACAGAAGCCCCCATCTATAAAGTCCTTCAGCACTCTCGAATGCTAGCTGTTTGTTCTTCAGAGACAGTGAGGGATGGCGGCTGCCACCTGATGTCGGTCCTGGCCACATGGGAAAGGCACCAGAGAGCTCCCCAATGGACAAGGATGGCAGCAATGGTCCCATCTGCCATGTGTGGAGGTACCCCCTCAGGAGCATAGTAGGTCCCAGAAGCCAGGCAAGGCTTTGGGCATGAGCTGGGGACAGGTATTCCTGGTCACATTCTAGAAAGGCCAGGGAACAACTAGAAAGTTAGAACTGAACTGAATGGAGGTGAAAAAATCCCTACTAAGTGATTTACACGAAAGCATAGAGACAACAGGGGGTCCCTAGAACTTGAGAAGTATGTAAGGAAAAGTCACAACAAAGGCTAGAGAGTCTGCATGCATTTGATAATACTGTGGATGGAGGAGGGGGAAGCTGCCAATCCATTTAAACTGGGGTTTTTTTTGTTTGTTGGTTTGTTTTGTTTTTGTTTTTTGCTAGGCAATCGGGGTTAAGTGACTTGCCCAGGGTCACACAGCATTTAAATTATTTTCACATAGTTGACAAGTAAATTGGGTGAAAGGGAAATCATCAGATGTGTCCATGACAATTTCAGTGATTTCAGTGATTCAGATTCCTACAATCAGGGGCTGTAAGAAATGCACATTTCCCAGGTGTGACCTTGGCAAGTGATTTCACCTCCTGCAGCCTCAGTTTTCTCATCTATAAAGTGGGGGTAACAATATTTGCACTGCCTACCTAGAATCATGGAATATTAGGCCTATGCTAGACTTTGTATCATATTACATTACAACATGACTTAGCTTCTGCCACATGACCATGACCAAGACACTTTTCAGTACCCCAGGAAACTCTCCAAGACTCTACGTTACAGATTACTTATATCGGGAGAAGGCATTTCCTACAGAAATAAAAGCACAGGGTCAGGCAAAAACCCCAACAGACTTCCAAGCTCTTCAGCACACCCAGCACCTTGGCCAAGGTCACATGACTGATCAGTAGCAGATGTGGGATTAGAATCTGGGTCTCCTTGTGCCCAACCCAGTGCTCTGTCCATTTCACCAGGGAAGTGGGAGAAAAGCATTGCAGAAACATGAGCCATCAGGGCCATTGGAGCCAATGTGGGTGACAGGCACCAATATACGCGATCAAGTCCTGTTACCAAATGTTGTGGATGTATAGAGGCCAAGCAGTAAAATGGGAAGCACCATGACTTAGGTGTCAGAATCCCGACTCTGCTATTTACCATTTACCAATGGCCTACTATGAGTTGCTTCCCTCAGTTTCCTCATCTAGGAAATGGGTACGGTAATCTTTCCATTACCCTCCTCAGTGGGTTGTTGGGGAAAGAAGATTCTGTCAACTCGAAAGTACTACAGCAGCATGAGTCACGAGAAGACAGGGTCCTAAAGTGGCAGCAAGTTAAATAAGAAAATTCGCCCCAGCCTCTGGAGCCTCATCTTGGGGCAAGGTGTTTCTATCTTTGTTAGACTCTGGCCCAAGAAAATGGGAATGCTCTCCAATCTGCCCCCTTCTCCTCACATCAGCTGAGACAGGGGCCAACCTGAGTGGGACAGGACCAAAAAAAGCAGCACTGAAGAGAGCTGCTGAGCTCCTACTTCAGGTCCCCTTGATTACCCAGGCAGCTTTGCCATATTTAGACAAGCAAAAAAAAAAAAAAAACTACACGAATTCTCCAACAGACTGACGTGAAGTCATTGGACAGGCAGATGAGCACCAAATATGGTAGCTAAGCTCTCCTGCTTGTAACAGACACTGAGAAAAAACATTGTAGCCCCAACCTCAAGCTAGTACTGCTGAAACCACAAGCCAACTAGTAAGCAATCAATGGAAGGGCATTAGTGTTACCGACCGACATCCAGGGCCCAGCCCATCTGCCCAGCTGTACAGCCACTTGGCTTGTTTTCCCTTCCCAGGAGGTAGCTATGGAGGAGGCAGGGAGATGCAATGGAAAGAGCTCTAGGCCGAGAGTCAGGACACCTGGTTTCCAGCCCCAGCACCAACCACAAACTTGGAAGGCATCTTGGACATTTGAGCATACCCCGACTGACAGGGAGGTATGGAGTGGGTTAGGCTAGATGGTTTAAGGATCCTTCCAACAACACACCTCTGAGATGAGAAACCATCCCTCTGGCCCTGGGAAAACTCCCAGGGGAGCCTGGGACCTCTTCTGGAAGCAAAAGCATAACAGGGTCCACAGGGACACGACCTCATTTTCATCAACATGGACACCCTCCCAGAAATGTGGTTGGGGGCTCTGCCACACCTCAGGAGAGACTTTTCATGAGTTGTTGTGGCAACCATCTCCATTTTACAAATTAGAAAACTAAGTTTTTCCTTACATCAAGCCGGGATCTGCGGCTTTGCAACTTGGACCAACTGATGCCCTCTGAAGGACTCATGGTGGAGAAGCCTTGGTGCCTAATGCCTGAAGATGCCTAGCATATCCCCCTTAAGTCTTCTCTTCTCCAGGAAAAAACATGCCCAATCCTTTCCTCTGATCCTCATAAGACAGAGACTCAAGGCCCAGTCTTTACCATGCTGGCTGCCCTCCCTTAAATAGTCTCCAACAGAGCAATGTCTTCCCCAAAATGTGCTGCTCAAAACTGAACACAATGTATTAGATGCAGTCCGACAGCCAGGACTGGCACCTCCATCATTCAGGCAACCATGATGACTCCCTTACTTCTGAAGCCCAAGATCACAGGAGATTTTTTGGCTCCCTACCACTGCACATTGTTGACTTATTTTGAGTTTCTGGTCCACTAAAACCCCCAGATCTTCATCAACAGAACTACTGTTGGGGCAGCTAGGTGGTGCAGTGGATAGAGCACTGGCACTGAAGTCAGAAGGACCTGAGTTCAAATCCGGCCTCAGGCCAAACACTTGACACTTACTAGCTGTGTGACCCTGGGCAAGTCACTTAACCCCAGTTGCCTAAAAAATAAATAAAAAAATAAAAATAACAGGACTACTGTCAGATAATACCTCCCCCATATTATACTTGTGAGGTTGATTTTTTTTTAACCCAAGCGTGACACTTTACATTTGTCCCCATTAAGTGTCATCTTAATGGACTCAGGGCACAGACAGAGACACAGCATTTTTGGACAAGGCCATTGCAGAACTTTGATTTGCTTGACTATGAACGTTTGTTATAAGGACTTTGTCTTTTCAGCTGGGAGGGGGGAAAAGAGAAAATCTACTTTTGCTCATTGAAAAAAATTGAATTGAAATTAAAAAAAAAATTCATCTTAAGAGATTTGGCCCAGGATTCCAGCCTGCTGTGATCTTTTTTGGATCTGGACTCTGTCGTTCCAGATGTCAGCTATCCCCCTCTCCCCGGATTTCTGTCATCTAAGAATGTGATAAGCCTGCCAACAATGCCTTTATCCCAGTCACTGATAAAAAGGTTAAATAACAAAGAATCAGGCCCAGATCCCCGAGGCATGTCACTAGAGACGTCCAACCATTAAGAACTTCTTTGGCTCTGGCCATTCAACTAGCCCTGAATTTCCCTAACTGTCCCTTTGTCTAGCTCACATCTTTTCATCTTTAAGAGAGAACGTGGAGAACAATAACAAGAGATGCTCTGTCAGAGGCTTTGCCAGCATCTGTAGCATTCTTCTCATCTACTAGTCCAGTAACACTGTTAAAAAGGGAAAAGAGGTGAGTCTGACATGACCTGTTTTTGATGAAGTCATGACGACTCTTTGTGATCACTGCTCCCTCCCTTGGCTTGCCCTCCCTTTCCCTCCCCTTCCCTTCCCTTCTCCTCCTTCTCCCTTGTCTCCTGATCTCACTCAAGTGGGAAGTGCATCAGCCACTCACGGACCCAATCCCACTGCTGATCAGCACAGAAGCTTTGGCCTGTGCCATTTTCCCAGCCTGAGCCTGTGGGTCCCTCCTTAGGCAGTCTGACGGCCCTCCATTCCCTGGACTCAGCATCTTGGTGCCAGTTAGTGCAGACATGAGATCCACTGTAATGCCACCATAGCTGTGAACTCCAAACTCAACCAATCCCCCAAGCCTCAGCCTCGTCAGCAGCAGGGACTATAGGTGGACGCTACCACACCGGGCTCTCTTTTTTTTCGAGATTCAAACTAACCATCTCTTCTAACATCTTACTAATCATTCAAGTCAAGATCGGAGGCCCTTGATTTGCAAACTCGACTTTCTTCCCTTTTGAGCAAATGGGGACTTTTGCCCCTCTTCAGGGTTCTACATTCCTCTGATTCTCCACGACCTTCACATCCACCAGGTCTTTCAGTACTTGGGGGCCATTCAATGAATTCACCTGGGCCTGGCAACATGAACTCATTCAGGGTAGCTGAGTGTTCTCTTATTATCACCTTCTTTACTAACCTCAGGAATCAATTCCCTCTTGGCCATCTTGGCTCCATTCTGCCCAGTCCAAAGATTATTCTCCTTGGCAGAGAAAACAGAAGCCAAATAACAATGGAGCCGCCCTGCTTTCTGTCTAGAATCAATTCTTATCATCCCATAAATGTTAAGCCGCAGTACTAACCATACTCTGATCCTCATCTTTTCCCCAACACAGCTTCGAATACCCTATCTTGGTTGTCTTTAGCTTTCCCTGCCCATTTCAGCTCATTCTGAGCTCTGGAGGTGACACTATTCTTGCAGGACCGGGCCACTTTGTTGCATTCATCCTCCATTAACTATTCCTGCTTCCACCCTCTGTTCAAGTCTTTTAAAAATCTAAGCTTCTTGAAGAGTACCCTGTGCATCCACATTGGTCCCTTTAGACACCACCTCCCTTTTCCTACTCAGAGCAATTGCTTCTCTTTGGGTCTTCAGAATTTCATTCTTGAATGCTTTCCACTCAGCTGATTTTACCTATAGAATTTTGTCCATAGGATCCTAAACTATCCTTCCTCCAAACCCTTTGAAATGTGCTATTCTACAATCTAGAGCAGGGGTGGGGAACCTGCAGCCTCAGGGCAACATGTGGCCTTCTAGGTCCTCAGGTGCGGCCTTTTGACTGAGTCCAAGTTTTACAGAACACATCCTTTTATTAAGGGGATTTGTTGTGTCAAGTTTGGATTCAGTCAAAGGGCCGCACTTGAGGATCTAGAGGGCCACATGTGGCCTTGAGGCCGCAGGTTCCCCACCACTGATCCAGAGTATATTTGGGAGCTTACCACTCCCTTCTCTCACACAATTTCATTTCCTGCAAGGTTCCTATTGTTTCCACCCTAGTTACCAGTTCCTCTTTGGTGGTGAGAATCAGATCCAGAACAGAAGCTCCTCTATTTGGTTCCTCTACCTTTTGAAGGATGGACTTATTATTAAAGAAAGTCAGAGAGTGGTAGCTGTTCTACTTTTGGCCGAGAGCTGAAGTCCTCCATCACTAATGTGGCATGCCCTTGTGTCAGGCTTCTGACTAAGAGGCCAGGATGCTGGCCATGAAGTCAGAAAGATCTAAGTTCAAATCGTGCTTCGGACATTTACTATTTGTGTGACTCTGGGCAAGTCACATAACCTCAGCCTCAGTTTCCCCATCTGCAAAAAAAAAGGCTAATAGAAGCACCTATCTCACAGGGTTTTCATGAGGAACAGATGAGACAACAGCTTTAAGGTACTCTGCAAACCTTAAAATGTTATGTAAATGTGAGCAGTTGTTATTATTCTGTTTTATCAAATCCTCATCTAGACCTTTCCACCCACGCAGAAGCTGAGCTGTCTTCTACGTGTTGTCTCCCCCAATCAGAGTGTGAGCTATCGCCTACACTTAGCACAGTGCTTGGCACATAATGCACAACAAATGCTTTCTCATTCACTCATTTGCTCAGTCCAGTATATTTGCTCTGTAGTATATTCCACTGACAATATCACTCGTTTCTGTTTCCACCGATCTGCAGCCAAATGCCGCCCCCCATGCTTCCCCTATCTTGTTCCTGAATTTCCTTCACACAGGTATACCTTCTTAATATAGAATTTCAATTCCAATCCCAACCCCCCCCTGACCCTTTTACCTCCAGGATCTATCCTTCCAGGGCTCTATTGCTACTGCACCAAGTCCTGGGTCCTATCTCTCCAAGTCTCAGTCATGCTTACTGAAGTCAAATGTGTCCTCTTGAATCAGAAGCTAGAGTTCACCTTGCTCGTTACTTATACTTTGTCATTATGTATGGATAAATAAGGTCATGGGTGTTATTGCTGGCATCTTTCTTGAATTTTAGGCATTTCCAGTGCTATTCTGCCTATATAGTAGGTAGGCTACTTCTCTATGGTAGCTAGCACCATTCTCTGCTATACCAAGTAACAGAGCTTAATGTGTTTATGAAAGTAACAGAGAGTCGATAATATATTTGTAAAAGCTATTGGCAAATGTATGAGGCCTGCTCATTTTGGCAGAGATAGAGCATTCAGCAGATGCACATGATTCTCTGGTTCTATATCCAGATAAAGGAAGTCCCCTATCACTACTCCAGCATGCCTCAGTGCATGCCAGACTTGTGATTGAGAGGCTTCTACATTTCACCCAGGCTTCAGCATTGGTGCAGGAAGTCTTCCATCCTGTAAAAATATAAACATGGCCTCTCCCTAGGCAAAAGCCTCAGAATTCAAGTCAATTCCATAAGCATATATTCAGTGCCTACCAAATGCTTGTATCACACGGTTAGGAAAACCGAGTTTGGTTCTTTCCTATTAGCCCCCAAAACTTTCCAGCTTCGAAATGGGCTTGGCATCTCATACATAAAATGGCTTTCTCCTAAACCCAAGCACAGGGGTTATTATGACCCGCCTTCACCATCATTCTTTCCTGGACCAAGCGTTCTTTACTAAATTAAGGAGCTATGTTGATTAGACAATTATCCTCACAAACAAAAAGGTTTTAACAACCCAAGGATTGAGAACAACAAAACCAGAAAGGACAGTTAGGACAGACAATGATTCATACAACTTTCTCAGGGCACTCAATTTGACTCCATAGATGTTTATTATGCAACTGCTATGTGCAAATATCCAGAAAATTCCCTGTCCCAACACTTTCCAAGTCAAGCCCATAACAGTTTATTTACTGAGGCAGCTAGGTGACCCACTGGATAGAGCACTGGAAGTGCTAGACTAGACAGAGTCAGGAAGATCTGAATTCCAATCCAGACTCAGACACGTACCAGCTGTGTGACCCTAAGCTAGTCACTTCACCTCTGTTTACTTCAGTTTTCCCAATGGTAAAATGGGGATAACAATAGCACCTACCTTGCCAGGTTGTTGCGAGGATCAAATGAGATCTTTGTAAGGTGCTTAGCACAGTGCCTGGCACATAGTAGGTACTATATAAATGCTTATTCCTCTCCTCCCACCTCCCCAATCTCCTTAAAATAAGCCTGTAAAGTAGGTATTATCGGCTCTATTTTTTAACAGGAGGCAAGTGGGGCCCAAACCGAGGCCCAAAGCCACACCACAGTTTTATAAATCTTGAGCTGAATGGAATATCAAGGGCCACCTCATTTAAACCGCTCATTTTACAGAGAAGGAAACTGAGGCCCAGGGAGACGAAGGGACTGGCCCCAGGTCGCACAGCCAATAAGTGGTTCAGCTGGGATTGAAATTCAGTTCTTCTGGCTCTAAGTCTTCTTCCATTATACCAGGCTGCCTATTTGCTCCTGAAACCAGGGGAAATCCAACAAAATCATGAAATCAACTAGAATAAGGAAGTCATTGAGGAATGTACCAAAAGTCCCTCACATCATTCTAAGAAGGATCCATTTTAAACACACACACACACCAGACAAGCTGGTTCCTAAGTAGTCTAAGTAGAAAACATTTTCAAAAATGCCCCTCAATGTTCTAGCCAACTGGTCTATTTGTTATTCCTCACCCACAACATGCCATCTACGAAGTCCACGCTTTTGCACTTGGCTGTTCCCCATACCTAGAATGCACTCCTGTCCTCACCCCTCCCTCTTTAGGACCCTCAGCTCCCTTCAAAGCTCACCTCAAGGGTTACCAGAAGTTCTTCCTGATTCCCACCCCTAGTCCTCACCTTAGTTGCTAGTGCTGCTCTTTGGATTTCTATTTACTGTGTACATATTTCATGTTTACCTACATGTTTACATGGTATCCACACCCCCACTCTCATCCCTCGCAAAAAAAAAAAAAAGACAGCTTCTTAAGGACAAAGATTGTTTCATGCCTAGGACAGTGCCTGGTATACAGCAGGTGCTACATAAATGCTTAATGACTTATTGAAGGGAATATGCTTGATTTTTTTTCACTTTCAACCTCAGGAAAGTAAAGCACTTTTTATGGGGGGCAAACTTTTCTGTATTTTTTTTAAAATCACCTTTTCAGTTCGACCTTTAACTGGACATTAATGTTTGTGTTTTGCCCATCAGCCCTAAAGGAAGCAGAAATTGGATGACAGTATGGGAAAGAGAAAGCAGGTAGGTGCCGTTCAGACTAAATCTAGTCCTATTGCTAATGGAGAGCCCAAAGCAGGAGCTCCAACCTATACCCCAAAGTGAAGGGGTCTTCACTGACCATAAAGGGAAACAAGCCAGATCTGTAATCCCGTCCTCTGAAGGTCAAATTCATTCTCAAAAGTGGTGCCAAGTTCGCCAAGGGGCTCAAGGTTTCACTTCAACTTATTGTCCTATTACGTACGTTGAGGACCAATACCTTACATCAGTAGAGGGGATACCCACACTAATGAAATGAACAGATCCTGAAAGAAACACTGAACTATAGGACATAAGCAACACTCAGCCACTGCCCATATTACTCAAGTGAGTGACTCAGAAGCCTGTCAAATTTGGGGACAGTAAGGACAGTTTACATTCCTGTGACACTTGAAGATTTGTCAAATGCTTTGTATATGTGATCTCATTTGAGCTGTGCAATAATCCCAAGGGGTGGGGACTACAGATATTAATATCCCCCTTTTATACATGAGGAAACTGAGGCTCAGAGAAGTCAATGTCTTGCTGAGGGTCACCCAGCTAGTTAGTGCCCATGGGAAGATGACAGGATCAGTCAGAGATGCCCAATGGCAGTGGCAAAGCTGCCAGTTCACAATTAAGCTTTGCCATTAGGTGTTAGATTACACCATTTTAAAAGGTTCTAAAAAGTTGTTAATGACTTTGCTCAAAAATAGCCATGATGTTCTTAAACTTTTAGGTGGCCATAAGGAACTCACTATGGCCTTTCCGAAAACTTTTTCATTATTAAATATTGATTAGCCATCTGGAGTCCTACTCTACCATATCTCCCCTGTGTCCAGCACGAGGCTCTATACACAGCAGGTGCTTAATAACTGATTGTTACTGCTCTCGTTGCCATCATCTGAGGACCAGACTGCCTAAGGGGTGGAGAGGCCCATCACTAGAAAAACTGCCACAAAAGGGTGTGTTCTTGTACCTACATGAAGACTCAATGCACAGATGGGTTATATGAAAGGGTTGCTACCTGTACCTGTGGAGGGCATAGCCATGCTGGAAAACATGGTTCCTTAAAGCACAAAGCAAATAACTATCTAGTCAAGATTCTCCAATGTCTATATATCTTTTTAATTGCATGAGAGGTACTAATGAAGCCAAAGTCATGGGTTTTGTTCCAGGCAGTTTCACAAGGAGAGAAATTCTATTCACAACTCCAGACTATAACCTGAACCCTGACAGCACACTGCTCACAGCTCTGTAGCACTCCTGAAAAACTGCCACAAAGCCCACACCCATCTGGAGGAGGTGGGGAAGGGAGTATCTTCTCTATAGCCAAAGGCCCCCCCCCAATCAACTTGAATTTGCATACCCTGAAAGTAAAGATAGGAAAAATGAGGCCTTGGTGACCACCTGCACCCCCACCCCCAGCAGCCTTGCTTTGCTACGCTTGAGATGGTAATATTTCATTACAAAACAAGTTGAAGGTTTTTTCCCTTTTTCGGGGAGCATAGCAAGCCCAGTGTAAATTCATAGGCCCTAGGAAAGGGTCGGTTGCCCTGGGGGTTTAAGTGGGTGCATTGCAGACTGATGCTCCAGGGGGTGCTATGAATGTACTCCCAGGCTCCAGCCAGGAAGGCATGTTCCAAAACATCCAGCTGGGGACAACTGCCAAACTGGAGTTTACCTCATTCATGTAGGCCCCGTAGGCAACAATCTAAGCAATTTACCCAAGAGAGTCAAACCAACTTGGTGAAAAGAAAGGAGCCCCTGGTTCACATCTGAGGTATCGTGGCCTTGTCAACGACTCTGAGATTTGCCTGCAACCATAACCAGGGCCATACCTGCCAAGGGCAATGAGTGAGAGCCCCAATATCTGCTTTCCCCAACCTCTGCCAGCATTCCTAAGGGTGAAGCTCTAGTCTTGCATTTGAGATTCATCTGATCATTAAGGGCAGGGTTCAATGATGAAAGCCTGCCATTTCATCGCCTGCTTCAACACAAACCTGTATGTGTTTGGTAGTAGGATAATGCAATTAAAGAGAATACTCCCAGAATCCCAAAGGATGCACCTCACACCTCTCCCCAGCTGAACTCTCCTGCCTCTCCACCACAAAAGCCATTTGCTTTCTGGAATCCCCTTTCCCAGATGTGCCCTTTCTACACAGAATCATTGCTGCAAATAATCTTTCTTTTGCATTTCTAACTTCTATCACTGTAAAATTCCAGGTGTGCATTTACACCAAAGGCCTGCGATGAAAAAGAATTACCATGATGTCATTGGAAGATCCTGGACCAGCTGGAAGGAAACGATTTCTTCTATAAACACGATGGTGTGTTGTAAGCATTTCCAACAGTTGGTCCTGATTTAGAAAATGACTCATTCAAAGTAATCCAAATTAGGGTTCCCCTGAAAAATACCTCTTTCTAGACTGGGACAGTTCCTCTCCAGAGGCCTTATTTGTAGGAATCTCCATCTCATTTGTAAGAATTAGGGATCTTTTAGTCAGGTATTATACAGTGAAACCTCTAATATCAACTCAAAAGGCAGAACAAGCAGAGAGGCTTTGATTTTCTCAATTATAAGAATTACATTAGTAATTGTATTACTAAAAAGAAAATGGAACCAATGAGGGGAGAGAGGAGTATGAAATCACAAACACCAAAATACCCAGAGCAGCGGCAGAATCTCAGCATTAAGAAGGACTTCAGCAGCCGCTAAGCAAGAGACCCATCTACAACCTACCAGACAAGTAGTTGCCCAATCTTTACATGAATAACCTTGGGGATGGGAGGAGAATGACCACCTCTTCTTATACTTTTGGATGGTTCTCATTGGTTAAAGTCTTCCTTAGACTGAGTCAGAATCTGCTCTTTTTATAACATCCCCCCATTACTCAGGTTCTGCCTTCTGGGGCCGAGAAGAGCAAGTCTGATGCCTCTTCCATTTGACAATGTTTCCATGTGACATTGCATTTGGACACGGCTATCATGTCCTCCAACCTCAGTGTCTTTATCCAAATCTCATGTACAATGCATAAATGATCTCCTGGCTAAGCCACAAGGATACAAGGAAGGCAAAAGCACCGTCCCTGCCATCAAGGAGCCAACATGAAAACAACTACATACACCAGAGGTGTAGGATCAGACCTGTGCTTTAGGAAAATCATTTCATCAGCTGAGAGGTGGATGGACAATTGGAGCATGGAGAAACTTGAGGAAGGGGATGCCAAGCAGAAGGCTACTTAAATAGTCCAGGTGAGAGGTGATGAGGGCCTGCAGCAGGGCAGTAGCTGTACAGGGGAAGGAAGGTATGAGAGAGATGGTGAGAAGGAAGAAATGATAAGATTGGGCACTAGATTAACTTTGTGGGTTGAGTGCAAATGAGGAGCAGAGGATGTGGACTTGGGTAAATGGGAGAAGGGTGGTGCCTTCCTACAGTAACTGGGATGTTGAGAACAATAGGGAGTTTGGGGAGAAAGATAATGAGTTATTTGCGGGGGCATGTTTAGTTCTCAATACCTATGGGACATCCCATTTGAGATGTCCAAGAGAGAGTTGGATATGCATAAGTGTGGTTTAAAAGAGAGAGACTAAGGCTAGATATGGAGAGTTGAGAAACATCTTAATAGAGATAATAATTGAACCAGTGGTAGCTGATAAGATCACCAAGCAAGATAACACAAAAGGAGACGAGAAGAGGTCCTAAGAGAGAGCTTTGGAGGACACCTAGGGTTAGCGGGCATGACCTGGCTGAAAATCCAGCAAGGGATACTAGGAAGGAAAGCTCAGACAGGTAGGAGAACCAGGAGAGAACAACATCATAAAAACTAGAGAGGAGAAAACAACCAGAAGAGGATGATCAGTGTCAAAGGTTGCAGAGAAATTCAAAAAAAGAAGAAGAAGAAGATTGAGAAAATGTCATTACCGGAAGACTTACGTGAACTGATGCCGAGTGAAGTGAGCAGAACCAGGCCAACATTGTACACAGTAACAGCAACACTGTGCGATGATGATCAACTATGATAGACTTAGCTCTTCTCAGCAAAGCAATGATCCAAGACAATTCAAAGGGACTTGTGATGGAAAATGCTATTCCAACCCAGAGAAAGAACTATAGAGTCTGAATGCAGATCGGAGTATATTATTTTCACTTTTTTTGTTTTTTTGGTTTTTTTCCTTCTCATGCTTTTTCCCTTTTGTTCTGAGTCTTCTTTCACAACATGACTAATGTGGAAAAATATGTTTAACATGATCATACATGTATAACCTATATCAGATTGCTTGCTGTCTTGGGGAGGGAGGGAGAAAAATTTAGAGCTCAAAATCTTACAAAGATGAATGTTGAAAACTATCTTTGGGGGAAAAAATATCATTAAGCCAATAAATAAATAAATGATTTTTTAAAAAAAGAAAGAAAATGCCATTACCTTTGGCAAGTTAAGAGATCACTGGTACCTTCAAAGAAAGCAATTTCAGTTGGATGATGAGGTAAGAAGAAAAATTACAGAGGTTTATAGAAGTATCAAACTTGCCACCCACAAAACTCCCCAGTATGACTTGAACCAGATTAAAATGTAATTGGGAAATGTTTTTAAAAATTAATAAAAATACTAAGCAACACAGATGATGCTAATTTGTGGTTTTCTAAGTCAATATAAAGCCATCAGGGATCCACTTCTATGTAAGTTTGAAACTCTTGGTTTAAAAGACCACAAGAGGAAAGGAAGTGGGTTAGCCATGAGAGGGAGGAATCCATTTGGATTCAGTCTAAAGGCTGCACTTAAGGATCTAGAAGGCCACATGTGGCCTCAAGGCTGCAGGTTCCCCACCCTTGAATAGGATAATCACAAGTTGGGATGGGAGGATAAAGTAAAGGTTTTTAAAGGAAATAGAGTGGTTTGCATTAGTATGGAGAAAAGACCCCCTTTTCACGCAAGACAGAGGTGAAGGAGGAGTTAGTGGGGAAAGATATCTGAGTGCTGTGAAATGAGGAGGAGGAAAAAAGGGTTTTCATCAAAGAGCTCCCATTTTTTCACTAAAATATGAGGCAAGGTCCTCAGGTGAGAGGACGGGGTGGCTTCGAGCTCTGAGATTTGAGGAAGGATGAAAAAGTTTGGAAAAGTCACTGTAGTGAGTAGAATAATGAATCAGTTAGGAGGTGTAAATGGATCAACTGTTTTGTTGCAGCTGAGATTATGTAACTCAGATTTGTTGAGGATCTAGTCAGCACAGTTTCATAATTTTTTTCTGGCTCCATTCAGTAGCATGTGAATAGAAGCAAAGGAGCCCCTTGGTGGGAGTATTCCAAGACCGAGGTTTGGCAAAGTGTTGATAGGGTAAGTGGGTAAAGGATTAGATTGTAGAGTGTGGTGTTGAATTGAACTGGGTGCATGGAGGGAAGGAAGGAAAGCATAGACAACATAGAGGGGTTAGCCTAGGAAAGATCTGAGGACTTCAGGGATAAGAGGTCATGGAGGTCATAAGGGAAAGGAAGAGGGAGAGAGGGGGAGAAGTGGAGAGGGAGAGAAGGGGAGAGGGAGAGAGAGAGGAGATGATAAAAAGATTATTATTAGAAAAGGAATTTCAGAGTTTGTGAGCATGAAAGTGGAACACTCATAGGCATGTGGCCAGATCAAGGGGATGAGCATCTCTATGTCTAACTGAGGTCATGGGAATTGAGCAGAATGAGGAACTGAGAAGTCAGGCTGTTTGAGAAAGTCTCCATATATATTGAATCCCTCTAGTACGAGGATAGCAGTTTGGGTGGACAGAGACTATAAGCCAAGCAACAAACTCTCACTGAGAAAAGGAGAATGTCATGGCAGTCAGAAGATAATAGCTACTAGAATCTTAATTGGGTGATCAATTTAGATTGAATCAACCTGAAAGGACGAAGGGTTACTGAGTGATGATGGGGAAAGTCTGGAAATAGCAACGGAAAAAAGAAAATAAGGTCAGTCTGGTACGGCCTGTTCTTGCTGAAACAATGCTGGCTCTTTGTGATCATGACTTTCTTATCTAGACATTTATCAACCTTCCCTTTAACAATACAGTCTAGAATTTTGCAAGGAATTCAATTCAAACTCATTGACTCGTGATTTCTGGATTCCATTCTGTTTCTTAGAAAGAAAGAAAGAAAGAAAGAAAGAAAGAAAGAAAGAAAGAAAGGAAGGAAGGAAGGAAGGAAGGAAGGAAGGAAGGAAGGAAGGAAGGAAGGAAGGAAGGAAGGAAGGAAGGAAG
>NW_020944469.1:4010862-4047497 GCF_900497805.2 Vombatus ursinus | reverse complement strand
AAGGAAGGAAGGAAGGAAGGAAGGAAGGAAGGAAGGAAGGAAGGAAGAAAGAAAGAGGACGTTTGCCCTTCTCTATTCCTGTAATACTTTCCACGATTTTTTCAAAGATCGTTAACAAGAAATCAACAATCACAGTTGACAGTTATTCAGTGTCATTGACAGTGTCATTCATCTGGGCCAGGGTCCTTGAGCTCCTCAAGGGCAGGGAGCTCCACTCTTATTAGCTCCCTGCTTACTTTGGACAGAAACTGGATTTGCTTGTCTGTGTATATGTTGTTGCCCCCCAAAAGAACATAAGCTCCTGGAGGGTTGTCTTCCTATTCCTAGTGCCTGGCACATAGTAGGTGCTTAACAAATACTCATCAAATTAACTCCCTATTGGCTATTTTTCTTCTGTCTTTTTTAGCCCAAAGATCATTCACCTTGGCAGAGAAAAGAGAAAAAAAATGAAAAATTAGTAGTGCCGCAATTTAACTTCTTTAACTTTCCAAAGTGCCAAACAGCTAAATGCTGCCACGTTTGTTGTGGTAGCCAGCCCTTAGACCTGTAGGTCAATTTCCCATCCTGGAAGATAGGAGCTAGCATGATTCGAGGCTAGCTCCCATGATAAACGAGTGGGCAGAAACACATATAGTGTGACTCAGGAGCAGAATGAATTTTTCTACCTAAGGTATGACCTAATGACCTGAAGATTGATTAATTTGCTGAAAAATGCCTCGGTGCCCTAAGCAACTTTATTTACATGACACAGGTAAAGATTTTATTCCAGAAGAGAATGTTCCACCCCATGGCCTAGCAAAGAATCAAAAGCAACCCAATGGTGCCAAAGATGACCTTTCTGAAGATCAGGCATGCTTGTTAGCACTACCCTATGGGCAGTCTACTTGAGCAGTAAAATGATGCCTCTTTTGGCTTCCTAGGAGACAAATAGTTTCCTTCCAGATTTATGAGATTTTTTTTTTAAATGACCTACATACTAAACAGCTGTTAAAGTTTCTTTATTATAGAACTCCAAAACATTTTACCTTTGGTCCCAAAACAATTTCACCTACTACTTGGTGACTGGCCTGGGAGTGAAGGAAGGAGACCTTCCTATTCCTCTAAAATAAATAAATGTCCCTTTATTGAAGGCTGGGAAAAGGAAAGCAAGGGAAAAGAATCTAAAAGTGATCTCCCATTCACTATTAAAAAAAAAAAAGAAATGGGGAAAAGAGGACCAAATACATCTATCTCCCCAAAGGCTAATATTAAATGTGTCAGCAATTTACCCACTTTAAGAGACTCTCCCTAGGGCTTCCTGATGTAGTGCCCAGCATGGGGAACAGAAAAATAGAACATGATGCCCAACCATTCGGGAGCTTCCAACTTACATGGCCCCTCCAGGTTCACTATGTCAGACTTCCTTTCCAAGTCCAAAGAACTAGGATTTCACTAATCTCAGCCCTTTCTCCCACTATGACCTAGTAAACAATCTTCGTGAGCCTGGATGGCCCAAAATGTCAACGTGGTGATGAGCTGCTCTGGACATAGTGGGGCTGATCTTCAAATGATAGATGTCTAAGTTCAATGTCAAGCCCATATGCTAGACCTTCCTAACCAGGTAGGACTTGCCCCCATAACCTTCAACAACCACCTCTATGCCACGATGAGGCACCAGCATAGGATATGCCACTCTAATAAAATACCGGTGAGCTACAAATAGACTTTTGGGGTATCTTTGTGGAGCCGGAGAGATGGGATTTGGAGCTACGATTTCCTAGGCACAGTCAATTCCCAGTGTGGGAAACTTCCTCCATCAGTTCAGATCCACAAGTCTTGACCTGTAACTTAAGAGTCTTAGAGTGTTGCCTAGTGCACAGAGAGGTTAAGAGATTTGCTCCTGGTCATAAAACAAGGACGCAGCAGAGGCAGGAAGACTGGCCACTGCATCATGCTGCCTGAAATAGTTCCAAATAAAACATTAGGATATATTACTTCCTTCTCATTCATTCTAGAAACATGTATTCAGTACCTGCTGCGTGCAGAGCACAGTGTTTAGTGCTAGGGGATATGCCAAGGTTCACATGGAGTTTATGATCTGTTGGAGGAATACGGCACAATAAGACAGACTCAAATCACTGTAATATACAATATTACATTGGTTTTTCAATTTTTAGTTCTTTGTATTATTGAGTCACTTTTCAAGAGGTGTATGCACCAGAGTTACATTACTGAGTTACATTTCAAGAGGCTTGTGCAGCAAGGTCTATGGCCTTTATCTGGGCCAAGCAAAAACTCCAAAGTACTGTGGTGAAAACCCCTTTCATCTAAGCTCCAAGAACAGGGTTTGAGTGGTCCTTTTCATTTGAAATACATATTTGTTCCCAATACTCGAGTTTTTTTTTTTATTCAGCAAAATTGATTGAAAGAAGCATTCATGTCTCTTACGTTTCAATTCCAGGATGGAATTCAGCTTTATAAAAAGAAAATGGATTTTTAAAGAGACTAGAATCAAATTCATTGGAAAGGAAGCAAAGTGTTTTTACCAAATTGTTTAGGAGGCTCGGATATTTTTGTTTGCTTTTATCATTGGTTTGATATGGAGAGAATAAAAAGGAATTTTCAAAAAGAAGAATGCAACTAAGAGACCTAATAATTGTATGGCTTCTCAATGCCCCATGTATAGGACAGGCCTCTCCACTCCATCAAGCAGATTCAGAATTGACAAAGAAGAATTACTAATAAGCCTTCTCACTCAGGGGGGCAGCCTCAAGCACTGGGCCTCAGGCACTGGTGTTTGGCACTGGATTTTTGAACATTTTTATTAGTGACTTGAACTGCCTCTGTATCAAACAGGCAATGATACAAAGCATAGCTTACCACTGGGAGACCCAAAGAAAATGCCACAATATCTCCCCAGGTTGCAACATTGTGCCAAAGCTACTAAGATGAGAGTTCACAAGAGGTGAATTTTGTAGTCTTGCACATGGGTTCGAAAAAATCCACCTCCTAATATCAAATAGGAGAGACATGGCTAGGCAGGATGGCCTAGTGCAGGGGTGGGGAACCTGTGACCTCAAGGCCACATGTGGCCCTCTAGGTCCTCAAGTGTGGCCCTTTGACTGAATCCAAGCTTCACAGAACAAATCCCCTTCATAAAAGGATTTGTTCTGTAAAACTTGGATTCAGTCAAAAGGCCACACCCAGGGACCTAGAAAGCCACACGTGGCCTCGAGACCAAGCCGCAGCTTCCCCACCCCCACCCTAGAGCAAGGTCTCCTTCCCATACAGGTTAGTTCCAATGAGTCTTTAAATACAGCTAGCATTTATATGGTGCTTTAAAGTTTACAAAACAATCCCATATGTATTTACCAGGATACTGCAAAAGGTGTTTGATTGGATTGACGTGGGCATTGCTTCTACTAAAGCAGGCTACAATCCCTTAGTACAAGATCCCATGAGTTGCGATGGCCCCAGTTACGTGGGTAGTGGCCTTGCTCTGCATTGCTTGGTGGGTACGAAGAGAAAGCTCAGTCTGTCACTGAGTCTGCACTCAAAACCTTCCTATCCTGACTGCTCTCCACCATCACAAGCTTTAGGAATCCCAGGCCACCTCCAAAGGCTGATGAGACAGCAGACAGGTAGACTGCTTGAAATCAACCATTTTTTTTTTTAGCAACAGGAACAAAGAACTGGGGCTAAGGCGTAAGTTGAAGTTCTACTTTCTTATCCTCTGAATCACCTCTTATCACATGGTGCTGAATAGATCTCATTTTCCA
Source organism: Vombatus ursinus (assembly GCF_900497805.2). Lineage (NCBI taxonomy): Eukaryota > Metazoa > Chordata > Mammalia > Diprotodontia > Vombatidae > Vombatus > Vombatus ursinus. Next base: position 4,043,739 of record NW_020944469.1, on the reverse strand, counting down.
TTTCTCACTGAGGTGGTGCTGAGACACATACAGCAGCAAGGTGCTTCCAAGTACCAGTCTGAGCATCAACTGTGGCCCAAAGCACTGGCCTGCTTAGATCACACTGAGCTGGACAGAACCCAGAATTCCTGGTCCCGTGAATTCCCCCACTGTACAAACGGTTGGACCAAGGGTTACAGCTGGGACCATTCTCAGAAACAGCATGCCAATGAGCATGCAACAACAGGCAAAGTTGATTTTTTCCACATAAGACCCTTCCATTTACAGGACAATTCCATCTTTATCTGGCCTTTACCAGATCCCTGCTTCACAGGAGCCATTTTCCTGGGCTATTTTTTTTTCTTAGGCAGTTGGGGTTAAGTGACTTGCCCAGGGTCACACAGCTAGTGAGTGTCAAGTGTTTTGGTCTGAGGCCGGATTTGAACTCAGAAGCTCCTGACTTCAGGGCTGGTGCTCTATCCACTGCACCACCTAGTTGCCCCTTTCCTAGGCTATTTAAGATTCCTCTAGCTCTTCCTTTGGGACAGGGAGGTCATCTCTTCCGAATGATCGACAGACTGGGAGAAAAGGGTCCAGGGTGCATTCACACAGCAAGGCATCTCCCTACTTGGGAGAAATTCTGCCCCACCACCCCCCCTTCCATGTAGGGGAGCAGCCTGAGCCCATTCCCTAGACTAGCCACATATTGGACTACCCCAGTCATCCTGATCTCAAGCAATTTGCAGGTGAAATCGTAGTGTAATGAAGAACCTTCTTGCTGGTAAATGACATTTATTTAGAAAAGAAAGACACAAGTTAAGGCCCAATATCTCCAACTGTAGATCTCCTGAAAATGAAAAAACACGTCCTTCAGTGCCTAGGAGCAGAATTTGGCCCTAGAATTCTGCTTTTCGAAGGAGAAGGGTGAGGGGAGAAGGAAGAGGCAGAGTTAGCAGATCTAAAATGTACCATTTGTATTACCACATGCAAACCAACAGTATACTTCTGCACCAATTCCACTTAAGGGTTTGTGAAAAGCAGACCCAGGGTGATACGTATGCCTGAGATGGAAAGGGAAGTAATTATTCACCGTTACAACTGGGACATTTCCAACAGAGAAAGAACCTGAACCTGTAATTCTCCATTATAAGAACCAGATGAACTGACAAGAAAAAAGAAATACAACAGTTAAGACCTTCATTAGCTTTGATAGGGAAGCTTTCTGTTCAACAATAGCACACATCTCCATTGAAATGGGTTAACTGACAACCTACTCTCTATCTCCTCTAAAAGTCAATGCTTCAATGTACAATAAGAACTAGAAAGGAATTCATCCCCTTTGACCTAGTGATCTCACTTCTATGACCATACTCTAAGAATGTCATTGAAATATTAAAAAGACTCAGCAAAACAAAAATAGTATCACAGATCTGGAGCTAGAATTAGCCTTTGAGGGGCAGCTAGGTGGCGCAGTGGATAGAGCACCGGCCCTGAAGTCAGGAAGACCTGAGTTCAAATCCGACCTCAGACCAAACACTTGACACTTACTAGCTGTGTGACCCTGGTCAAGTCACTTAACCCCAATTGCCTAAAAAAAATAAAATTAAATTAAAATAAAAAAATAGAATTAACCTTTGAGGCAGGTCGCTACAACCCTCATATTTTACAGAGAAGGCAACTGAGGCCCAATGAAAAGAAGTGACTTGCCCAAGGTCACACAGGAAGTAAGCAGCTAAGCCTAAATCCCAGGTCCACTAACTGCAAACTAACTGCGGTTTTATCCACACTGATTCACTCCAATCATAGCAGCTTTACAATTATTTGTAATAATGAGGCAATGGAAACAAAGTATGTTTCCAGCAATTGGCAAATGGCTGACTCAACTGTGGTGAATGAATGCCATGGAATATTATTTCACCATGAGAAATGACAAATAGGGAGAACAAAAGACATATGGAAAACCTCCTATGGGGTGATGGCAGCGTGAAGAAAGCCAAAGGAAATACACACGGATCCCAACCACGTAAACACCATCAGCAGCAATGCCTGGTGGGGGTGCCACAGAGGGGAGATGCAGTTCAGAAGGGGCTGGTGAAAAGAAATAGGCTACTTTAGTTACTGCCTAGTTATAGTTCATACGTACTTTTACAAAACTATAAATAAAGGCAGAGTTTCATGTATGATGAGTTTTTTCTTTGTGTTTGTGTAGCTGAATATTTGTTGATGGTTACCAAGTTTAGAATAAATACATTAACGCTTTCCTTTTCCTTCATCCCATATAGATACTGTGTGGTTGTGTGTGTGTGTGTGTGTGTGTGTGTGTGTGTGTGTGTGTGTGTACACACGCTAAGGGAACAAGCATTGATTAAGCATTTGCTGGGTGCACAGCACTAGGCAAAGTGCTATGTGGAGTAGAAACAGCAAAGTCCTATTTTTCCCCCAGAGCAGTGAGGCCTCACCCTTTCCCTATATCCTGATTAGGCAACCCTTTCCGCTATATTCTTAGGCCTATATGCTGAGCAGACAACTACTTCCCCCACACGCTGAATAGGCAACCTCACCACTTCATAGCCCACCCTGTCACCAGTGACCTTGTGGTCAAGGGACTTTGCCAAGACTGCAAAAGCCCAATGAGACTCCTCAGTGCCCGATAGTAACTTATGTGATGTCAAAGTCTCCATTTACATCTTATGAATATGGTAATGAAGGGACTCTCGAGAGTGAAAGTATGGCTATTTCAAGATAGCCACCCAGAAGACCCAGTACAGCACAGGCACAAGTCCTTTTTTGCTTGCATGGCACAAAGAGTATGCCATAGCAAATTTCCATAAGTCACTCCCCCTTCAGCTCTGATATAAGCAAGTCCCCATTCCCCTTCCACCCAACCAACCAGGATCCTGAGCTGCTTGGTTCCCTTTGCTTTTATGACAATAAAGCCCCGCTTGGAAGGACTCTGGCCTTGGTATTCTTGCTGACTCCAAACCAGCTGTCCCACTGCACTCAATGGAAAGAGGACTAGATTTGCAGTCAGAGGACCTGGGTTCAAATTCAGGTTCTACCACCTCAGACAAGTCACTTTAGGCATCGAGGTGACACAATGGCTAGAGTGCTGGACTTGGAGTCAGGAAGACCTGAGTTCAAATCCTGACTCAGACACTAGCTCTATGACCTTGGGCAAAGCACTTCACTTCTCTCAGCCTCAGCTTCCTCATCTGTAAAATGGGGATAATTATAATAAGACCTCTCTTCCAGGGTTGTTGTGAGGATCAACTGAGATGACACGCTAGAGAAAAAAGCCATATGGAGAATAATTAGTTAAGAAGTGAAAGTGAAAACTGGAGCAGATCAAACCAAATACAATGATTCCAGAAGACAGTAAGAAATAATAGAACAAAATCACAAGATTGAAAACACAGAAGAAAACGTAAGATGTCACACATCCAAAACAACTGACCTGGAAAACAGGCCAGGCAAGAGAATTTAAGTCATCAGACTCCCTAAAAACCATGACACCCCCCCCAAAAAAAGCCTAGACACAATATTTCAAGAAATCATAAAGGAAAACTGTCCAATCTATTAGAACCAGAGGGCAAACAGAAGATAGGAATAATTTCCCCATCACTTTCTGAAAGGGATTCCAAAAGGAAAAGTCCCAGGAATGCCATAGCCAGAATCCTGAGCTCTGACATCAAAATAAAAATGCTGCAAGCAGCCAGAAAGATTCAAGTGCCAAGTTCTTTGGTTCAAATACCAAGGAACCATAGTCAGGGTGTCATAAGACCTGGTGGCTTTGACTATAGATGATAGGAAATCTTGGAATACAATATTCCAAAAAGCAAAAGCTATAGGTTTACAATCAAGAATAACTTACCTTGCACAGCTGAATATAATTTAATTGGGGGGTGGGAGGAATGGAACCTTTATGGACTTTCAAGCATCTCTGATGAAAAAAGCTGAGCCAAGTAGGAACTTTGAAATGCAAACACAAGAGTCCAGAGAAATCTAGAAAAGTAAATTTATTGAAGCAAGGGAAGGGGGCTATATGATAATGTAAGGCTGACATTTAATAGGGGAGAGAAGAAATAAATATCTCTTTAGAACTTCCATTTCTCCAAAGGGAACTGAGGGAGTGAATATGAAAACCAAGGGAACTGGGAGTCCCTTAGTTCTATTCTGAGGGCTTTAAGAGAAGAAAGAGAAGGGAAAGTAAAAGGAGCCATATTATAGGATGGTAAAGAGGAAAGGGGGGTGGAAAAGGGGAACTGGCTATTTGTCATCATCAAGATACATGCAGGAAAGGGAGGAAGCTTTAGACAAATCTCACTCTTATCCAAAGTGGACGATGGCAGACTGAATATAAACACATGTGTATGCACACACACACATACACACACACACACACACACACACAGAATTTGGTGGAAAATACATCAAACTCAACAACGAAACAAGCAGGAACATGAAGATGGGTGTTAAGAGGGAGGGTTTAGCCACAAGCAAATCAAACTTCCTGATCAGTAAAAGGGGAAAAAACAGAAATCCGAAAAACTAGCAGCTGGGACATGGGGTATGGGTTAATTGGGGAACAGCAGAACAAACTGTGGTCTATGACTATAATGGAATATTATTGTTCTGTTTAAAAAATGATGAAAGAGACAATTTCTGAGAATACTGTATACTGTGAACAAAGTGAAATGAGCAGAATGAGAAGACCATTTTATACAAGGTCAACAATGACATAAAGAGAAACAACTCGGGAATTCTCATCTATGCAATGACCAGCCATGTCTCCAGAGGGACCACCAGAGGATGGACACAATGTACAGGAAGGCACACAGCCACCATGTGGATTCATTTTGTTTGCTTATGCTTTTTTGTTACAAGTGCTTTTTTCTCTCTCCATTTTTAATTTGGAAGTAGGGTGGTGGGAAGCTTAGCAATAGTGATGCCAAAAAGGGGGATCACTGAAATCTTTTTTTAAATGCCCAGCAAAAAATAGAAGAAAGCACACACAAGGACATTTTCGAAAGTAACACGTAGAATTATCATACACGTTTGTTTTTTTTTAAAAAGCAAGTGGTATGAAATAGATTCACAGTTTCATAATACTCTTTTTGTGTTCTGCTATATATATGGAAATGGTTTTTTTGGTGTTTAAGTTCAGAATAAAAAATCTTTTTTAAAAGAAAGCAAGACATATACACATGACATGAAAGAATGTAGGGTAATATGCAATGAATAACAGACTCTACAAACTATTAGAGTTCTTAAAAGGGAAAGGCTATTGTGAAGCCAACTGCTGGGAGCTAAGGCCTTGGCCAAACTCTGAAAGCCCCAGGTAGCAGGTGGAATCTCTCTCTTCCTCCCCAACCATCCCACCACTTCAGCATTTTCCACCCTCTTGGATCTCCTCCCACTGCCTAGCATCTAGCTCTCCAGTCTTTTAAGGGTACTGAGGCAGAACTCAATCTTAGGAGCCTGGCCTCGGGCTGAAGGGATTTCCTTGTTTATGAGACTGGGTATGCATAAAACTTTGGAAAATTACATAAAATCTTACAACATATGTGCTTCATGGCAAGCCAGCCCCCAAACATGCTTCCAACTCTCCAGTCCAGCCATCTTCTTGCCACCTAGGGGGGCACTAAGAATAAGCATAGGTTCACTAAAAACAAGTCTTGTAGCACTAACCTCATTTACCATTTTGATAAGGTCACTAGATTAGCAGGACACCTAGATCTACCCCTTTGCTGGTATCGAGTCACACAGATTGCTGCTAAGAGACCTGTGATAGTTAGGTGGGTTCATAGTTTGTCAACAGACCGTGCCTTGTTTGGGTTAATGGACATTAATGGATAGACATCAACCCAGAGGGAGGTTTCCGGTGACATACTAGTGAGGGTCAGGATATGAGGCCAAGAAAGTTGAGAGCAAAATGTGGGGAGGTAAGGAATTAAAAAAAAGGTACAGAACCAAAAAGAACTAGGGTGGGAGGTGGGGTGGCTGAGCCATCATTAGCACAAATCGCTGTCCCGAGGATTACATAGTCCAAGTTTAATCCCCACACAAAAAGAAATTCTCTTCCTCTCTCCACTGTATCTAACCCACCTTCTCTAAACTCTCTCACTGCTGATTGTTCTTCTATTTGTTGACAAATCAAAGAGTATTTTTTTAAATTGTAAATTTAAAGCTCTGAACATGAGCCGCTAATAGACCTGTTCAGAACCAGTTGAACAGCCAAGACCATTACATACGTGTTCCTATTTCATCTTCCCTCCTCTTGTCTTGTTTGAGCCCTAAAAACGATAAAAAGATGGGAAATGCCAGCTCAAGGCAAAGGACACGATGGTGCTTGTGCACGAAGACATAACCAGAGTATTCCTCAAAAGGAGGCAGCTGAAGTCTTCAGAAAAATATAAATTGGTAGCTGACATTTTGGCTCAAGCACTGATGTCCAGCTGAGTGCTGACCAGCCAGCTGCTTCATAAAGCATAGCCTTGTTCTACGTGTGAGATGCTTTTTTCTTTAAGTAATGCTACATATGCCCTGATTCACATGTTAAAGACATTCCAGCATTCACACACATCGCTGCCTCCCCCTACAGCAAAGTAAAACCATATTCTACTACCATGAAATCCTTTGAGCAATTCTCTCACTACTGGGCCCCTGGTCTAACCTAATTCCTTTTCTCAGACAAAATTCTAAAGCGCTGCCTTCCTTTTCATTGGATGTTTCCTGATCCTTCGAGGCCAGGGAGGGCATCCCTTTCCACATCTTTCCCATTTTTCATGAGCACCCTGACAAAAGAAACTTTCCAAGTTTCCTATCTACTTTTTCCAATTTCTCCTAAATGTCAGGCCTCTGCCTGAGTCCCTAGCTTGGCATTGACTTAAGCCCTAGAGAGAAGTAAGAATTCAGACTACCTGCAGTTTATTTAACATGTGGTTTGACTTCTCAGTATCCCAGCCTTCCCAGGGACTCTGCAGCATTTCCTTATTAATCTGGGCCTCAATTTTCTTATCTGACTGCATCCTCACGATTCTCTTGAGTAGCATTTTGCTCTTTTTTTCAGTGCTTCTGGATCATTTAAAACAAACAAACAATTTTCTGAAGGAAGTCCTGAAATGAGGCTCTTTTTTTGTTTTTCTGGAAGACCAGTAATTATCCTATCGTCTCAACAAGTTCTATATTCAGGGTCCATTGCTTGGGTTTACACAGCAAATGTTTGTCCCATTGTGCTTAAAATATATTTTTTTCTTATTTGCTGAATTTCTGAATTTTTGTGTCTTCTTTCTGCCACCGTCATATATCTCTTCTGCTCTTTATAGCTAACCTCTAGATTTTGGGGACACCCCTCTCTCCAGGTTCTCCTCCTACCTGACTGCTCCTTCTGTCTCCTCTGCTGGATTCCCTTCCAGATCACAGCCTTTAACTGTAGGCATCCTGGAAGCTTCTGTTCTGGGCCCTCTTTTCTTCTCCCTCCATGCTACTTTACTGGGTGATCTCCTCAGCTCCCATGGATTTAATGGCCATCTCTAAGCCAATGACTCTCAAATTGAACCTGTCCTGCCCTAACCTCTCTGATGACCTCCAATCTGGCACCTCCAACTGCCTTTCAGACGTCTCAAATTGGACGTCCAGTACACTTCTCAAGCTCATTATGTCCAAAAACAGAACTCGCTGTCTTTCCCCCTAAGCCCTCCCCACCTCCTATCCTCCCTATTACCATAGAGGGCAACACTATCCTCCTAGTTACTCAGGCTTGTATCTCAGGAATCATCCTGGATTCCTCACACTCTCACCCTCCTCCTCCATATCTAAGCTGTTGCCAAGGCCTGTCGATTTCACCTCCATAACAGCTTTCGAATACAACCCCTTCTCTCCCCTGAGTGCCACCAATCTGGTTCGGGCCTTCATCACCTCATGCCTGGACTATTACAATAAGCTGTTGGTGGGTCTGCCTGACTCCAATCCATCCATGCTCCATTCAGCCACCAGATTTTCCTAAATCCTAGGCCTGTTTATGTCACATCCCTCCCAACTCAATAAACTCCAGTGGCTCCTTATTACCTTAAGAATCAAACACAAAGTGTTCTGTTTGGCATTCAAAGCCCTTCCTAACCCAGCCCCCTCCTGCCTTTCTAGTCTTCTTACACTCTACTCCCCAACTCATACTCTTTGATCCAACAACACTGGCCTCCTGGCTGTTCCATGAACAAGACCCTCTATCTCTCAGCTCTGGGTATTCTGTCTGGCTGACCTCCATGCCTGGAATGCTCTTCCTCCTCTACCCTGACTACTGACCTTCCTGGCTTCCTTTAAGTTCCAACTAAAATCCTTTCTTTTACTGAAAGCCTTCCCTAATCCCTCAATTCTAGTGCCTTCTCTCTTTTAATTACGTCCTGTTTATCTTGCATACAGGCATCCCTTGCTTTAGTGCACTTCGATTTATTACACTTCACAGATATTGCATTTTTTACAAACTAAAGCTTTGTGGCAACCCAGTGTCAAGCAAGTCTACCAGTGCCATTTTTCCAGGAGCATGTGCTCACATCATGTCTCTGCGTCACCATTTGGTAATTCTCACAATATTTAAAATTTTTTCATTATTATTACATCTGTTACAGTGATCTATGATCAGTGATCTTGGCCGTTACTATTGTAGTTGTTTTGGGGGCACCATGAACTGCACCCATGTAAGATGGCAAACTTGATCAATAAATGTTCTGACTGATCCACCAATCGGCTATTCCCCCATCTGTCTCCCTCTCCTTGGGCCTTCCCATTCCCTCAGATACAACAATATTGAAATCAGGCCAATGACTAACCCTACAAAGGCCTCTAAGTTTTCAAGTAAAAGGAAGAGTCAATCAATAGGGCGAACTTCTTTCTTATTTTAAGAAATTGCCCCAGTCACCCCAACCTTCAGCAGCCGTCAACATGGAGGCAAGACCCTCCACCAGCAAAAAGATTATTACTGGCTGAAGGCTCACCTGATGACTAGCATTTTTAGCAATAAAGTACTTTTAAATTAAGGTGTGTACTTTACCTTTTTAGACATAATACAACCACACACTTAAGAGATTACATTATGATGTAAACATAACTTTTATATGCACTGAGAAGCCAAAAAATTCGGATGACTTGCTTTATTGTTGTGGTCTGGAATTGAACCCATAACATCTCTAAGATATGCCTGTATACTTTGCTTTGTATATATTTGTTTGCATGTTGTTTCCCCCATTAGATCATAAGCTTCTTGAGGGCAGGAACTGTCTTTTGCCTCTTTTTGTACCCTGGGCAATAAGCACAGTACCTGGTTTATACTAGGTGCTTCATAAATGCTGATTGACTGATTGAATGTCCACTATGTTATGAAGAGATTCTACCCACTGTTCTAAAAGGGTGATTAGTTACCATTTCTCTCCTGAAGACACCCAGACCTATTTATCAGTCGGTCAACAATCATTTACTAAGTGTTAACTATGTGCCAGCCACTATGCTAAGCATTATGGCAAAGAAAGGCCAACCTTCCCACCCCTAGCACCACCACCAAAGAGCTCATATTCTCATGGGAGCAACAACATGCAAATGGTTCTGTACAGAAAATATACAATGTAAATAAAAGGTAATGTCAGGTGGAAGGTGGTAGTAGTACAGGGAACTGGCAAAGGTGCCTGCAGGGGTGGGATTTGAGCTGAGTCTCAAAGGAAGCCAGGGAAGCCGGGAGGTGAAGATAAAGAGGGAGAACATGCCAGGCATGGGGGACAGCCAGTGCAAAGTCAGGGAAGAGCAAAGCGGCCAGTGTCACTGGGTATGCAAAGGGGAAAAGGCACTATACTGGAAAGGTAGGAAGGGGTTGGGTTGGGAAGGACTTTAGATGTCAAATGGATTCTTTTTATATTTGATCCTGGAGATAGTAGAGAGCCACTGAGGTTTACTGAGTAGGAAGGTGACACAGTCAGATCTTCACTTGTAGAAAATCACTTTGACAGGTGAGTGGAGAATGGACTGAGTGAGGAGAGACTTGAGTCAGAGAAAGCAGCCAGCAGGCTCTCACAATTGTCTGAATGTGAGATTAGGACGGTCTGTAGCATGATGATGTCTGGGTGAATGGATACAAGATAAGCCATGAAGCAGAAATAAAAGTAATTCCTGTCCGTAAGCAGCTTGCATTCTAATGAGGGAAGGGAACACATAAAAGGGAACTGACAAGGGGGAGGGGCGACATGAAAGTACCTGGTGAAGGGCATTGTGGGCAAAGTCCAAGAGTCAGGAGTATAGCCTGGAGAGGGATGAAGAAATGGTTGACCTGGGCCTACTCCTTAAAATGGATGTGCTAGGAGGAACCAGCCAATCAGAGGGACAGGTCACAGGAATCAGAAGGAAAGGCCGAAACGCAGTCAAGGATGTGAAGGACCATACTAAAGTAGCAGGCCTGGGTGACTGAGAGCTCAATGGTGCCCTTAACGGTAACAAAAAAGGTAGGAAGAAGGGAGGATCTGGGGGAGAAAGATAATTGAGTTCTGTTTTGGCCATGTTTAGTTCGAGATGCCTATGGGATACCAAATCTGAGATGGCCAAAGAGCAGTTGGTAGTACAAGACTACAGGTCAGAAGAGAGATTAGGGCTGGACATATAGATCTGGGAATCATCTACATAGAGACAGTTGAATCTATGGGAGCTTATGAAATCAAGTCATATAGTAAAGAGGAAGAAGAGAAGAGGGCCCAGGACAAAGCCTTGGTGGAAGGAGGCACCCACAGTTAATGAGAGTGACTTGGAGGAAAATCCAGCAAAGGAGACTGAGAAGAAATAGTCAGGCAGGTAGGAGGAGAACCAGTAGTATCACAAAAAAGAGAGAGGAGAGACAGTCCTGGAGAAAAGCGTGATCAGCAGTGTCAAAGACTGCAGAGGGGTAGGGAAGGCTCAGGATTGAGAAAAAGTCATTACATTTGGCAATTAAGGGATCACTGATAGGGGCAGCTAGGTGGCACAGTAGATAGAGCTCTGGACTTGAAGTCAGGAGGACCTGAGTTCAAATGCGACCTCAGACACTTGATACTTACTAGCTGTGTGATCCTGGGCAAGTCACTTAACTCCAATTGCCTCACTAAAAAGCAAAAAAAAAAAAAAAAAAAAGGAGGGGATCACTGATAACCTCAGAAAGAGAAGTTTCTGTTGGATGATGAAGTCAGAAGCAAGACAGCAGAGAGTTTAGAAGAGAATGAGAGGAGAGGAAATGGAGGCAGTGGTTGGAGATGACTTTTTCATGGAGCTTAGCAGAGTCAGGAGAAATACAGGGCAGCAGCTGGCAGGGATGGCAGGAATAAGTGAGTGTTTCTAAGGAGACATGGGCAGCAGGAAAAGAGCCAGCATATTGGGAAAGACGGATGATCAGAGTGGGGATAAGGGTGGGAGCTATCAGCTGGAGAAGATGGGATCCTATCAAAGAGGTGTGGAAAGGGTTAGCATCGCCAGTGTCTCCTCCTCATGTGAGACGGGAGCGAAGGAGGACAGAGAGTGACATGAGATGAGGAGGGGAGAAGATGGAGTTCTTGGCAAGCAGCCTCAGCTTCTGCAGTGAGGTATGAAGTGAGCGTCTTAGCTGAGAGGGTAGGTGGAGAAGGCATCATGAGAGGTTGTTGGAGGGAGGAAAAGGTTTGGAAGAGCTGCTGTGATGAGTGGGAGAGTGAATTATTAGAGAGGTGTGAGAGGATTACCAGGCGGCAGTGAAGGCACAGATGAGATTAAGTAACAGAAATTAGCAGCAAATCCAGTCAGCTGAGTTTCCCAAATTTTCTCCAGCTCTATTCATCAGCACGTAAATAGAAGCAATGGAGGCTAACAGTGGGCGGAATCCAAGGAAAACGTCGGGCAAGGCACAATCAGAGATGAGACAAGGGATAGGACACAGGAAGGTAGAGGACAACATAGAGCTAAACTAATTCACCAAGGGATTAAAATGGAAAAGAAGAGAGTGTAGCCTAAGGCAAGGGTGATGGCCTGGGAAATAACTGAGCAGTCGAGGGATTGAAGGTCATGGAGAAGACAAAGGGCTGTGTTCATTTGGGGCTATTAGGCTTCCCAGAGCACAAGAGAAGAAATGGGTAGGTCTGGGATGGGACGCCGGAACGAGGGAGGATTGAGGGACCTGAGAGTAAGGCAGCGGGCAGTTGTCAATAGGGAACAGGGTTCATACATTGGTGGCTGGAGGTACCAAAAATACTGGGATAGGGAGAATACAAGGGGAATAGGAGTATGTTAACCATTGAGAAATTAGTCCAGGCAGATTATCAGTGGATAGAGGGATGTAGCTCATTAAACCATTCAAGGTCCTGCCTTGAGGTTCACCCTTGTGCCAGGTGGTGATTTTATGTCCTAGGATACCCAAGAGGGCATCACAGTGGGCAGGAGCAGGCAAAGGTGTGGCTGAGGGGTAAGGTCAGGAAGCATGAAAAGGTAGCAGTAGGTGAGCCTGGCTGGGAGGTAGCCACTGGAGGACTGGAGAAGATTTGGGGGTGAAGCCAGAGGCTAGAGGTGGCCAGAGGTGGGTTACCAGAATCCACTGCTAATAAAGCTCTCCCTGGGAATGACTGGAGCCAAAAAAGAGACTGGAGGCAGGTTGTAAGGACTGGTGCTGCCTCAGTCTCTCTGCCTAATGGACGTTTGGAACCATAGATGCTTCAGAGATCCCAAACTAAACCCTTTAGCTTTCCCCCAAAGCCCATCCTTCTTTCAAATTTCTCTCTTTCTGTTGAGGGCACCACCACCAGGGTCACATCTTGGTGTGTTTCCTGTGCCTCTCCCACTCTCGCCTCCCACAATCAGTCAGCTAATCTTAAGGTTTCTCCCTCCACATCTTAAGTCTGTCCCACTTTCTCCATGCACACAAGCCAGCACCCTAGGCCAGGCCCTCATCACCTCTTATCTGGACTACCACAACAGCCCTCTCATTGCCCTACTTCAAGAATTGCCATTCTTCACAAGACCTGTTTCCTAAAGCTCAGGTGTGGCATTTAAAGCCCCTAACAACCTGGCTGCAGCCTACCTTTTGTGCCTCGTTACATAATACTCCCTTTACATAGTCTGGCTCAACTGTTCCCCATACATGACAATCCATCTTCTGCCTCTGTCCCTTTGTAACTGACGTGGCATGGCCTCTCCTCCCCTCCCCCACTGTGCCTGGAATACACTCCCTCCTCACTGTCAGCTCCTGGAATCCCTAATTTCCTTCAAATCTCAGCTCAAGCAGCATCTCTGAGATGAAGCTTTTCCTGATCCCCCCCCCCCCCAGCTCTCATCTCATCTCCCAAATCGCTTTGTATCTACTTTGTATCTCATTTGGATATACCTATACATGTACATGTTGTCTCCACTGGCTAGACTGTAAGCTCCTTGAAGGCAGGGACAGTTTCACTTGTCTTTGGATCCTCAACATCTAGGACAGTGTCTAACACATAGCAAGGGCTTCATAAATTTGTTCTGATTGATGTCTATCCATATGACCTTACACAAGTCACTTAAACCACCTGGGCCTCAGTTTCTTCATCTGTAAAAATGAGAAGTGAAGACCAGGACTTTTTTTTTGTTATAGTCTTTTTCTCCATAGCACATGGCACAATACTTTGTACTTTTTTTGGGGGGAGGGAGGGGAGGAAACCTGTGATTTCAAGGAGCTAGACACCTCCCACTGACCATGAAAACTCTACCAGTGCAGAATAGTAGCTCTTGCCTGCCACTTATTAAGTGACTTGCTCATGGTCACAAGGGCAGTATGGGTCAGAAGCAGGATTTGAACCTGACTCCAAAGTTAGCCTCCATCTTAGGCCCCTAATAAATGTGAGTACAGTATATTTACATTCAATGGGGGGGGGGTAGGCTAGATAATCTTGAAGTTTCCTTTCCAGCTTATGACTCTACAATCGGTAGGAGAGGACCAGACAGCTGTGCTATGGAACTGAAGAGATCCATGAGGAAACAGCAGGGAATGCAGGGTGGGAAGAGAGGCCTCATTCAGAACCCTTGGCACGGGAGCTTTGGGCCTGAAGACTCTGACTCCAGGGGATTACACAGACCACTGGGGCTGATGGTTATTCATTCCGGCCTCCTGCCCCCTTCCTTTTTGTTTTCCTCCTTTTTGTAGCGCTTGATTCTAGAAGCTCATGAAGTGCTTTGCCCACAAGTGGGGAGCTGGTCGCAGAATCCAGAGGCGCGTCTGTGGGCATTCCAACGTTTCCTGAGCGGGCGCCACAAGCCATGGATAATATGGGCAACAATCCAAGAGCAGACCTGCTATACTAACCCAGCGCCACAGAAAAGAGAGAAAGGAAAAGGTCAACCGGCCATAGTCTCATGAACCTTTGCCTCAGGTAAATTAAAAGGAGATGGGGAAGACCAACTTGATCAATACTGTCCAAAAACTGGGGCTGGAAGCTCACAACATTACTTTGACCAAGTGAAAGTATTTCCATTGTTGAATGACCTTTGTGCAAAAGGCGTGTACCAAAGGCCACCTGAAGAATTTGGAAGGAGCTGAGCTGAGGCCCACCTCGGCTCCGTCTTTTGGTTACCTACCAGAATTCTGCCTGAAGGAATAAAGTTGTTTGGCACATGTGGGAGAAGTGTGGGAGGGAGAGTTGATCGTTAATGGCAAACTGAATCAAAGATGAAATCAGCTTTTGAATGATAGCCTAGAAACAGCACAAAGCTTCTCAACAGGACGTGCATCAGCAGCAACAACAATAACAACCACCCCCAAAAAAGCCCAGAAGCAATTAAGGTGGGCCCACCAAATGAGGAAGTTCAAAAACAAACAACTGCCATCACCCCCCCATGCCCAATTTATCCGAGATCACGTTCATTTTCCTAACCAGAGTGAACAGTAGCGCTACCCTGCATGCCTTGCTCCTGGAATGAAAATCCTAGAGAGCTCACGGGTTGGGGAAAACTCGCTATCCACCAGACTCTGCCTGGGATTCCCTCCCTGTCCCCTCCCTGCCAGAGCTCTCCACATCAGACCCATTTCTTCAAGGCCGCGTTCAAGTGACTCCTGTCTGAGAAGCAGGTTTCCCTTCCTCCCAACTCTGCTTTAGGAAACTCCGCACAAGGTAGCAATTTACAATAGGAAAAGCATGACATTGGGAGGCAGAGGATCTGGTTTCAATCCCACTGCCTGTGTGACCTTGGGCAAGTCTGCTAACCTCTATTGTTCTGTCTGCTTAGTTATCTGATTCTTCATGACCCCATTTGGGTTTTTTTTTTTTTTTAGAAAAGATCCTGGAATCGTTTACCATTTCTTTCTCCGGCTCTTTTTACAGATGAGGAAACTGAGGCAAACAGGGTAAAATAACTTGCCCAAGGTCACACAGCTAGGAAGTGTCTGAAGTCAGATTTGAACTCAGGGAAATGAGTTTTCCTGACTCCAGGCCCAGTGCTCTATGCACTATGGTGGCCCCTAGCTGCCCTCTCTTAACTTCACTGGGTCTCAGTTTCCTCAAGATGATCTCTGACGTCCCTTCCAAGTCTAAATGGATAAAATTGAACAAACAGGAAAACTGCACTCATCAGGATACCTCCTTTCTGGCTCTTCAAAAGACCAATTAGTTCCATGACATGTGTCTTTTCCAAAAGGAGAGCGCACCTTTAGTGTCCACGAGGCAATGAGGCTTTAAGAGAGGGAGAAACAGAGGCAAGATCACACTTACACTGAACACAATCACGGTGTCTGTTGTGTGGAAGGCCCTGGGCCAAACGCCAGGGAAACACTGAAGTGTGACTCAGCCCCGGCCTTCATGGAGCACTGTGGGAAGTCAGTATGGCTACAAATATGTTTAATGCAAGGCAGGATGTGAGCACGGAGAAGAACCTGAGACCAGAGGGTGTCCCACATTCACCCGGGGCTGGGGGTCAGGTTAGGGGAGTCAAGCGAAGAGTCTGTCATTCAAGGGCCCTCAGAAGAATGGACAAAAAAGTACCACATGCATCCCAATTAGAGAGCAATACAGTTCATTCATTAATAGGGAAGCAAGAGGTGTGTTCCCCTAAAAGCCCTACAATCATTCCTTTCCAGGCTGCCTGCTCTGGTTTCCTAGAGGGATGGAGCATGTGTTGAGGATGAGAGGGCAGGCTGGAACTTGCCCATCTTAGAGCTTGGAGCAGCTTGGCATGTGGTGTTTAACCTTGGGCTCTGGGGCCCGAACCCGAACCTTCCAATGTGTCTCTAGCGCACTCTCCTGGATACTCCACATCAATGACCCCTGGGAGCCAGCCAGGGCTTCAAAAACAAACTGAAGAACGTTCCTGAAATTTAAAATACAAGGATGCCCAGATCCGATTATGATATAACCAAAGGGACAGTCTATTCCCATCCCTACCAAGTCATCTGAAGGACAATTTACATTGTACCCCTTCACTGAGATGGACAGGTTGGATAATCTGCTTCAAAAACAGAGATACCTAGGTTTTCTCATAAAGACAAAGTGTCTCGGGATGACATTTTTTCTTTGCTTACCTCTATGCAAATTCTGGAGGTTACTGGTTACCCAAGGTGTAAATGTGGCAGTCTCCAGTCAACAAAAGTAATTCAGCAAGTAGGAGACAAACTTCAACCCTTCAATGGATCCATGATCTCATTAGTGTGGGTCCACCCTCCACCAGGGCACAGGACAAATCCTTCCCATCTTCTCATTCTTGGCAATTCTTGTCCATATTTCCCTATAAATCCTCCCTGAGGACCTGCCCAATACACTGCAGGTTGGGGTTAGGGTCTTTCAATATTTCACAGATGTCAGTCCATCCCTCACTCTTGCTACCTCACTGGCCTGTGGCCTTTTCTGCTAATACCTTGTCCTTGATGTTGCCTTTTATACCACTTGTCAGGCATAGTCAGCACTGGAAATGTGCAGCAGACTACTTCCACCCACCATGTGTCTTTCCATTACCTTCAGGGTCATGTGGAATCTGGGTGGATTTTTTTTTTTTCTCAGAGATGATGATGGCATTCAATGATGTACAACCATAACACGGTACTGGAAAAATATGGGTATGAAAAGTGGTGCTTGGGCAGAAGGGAGTAAGTTGGGATCACTGAAAACATTATGCGGTTTCCTAAATGTAATGAAGCTCATTCTTCTCCTTCTATTCGAGTCTGGGCCCAGATCATCAGGGTCTATCTACAGTACCCATTCACTTAGTTTATTAATGCATAATCCACATAGTATAGTCTGGAGATAGATAGATAGATAGACAGAAACAAATATACATATGTGTGAATATATGTGTGTATGTTTCTGTGTATATATGTATATGTGTATGTGTGTGTGTGTGTATATATATATATATATATATATATATATATATATATATATATATATGTATACATGTCAATGGGTTACCCATCTATCTACATGGTATAGTCTGGAGATACACACACATGCACACATACACACACACACACATATACATATGCGTTTATATATATATATATGTGTGTGTTTGTGTGTTTGTGTGTGTGTGTGTGTGTGTGTGTGTGTGTGTGTGTGTGTATGTCAATGGGCTACCCATCTATCTACATGGTGTAGTCCGGATACAGATTGCAGACAAGATATGCATGTTGTGTATCTGTGTATCTATCTATCTATCTATCTATCTATATATATATATATATATATATATGTATATTATCTGGGGATACTGTCCCATAGAAACAAACCAACCAACTAATAGCAAAGGGGGGAAAAGCACACCTATATCCAATTGCCCATATGAGCATTTATATATACATATACAGATAAGCATATATATATATATATGTACACACACACGTATGTATATGTATTTTATCTGTAGTCTGGATCTAGACTATATGTGGGTAGATGGGCAGCCCATTGACATACACACACACACACATATACATACATATAGATATAAATGTATACATGTATGTTTTCCATGCATTAATAGACCAGGTTAATGGGCTGCCCACTGCCCACCTACCCTTATGGTGTGCTTTGGACAACATGCATCTTTCTTCCACTTTGTTTCTTCAGTGTGGTCTATCTCTTAAGTGACTACAGATCTCGATGAGGAGGCCCTGGAACTAATTTTCAATTCAATTCAATTAAACCAAGCATTTATTAAATGACTATTAGCACAGTGCCAAGAACATTGTAGGCATTTAATAAATGCTCACTTAATTGAAAACTGAACTATGTAAGATGCTGGAGATACAAAGACAAAAACTAAATAGTCCTTGTCCTCAAGCAGCTTACGGTTTACTCTACATGTTCTAGGGCTTGATACACTCATCATGATGGCCCCTGCAACTGTAGCTAAATACCTGGTGGCTGGAAATCAGGGGCTGAGTTTAGCAAACTTACATCTAATGTGCTGGGGATACTGTGCTACAGAAACAAGCCAACCAACTAATAGCAAAGAGGGGAAATCACACCCATGTCCAACTCCCAGCTTAAGCATCTTAGAATCAAGCCTGACTAATTAAGAAAAGAAACCATTCAAAACAAAAGAACAAAGCTGTTCCATTCTATCACACACACTGTCTGCTGACCTCTTGAAAGCCGAGGTTTCTAAGCAAAACAAAATCCAACTTGCCTTATGCATAAAAAAAAAAAAATTACTAACACTATGCCCCACAGCTGTCTTAAATCATCAACTGAGTTAGAAGTGATGAGTAGTCATGTGATTCCCAATTTATACAAACAGAATTTCAGCTGCAAATATTTCTTTCTGGAAATGTGACTGGCAAAGTATATCCTTCCTGTTGGCACCAAGTTATTTTCCTAAAAGCTTAAACGTGCACAAAGTTTGCTGTCACACGTGAGCCTCCAGAGGCTGATTAAGGTTACTTCTAAGTGGAAAACTTTCAGTGGGATGTAGCTTCTCTGACTCGTTTGCCTGGCAGACCACAAACCATGAAATAATGAACATGTGTATCTGACTTAAACACATAGAGAGGACACTGGCCTGGGAGTCAGGGAACCGGGCTCTCAATCCACCTCTGCCACTAACTGGCTGTGTGACACTGGAGAAGTGAAGTCATTTCCCTTCTTTGGAACTGAAAGTACTGCCTAGAGTCCCCTCCTTTGAGCTCTGGCATTCATCACGGAAAGGCTCCTTAGGATCACAGCGAGCCACGTACCCTCCCGGCATGAATCTCATGAGGCCAAACTCCCTGTCCTCTATTAACCATCAGGAAGATCCTGAGAATCTCCAAGTTGGCAGAAACCTCAGAAGCCATCTGGAGCAGGCCAATCCTAGGTACAAATGCCCCACACTAGACCTAACAAGTGATCACAGAGCTCTGCTTGAAGACTTCCAGGGAGCAGAATCTCCAACCTCCTGCGGCAGCCCATTGCATTGTGGGAGAGCTCTAATTGTTAGGTTTGTCCTGATATCACCCCTAAATTTGCTTTTTTTGCCACCTCCATCCATTGCTTTCAGTTCTGTCCTCTGGAGTCAAACAGCAGAAGTGCCCTGTTGGACATGACAGCTCTTTAAATACCTGAAGACAGTTATTATGCCCCTGCCTCTTCTCCAGACTAAACACATCCCAGTTCCTTCCGTCAATCTTCACGTGCCATGATCTCAAGGCTTTTTTATCACCTTGGTCCTCTACCTCAAGATGCTCTCTACTTTGCCAATGTCATTCTTGAAATGTGAAGCCTAGAAGCGAACACGATATTCCAGGTAGGGTGTGACTTGGGTAGAGTACTATACACCCACATACTCCTAGTCCTAGAAGCTAGGCCTCTTTTAAGATAGCAATGGCTTCACTGGTTATCATAACCATGGCTCACAAGGAGCTTACAGTCACCTAATATCCACAGATCTTTTTGAGACGAGCTGCTAACTAGCCACCCCTCCTCCATCTTATTCTTGGGAAGCTGAATTTTTCAAACCCAAGTGTTAAGACTCTTCTTATGCCCATTTAATTTCACCTCACCCAACTTGGCCCAACATCCCAAGCACACAAGCTCTTTCTGGATCCTAACCCTGCCATACAACATGGCAGTTTTCTCTCCTAGCTTTGGGCCACTTGCAAATTTGACAAGCGTGCTAACTACACTTTTACCCAAATTACTGATAAAAATGTTAAGTAGCCCAGAATGCTAGGTGGTACAGTGGATAGAGTACTGGGCTTGGAATCAGGAAGACATCCTCATGAGTTCAAATCCCATCTCAGACATTTACTAACTGTGTGACCCTGGACAAGTCACTTCACTGTTTGCCTCAGTTTTCTCATCTCTAAAATGAGCTGGAGAAAGAAATGGCAAACTACTCCAGTATCTTCGCAAAAAAAATCCCAAGTGGAGTTACGAAGAGTCAGATACAACTGAAAAGACCCAACAACAAAAAGCCCAGAGCTAAGCACAGCAGCTAACTGGACGACTCCCAGAGACCTCCTGCCAAGAGTCCATAAACCCATAAATGAATATGCTTTGGGTCCAATCACTGAACTACTTTTGAACTCATGCAACTGTGATATTATCTAATCCACAGTTCTCTACCTCGTACAAAAGAAAAACATGGGAAACTTTGGCAAACGTTTGGCACTAAAATCTAAGTTAGCTTTGTCTATTGCACTTACTTGATCTACCAGTCAGTCTAATGATTCTGTTAAAAATAATATAAGGGGTCTGCCATGTCTTGTTCTTAGTGAAATCACAGCTTCCTCTTCTAGATGTCTTCTAACCATCCTTCTTAATGAATATATTCTAGAGT
Organism: Vombatus ursinus; assembly: GCF_900497805.2. Taxonomy (NCBI): domain Eukaryota; kingdom Metazoa; phylum Chordata; class Mammalia; order Diprotodontia; family Vombatidae; genus Vombatus; species Vombatus ursinus. The sequence continues at coordinate 4,023,021 of NW_020944469.1, read as the reverse complement.
TTTTCTAGTTCCCAAAGTCAAGCTCACTGACCAAGCAACCGGCCAACAGAATCTAGTCTTGAGCATATGTTTCCTGTCTTCTGGAAAAGAAAGCTAGGGAAGAGACAGAGACAGAGAGTGAGATTATCTCTCTACGTAATAGTCATCTATAGTTTGTAGACTCCATCCTCTTTCCTGTTTTGAAAATCGGACTATTTATCCTTCTGCAGTCCTGGGGCATCTCTCCCATTGTCCATGACCTTTCAGAGAAGAGTGACTGTGGCTCAGCCTTGCCTTGACCTCAACAATCATAGCCAATTCTCTCCTCCAGCTATAGGAACACAGAACATTGGCTAAGATCATCGCATAGTCCAACCCTCTCATTTTACAGATGAGGAAACTGACTCAGAGAAGTCCAATGACTCACCCAAAGTCACACAGTCACTGGCCAGCCTTCTCTTCTTCCTTTGACTTCCCTTCAAATCTTCCGAAATTTCCCTTCCCCGGTCCCTTACCTTGTTCATCATTTCAAACCCTTCCCATTCCCCTTTATAATTTCTTCTTTTGCTTCAGGATCCACTACTTTCCCTGCAACTTTGCCCATCAAAGCTGGAAGCAGAGCTGACTTCTCCTCTCTGATGTGATGCAGTGAAGTCAGCTCCCGTGCTTTCCCAGAAATGCCATCTGACTTTGGGTGGCAGATTTCTTGCAGCTCTACCCCAAGAAAGAGTGTGTGTGTGTGTGTGTGTGTATGTGTGTGTGGCAGGGGGAAGAAAAGAGAAAGAGAGGAGAGACAGAAAGGAGAGAGAGAGAGAGAGAAGGGAGAGAGAGGAGAGACTGTCTATCTACTTAATAGTCATCTTGTTACCCAAATAACATATGCACTGCTAATGTAGATGACCACCTTTCATCTACTCTACTGAAGTCCCTCAAATGATAGGCTGTGTTCCAATCAGATACACAAACTCCAGCAAGAGCTTACAAGACGTAACAACCATATTCATCTGATGGAGCAAGGCTCCTATGTCCCTGCTGTCGAGTGGTGTGTCCTCTGTGGTGAGGGACAATCTCTGAAACTTGAAGAGCTGGGTATCCAGCATGCAAACCAAGTGCCTAGTATCAGAGGTTGGCAGCTCACTCTGTCCTCTTCTGCCAGTCACATGACTCCCATGCTGAGGCCCACTCCACCATATCAAATGTCTAAGGTGGGATTTGAACTCTGGTCCTCCCGACTCCAGGACCAGTGCTCTACTCACTGAGCCACCTAGCTGCCTCACTTCCAAGTATTTGAAGGGTTGTCATGTCCTCGAACGTAGAGCTAGGACCAACGGATTGACATTACAAAGAGGCAGATTTCAGTTCAGCATGTAGAAAAACTTTCCTCCACCCAGAGTTGTGTAATAATAGCTAACATTTACATTGGGCTTACTATGTGCCATACACTGTGCTAAGCTTTACAGTTACTATCTCATTTGGGCCTCACACCAACCCTGAAAGATAGGAGCTATTATTATCCTCATTTTGTGTATGAGGAAACTGGGGCAAACAGAGGTTCAGTGACTGGCCCAAGGTCACACAGCTAGCAAGTGTCTGTGGCTGGATTAGAATTTAGGTCTTCCTGACTCCAGATTCCAGACTCTTATCGACTGTGCCCTGAAAACATGCAGGGCTGCTTTCTTCACATCACTGCAAATATTTGAGCACATGCCAACCAGATGTCAAGGCTGCTGTGGAAGAAATTCTTACCCTGGTGGGGAACTAGATGAGATAACTCCTCTGGCATTTCCCAGTTCTAAGAGTCTATTACCATACTCTCAAAACCTACCAAATGTTTCTAGATTAATTTTGCTTCTTCTACTAATATATTTCCCTTTTGTTGCCATGATACTGATATGGGACAGATATTTAATCAAATGCCTCCTACGTGCAAGGCCTGGGGCACAAAGAAAGAAAGCCAAAGCCCCACGGCCTTGTTCTCAAGAAGCCCAAGACTGACCAAGCACGTACAGAACTACCTGCCTCGCAGTGTCTTGGTGAGAAAAGTACTTCGTAAGCTTCAAAGTACTGGAGAAATGAGAAAGGGGAGTGATTATGAAAAGACAATTTGAAAAGCAGCAGGAGACGTGCTGACAGATGCTGGAGGAATGAGATGTAGAGAAGAAGAAAGATGGGAAAAAGGCCATTGGGTTTAGCAACTCATATCACTGGTGATCTCAGAGTAGGTTCAAAGATAATAATAGTAATTAATAACTGACCTTTCCATGTTGCTTAAGGTTTACAAACCACTTTACATAAATCACCTTAAAGCAAATTTGAGAACTGACCTTTCAAGTTGCATAATTATCTGCTCGGACTTCCTTGGGAGGCAGGTACTTATGGGTATTATTATCTTCACTTTAAAGATGAGGAATAGGGGCTTGGAGAAATAAAATGACCTGCCCATGCATGGTCAACCACTGAGGATCAGAGGCAGAATTTAACTCATTTCTCCCCTGACTCCAAATGTAGAACTTTATTCTGCCTCTTCAATAGAGTGGGAGGGACAGAAACCAGATTGCAGAGGCCTTGGGGAGTAGATGCCTCCATTTCTTCATAAGTGGAGACTACGTGTTCAAAAAGTTTGAGAATGAAAGAAATGTGAGCAAACGGGTGGTAGTTGGGAGGGCTGACAGGGTCAACGGTCTGGTTTTTGTGTTTCTGAGATACAGGAGATCTGTACGTGTTTTATAGGGAGAGGCAAGAGAGCCAATGAAGGTGCTAGAGAGGAATCAAGGTACTAGAGGAGGCCAGCAGGGAAGGCCACATGTAAGTGGAGGGCTAACCTGGGCAAGGAGGATGCCTTTTCTCCTGAAACCCCAAATTGAGGAGAGAAGAAAGGAGAGGGAGAGACAGAGAGAGAGAGAGGAGAAGAAGAAGGAGGAGGAGGGAGGGACAGGAGGGGGGAGAGGGGGGGACAGATTGAGAGTGAGAAAGGAGGAGAGAGGGACAGGAGAGAGGGGAGAGAGACAGAGAGGAGAGAGAAAAGAGGGAGAGAGAAAAGACAAAGATTAGGATGCTATAGCTGGGTACACCAATTTGGTGTTCAAGAGGAAACCAAACTTCGAGGAGGACCAGACTGGAAGGAAGATGCAGTAAAGTAATGAAAATAGACTTCTTAGAGAAAAAAAGAATGGGAACCCAGATGGGGGGAGGTCTACCCAAGAGGTCACAGGAGAAAAAGACTAAGCAGAAGCTAACTCCACTGTAAAGCAGCAGACCCTGCCCAAAGCCAGGCCCATGGTGACACGTGGTTCCATGGCCCCTTCTACAACACAAAAAGCTTATCATCCATTTTCTTTGCGCCACCCTCACCCCCAGAGCAGAATTGTTATGGAGTCATTTTTCAGTTGTATCCAACTCTTCATGACCCGATTGGGGGTTTTCTTGGCAGAGATATTGGAGTGGTTTACCATTTCCTTCTCCAGTTCATTTTACAGATGAGGAAACCGAGGCCAATGGGGTGAAGTGACTTGCCCAGGGTCACAGAACTAAGAAGTATCTGAGGCCAGATTTGAACTCAGGAAGAGGAGTCTTCCTGATTATCCGCTGCAACGCCACCTAGCTTCCCCTATAACAGAATTAATAGGATACAATAGTAGAGAAAAATCCATCCACCTGCCATTTCACCATTTCTGAAAACAAGTCCTGACTGATTGGTGGCTTGGAAGGTTTATAGAACCAAAGATTGCTGATCCCCTGTTTTCAATTTCAGAAAATAACCCATCAGATTGTTTTAAATCAAAGCATACGTTGAACGCCTACTATACGTCCAGCTCCGTACCATCTGAATGCTTAATAACAAAAGGTTTTGCTGTGAGCAAATTGAGTATTACCAATAGCAGTCATGATTTCCAAAAGGGTAATTTGTAAAAGGTAATTATTTCATTAGTACACAATTAGGGCTGCTAAAAGTTCTGTCCCAGCCTGCAGACTGAAGAGACCTCATTTTTTTACCTACTTCAAAGCGTCTTTGATTTATCCATGGAGATGAAAGCAGAGGAATTCTTCCAGACAGAATGCTTCAAAGCTTCCTGACCATGAACCCAGACTCAACATGCAAAACAAGACACAGGAACAAGCTCATTGGTCCATGGACAAGTTATCTGATGTTCTCTATCAGCACATCTACTCAGACAGGACTGTGGTATCCTCCACTTAGGAAGGGCCAGCCATAAATAAGGCTATTCTTTTGACCCATTTCAGTCCATCTGCTCAACTTCAGGCCTCACCATTTGCTCTAGCTGTCTAGTCTGGTCTCCTCTGGCATGCCTCAGAAATCGAGGCATGAGAATCAACCCTCCTGTTCCATTCCTGCTTTCATGGAAAGGTGTCCAAGTGAAATGGTTTGCATTCTAATCTCTAAACCACAGATAGCCCATGGAAAGAAGCCTCGGCCCCTGGATTAGGCAAAGGTTCTGGAGAACAGTATATTTTCCTTGAGAAGCAAAGAGGGACTGTGCCAACCAAGTGACAGTCTGGTCTCTGGGGTCTGGGGCCAGATCCTAGGAAATGTCAGTTAACATTAAAATGAGAGTGCCACTAAAATTCTCAAGTTACACTTCCTTAAAAAGGTCGTTGATTTTTCATGGATCTTATCTGGAAGACTCCTGAATCACATGAGAAGAAGCTTGATTTTTCTCTCGGGAAAGGAAAAAAATTCCCACTCAATCCTGTGGGATTTCAGCGAAGTACCAGGCAGTAAAAGCCTTACTAAGTGAGACACTAAGGTTTCTCAGCCATGCCCTATTCCTCCAGCCTAACATGACTGACAGAAACTCCATTTAGGAATAAAAGGACTATCACAGGAGCAAAACTGAAAGGATTAAAAAGAAAAAAGAAGCCTCTTTTGTTTTCACAGGGAATTCTCAAAAGTATCATGGGCTGAATCTAGTTGACTACCCAAGTTACAGAGTCTTAATTCAAGGAGGAATTTTTAGATTTCAGAGGACCAGATAGAGAACAGAACGAATTCAATCCCATCCCCGACCCAGGCCAAAACAGCACTGTCGTTTCTGTGTGTTGGTCATCACTTATGACCCAATCCACTGAAGAGGACCACTTGGGTATAACCCTCCCAGAAGCAACATTTTGAGAGAAGAGCTTGGTATAGAGGAGAGAGCCCTGGGCGGTACCAACAGACCTGGCTTCCAATCTTGGCTCCTCCTACTTATTTACTGTGTGTGACCTTGGCAAGTCATTTTTTTCCTTTTTGAACCTCAGTTTTCTCATCTGAAAAGTAAGGAGCAGAATAAATGTCCTTGCTGCAATCCCAGGCCAATTGTGGGAAGTGTTTGCTTAAATCCTTCAAGGCTAGAGAGAGGAGAGTTTTTTCCCAAACCCTCTTCAAGAAATGTTTGTTTGTTTGTTTTTTGGGGGGACACTTTGTATCAGGCCTGAAAGGTTTTTGGGGGAAAAGTGTAGGCCCAAACCAGCACTTCCTCACTATCTGTAAATACGTAGTTTTTATGAGGCAGACAGTTTACTGAGAGCTTTACATTATCATCCAGCAGCCCATTATCTGATCATGGCTCTTCCAAAGAGAGGCCTGAGCTTGAGCCAGCCTTAAAGCAGCTGTCTTCAGCAGGGAGTAGCAACAAGGCCCCTTTCATCACTCCTCGGTAACGGTTTCTCCAGGGGTTTCATCTGTGCTCCTCCAACACAGAGCTTAAAGGAGGGCCAGGCCCAAAGGGAAGGATAAGTTTATGCAGACAGTAGGGCTTGGACCAAGGACTGTTGGGTCACCAACAATGGACCACTGAGGCAAAAGGTAGGGTTGAAGAGAAGAGCAAGGAGACCACGTGGAGTTCAGGCTGCAGAATCCTCCAAATAGACACAGAGACACATAGACATAGACACACACACACACACACACACACACACACACACACACACACGTCTTCCATTTTCATGCAGCCTGAAAAAGAAGTGTTCCCAGGTCTTGTGCTACTGTGTTCCTAAAGAAATCACAATTTCTGGTTCTACAATGGGTCTTCTTTACGTCATTAACTCGGTTTTGTCACATAAGATCCGTGGGTCATGCTGGAATTTGTCTGAAAGAGCAGAGTGCTTTTGACCAGCAGATGAAAGACAGAAGTCTGATCAATGTAATGACCACCCATGATTCCAAAGAATGCTGCTCACCTCCTGACAGAGAGGCGCAGAATGAGACACAAGCTAGACGTGGCCAATGTGGGAACTTGCTTGGCTTCGTTATGTTTCTCTGTTAGAAGGGTTTTCTTCTTCTTTTTGGGGGGGGGGGAGGGCAAGAGAGGTGAGAAATGAAGAGAGTGGAAAGAAGTCAGTTAATTAAAAAAAATAAAATTTAACTTAAAAAGTCAGGTTTATATGTCAAATTGCTTATTATCTCAAGGGGGGAGAGGTGAGGGAGGGAAGGAAAGAAAATTTGTAACTCAAAAAAACTTTATCAATGTAAAAAAATTGTCTTTAAATGTAATTGGGGAAAAAATAAAATATTTAAAAAAAAATTTTTTTTAAATAAGGTTTAGAGGGAAATAAGAAACCAATGTGGTTTTATTCATGGAAATGACATTTAAGAAGATTCATTACCATCTACCTTGCCACTGTACCCTGAGGATCAAGGGTGAGGCATTTCCATGTAATTTGCAGCTGAAATCTCTGCTACCATTAGAATATGAGCTCCTTGGAAGCAAGGACTGTCTAGCTCAAGGGGGGGGGCGCGGGGGGAAGGCAGGGGGGAACCCTGCGGTAAAATTCGGATTCAGTCAAAAGGCCATACTAAGGATCTAGAAAGCCACATGTGGCCTGAAGGCCACAGGTTCCCCACCCCTGATCTAGCTTTTCTATTTGTATCCCTAGTATTTAGCACATAATACAGTAAGTGTTTAATAAATGCTTTTTCAGTCATCTCACTTTCCAGAGGCAAATGTCCCAAAATACCAGGCAATCACAGGTATCCCAGGTTCCATGTTACCATGCCCCATTCCTTCATTTTAACCACTGGGGAACTGAGGCCCCAGAAGCTACAAGGTGGCCAAGGTCTCGTAGCTCAGTAGTGGCAGAGCCAGGCCTCAAACCCATGTCTCCAGACCACCCATGGAGAGCTCTTTCCATTACACGGAACTGCCTCGTCTTGAGGAAGACACTAATCAGATCTCCCCCAAGGAGCCTCTCCAGATGAAATCTGACTTTGGGAAAAGAAAATGTCACAGGCAGCTTACTTGCAGTAGCTAGAGGTGCAGGCTAGCTTTCCTCCACTTCCCTTTTCCTTTCCAAAAATTAAGATTAGAAACTGAAATGCTTCCGGGTATGAACTGTGTTCTTAAATGCCACATTCAGCCAACTGTAAATTACTGTGCATACTTCCAACAGCACAAAAAAGAGAGAGTAGGCAGCTCCGCTCACCACTTCCCCTTAGGATAATAGCTCCTTTGGAATAGAAAGGGAATAATGGGTGGGCCTCCCTTCTGTACCGCTGCTAGTCCTTCCAAACAAAACAAAGAGCTAAGGGTTTGATGAAAACTCTACTTTGTACTGTCAAGATTAGATCCACACCTAAAAAGGTTTTAAAGAAAGACAGAGGAGCTGCCCTACTTTCAGCCTACAGTTTTAACAAATAAGGACAGCCACATAGCACAGTGGAAGGCCTGTGAGACTTGGAAATTAAAAATCTGTGTTCAAATCATGGCTCAGTGACTCACGACCTAGATGACCTTAAGCAAATCATTTGGCCTTCCTGGGCTCAGTTTCCTCATCTGTAAAATATGGTTCCTTAGTTAGATCATGTCTAAGGTCTGGTTTAGTAGTGGAGAGAGTGTGGGGACTTAGATTCTCATAATCTGGCCACTGCTCAGACTCTTATAATCTAGCCACAGCTTACTAATGTGCAGACTCCTTAAGAGTCTGCCCTATATGGTGAACGTTCTAATAAACCTTGTCTTTGGCTGAAAGAAGGCTTGGGTCGAATTCTTTCGGGCAGGACTCACGTGTTGTGATTTTGGGGTCCCAGTACTCCCGAACCCCTAAACCGCATCATTTTAGAGTGTTGAGCTTGGAGTCAGGAAGATCTAAATTCAAATCTGACATCAGACATTAACTAGTTGTGACCCCGGGCAAGTCACTTAACCTCTGTGTGCCTCAGTTTTCAGAACTGTAAAATGGGGACCATAACCACACCTACCTCCCGGCGGTGTTGTGAGAATCCAATGAGCTAATGTTTGTAAAGCAATTAACACAGTGCCTGGCACATATCCTATGAATTTGGGAGCCCCTCTTTTTTTAATGTCACAGATAAAAATGTGAAGTCAAGGTATAAAAATTTTTTCACTCTGCCAATAAGAACTGTGTTCTGGCCCAAGTTAACATACCTAGGGTATGATGCCCCTGGGCTTGGACCACATGAGATGATGTTTGTAAAGCACTAAGCACAGTAGTTGGCACTTAGTAGGCAGCTTAATAGATGCTTGTCGTTCCCCCCACCCCCATCCCACCTTGACCTTTGAAAGGGAGCGGGGCACAGGAACTCAAAGGACTGGCAAGAAAGGTCAGACAAGCCCCATAGGAGATCCTGCACAGAACTCTGAAGCCACAGGGATGATAGGGAAGGGACCACAAGGAGTTCCTGGGCCAAGTTAGAAGCTACAGGAATGAGATCGATCGGCAGGAGACTTACAACTAGGCCAACCAAGGCCATGGTTCAAGTCAGGGACCACTAGACTTGGGGCCAAGAAATAACGAAGCACAGGGAGGAGCAAACCTGTGAGACATATGGGCTGGAGAGGGACCTGGGGGGGGGGGGTGACTCAACCACAAAATCCTTCCCTGCTTTGGGACAGGGGGCAAGCCTCCGATGTCTGAAGGGTTGTATAGGGCCGGGAGGCCCAGTGCTTCTCTCCTATTGGGGTGGAGAGCTACGAGGGCCACCTACCCAGAGAGGTACCATAAGTCTGAAGTCTTCCAGTAGACCGGAAAGGCCTACCAGCTAGGGAAGGCCTCTCAGTAGAAAGAGAACAACTTGAAATCAAACCCCACCCCTGACATTTTGTACTTGTGTTGCCTTGGACAAATCATCTCCCCAGGCCTCAGTTTCCTCGTGTATAAAACGAGGGACTTGAAGTAGACAGTCTGAGACCCTTCCAGCTCTCAAGCAATCATCCTGTGATCTTTTCGGGAAGGGGTTCTGGGAAGTCCCGTCGACAGGGGTCCCACCCAGAGCGATATTAGAAGTCTGGAGGATGCTATGAGTCCCAGAGGAAAGTGGAGGCCCACTGGAGGGGAAGAGGAATGGGTCTGTTCCCCATCAGGCACAATCAAATCCTCTATTCTAAGCCTAAGCCAGAGGCTCTTTTCTTTTTGTTGTGGAAACCAAATTACGAAGGTTCCAGGGGAAACCCTGAGTGGGGGCCCAAGCCACAGAGTTATTCCAAGATTGAACGCCGGCCAGAAAAACCCCAAGCGCTGCTCTCCAGCAGTTCTAGGCCACAGGTAACACTTATGTGATTAGATTCCTCATTTTCAAAAATACCTTTCTCTTAAGGAACTCAAAGTACTTGTTTCTAATCACCCATTTCTTTAATCTCCAACATTCTTGGGAGGTAGGGATAAAGTGATTATCCTCAGTTTAGAGAGGAAGAAAAGAAGGCCGGGTGGTAAACTGATTACCATAGAGTCCTTTAGTCCCCAGTAAGGAACTCTATTCCAGACTAATATACTGAGGGCAAAGAAGGATTAGAAATGAATTACAGTTAGGCAGCATTAAGCTGTCCTGCCTTTATGAATTCTAAAACAGCAGGCTTCATAATTGTGTGAGAGAGAGAAAAAAAATAGGTTTGGCCCTGGAGGCTACCCAGTTTTTTTTTCAATATAGCACAAATCTCAAACCCAAGCTTCTTCTGGAAACCAAGATCCTTCATTTTAGTAATGATATTCACCCAGTACTGCTGGACGGTTGAGACACAACAATCCTGAAAAAAATGTTCAATAAATATCCTGTGGTGGGGGTGGGGGAAGGAGGGAGACATGGTAGGTGTAAGCAGGCTGCCATCTATAACTGAGCAGGAACTTGGGAAGAGCTGGTGTAAAAAAAGTCATTAGGTATGACTGCCAGGAAGAGAGGATGGGCTGGTCAGAGGGCAAGGACAGCGGGCAGGGCAGCTGGAGTGCTCCCCCAAAATCCTTGGGGTGTGAGGACAAAGTGAGGATGGCCTCCAGCTAGTGAGTGGACCATCTATGGTGAACTTATACAAGGACCAGGACAAGAGGGGTGTAGGCGGGGACAAGTTGTGAACTACAATCAATCGACAGGAATTCACTAAGCGCCTGCAACATGCCAGGCATGCACTAGGCACTGGGGTCACAGAGACAGAGGTTAAATAGTCTCTGTCTCAAGGTAGCTAACCAGGGGAGGCAGAGTGCACATATATGGTTATATGCAAAATGAATCTAGAAAAAGTACAAAGGAATACATGCTAGTAGACTTCACAAGGTAATGGGGTGGGGGGGTGATGCTTAAACTGGGCCTCGGAGGAAAGGAGAGATCCAGCACTCGGCAGGGAGGAGGGAATGCATTCCAAACACCCAACCACAGGCCAATTGGGCCAGTGTAGCACATGGGAAGGGGAAGTCTGTGTAATGAGGCTGGAAAGGGAGGCCAGGGGTTTGAAATGCCAAACAGAGCACTTGGGATCTGATCCTAGAGGTCACAGGGAGCCACTAGAATTTACTGGGTAGCAGTGACAGGGTCAGACCTGGGCTTTGGCTAAATCACTTTGACAGCTGTGCAGGGGATGGGTTGGAGACTGGAGAGGCTTGGGATAGGGAGACCAACCAGCGGGCTACTGTCCAGGCAACTGATGAGGGCCTGAACATGGGAAGTGGCTATAGGGATGGAGAGAAGGGGCTGAGGGTGAGGGGGGAGAGACGTTGTAGAGACCAAAACGCTAAGCTTTAACAACTGACTGGCTGTGTGAGGCGAGGTTAGGAACCCGGTGGCTGGAAAGATGGGGACAGGGAAATAGGGACATTTGGAAGAGGAATGGGTGGGGGGGGATAACAAGCTCTGTTGAGTTTGAGATGCCCACCAGACATACAGTAAGAATGCCAGGTCTGCAGTCTGTAATGTAAGACTGGCACTCAGGAGAGAGACTAGACCCATCTCTAGATCTGGGAGTCATCTGCACAAAGACAATGATTAAACCCCTGGGAGCAGAGACAGAGAACGGGGCACAGGACACAAGCTAGGAAGACCCCCACAGTTAGGGAGCATCACTGGAGGGAGAGCCAAATGGATGAGATCAGCAGACCCGCTGGGGGAGAAAGGATACTAGGTTTGGGGCCAGAAAATCTAGGTTCCAATGGCAGCATCACTGGGAGCTCAGCGAGGCAACCTGCTTGTCTAGGTCTGTTTCCTCATCTCTAAATGATCTCTTGGGTCCCTTTTAGTTCTAAGTCCTCGGATTCTACTAAGTCTGACTTTCTGAGGTACAGTAGAAAGAACATTCAATTTTGGAGTCAGGGGACCTGGGTTCCAATCCTGGCCCTGCCATTCACCCGCCTTGAGTAACACTCCCTTCCCGGCTCTGGCCTTTGATTTCCGGTACAGTACAAAGACTGCTGGGTTTGGAGTCCAGATACTTGAGGCTGCTTACTACCTGTGTGACTTCAAACAAGCCATTTAACCTCTCTGGGCCTCAGTTTCCTAATCTGTAAAATGACAGGACTATACAAGATGACCTCTGAGGTGTCTTCTAGTTCTAAATCTATGATCCTAAGACACCATGATGTCTAAGGACAAGGGGGGTGGCTTCGATGACTAATCTGGCTCAAAATCGATGATTCTGTGACCTTATAACACCCACCTCCCTCACTTGATTAATCAATCACATCAAGGATTTTGCCCTTGTGGGCACTCCTTCCACAGACCTATATCACAACCCCTCCCCAGACAGTCATTATGAATTATTACATCAAAAAAGAAAGAATGAATGGAAAACAAAAAGAATAAAGAAAAGAAAGGAAGGAAGAAAGGAAAGGAGAGAGGGAAGGAAGGAGGGAGGGAGAGAAGGAAGGAAAGAGAGAAGGAAGAAAGAAAGAAAGAAAGAAAGAAAGAAAGAAAGAAAGAAAGAAAGAAAGAAAGAAAGAAAGAAAGAAAGAAAGAAAGAAAGA
>NW_020944469.1:3939306-4010852 GCF_900497805.2 Vombatus ursinus | reverse complement strand
AGAAAGAAAGAAAGAAAGAAAGAAAGAAAGAAAGAAAGAAAGAAAGAGATTATCATACCATGGTTGGTAACCCTTCTAGTGATGAACCTCAAAGAACTTGCTAGGCTGGTCCTAGAAGGAGACCCCCAGTCCCCCAGGGGATCTGCTCATGAAGCTTTGGTAGGCCCAGACAGAGCTTGGCCTCTGCTGGTAAAGCCTTCCAGAACCCAGGCTCACTTCCTTGGCAAGATGAAGCACCAACCAATGGCCTTAAATCACAAACAGCCAATCCTGAGTTTTTAGGAAATGACTGTGGTAGGAAAAAACAAAGAAACGTTGATTTTGAAATGACTTTGTAATCAGTAACCGAAAACTCCTAACCAATACTTGGGAATTGATGTGGATGGACCTAGCTTCTCATGACGATAATTTCATAGCTTTTCCATAGCCGTGGCCAGTACCAGTGCATACTTCCAGACTGCTTGAAAGGGTGGGCTGAACTTCTTCCCAAGAATTCCTTTTGAGGCAAACGCCACGAATGTGCCTGTCTCCATTTTGCAGATGAGGAAACAGAGGCTCGGAAACGCCAAATGTTTTCCCAACAGCACACAGTTCATAGATGCTGGAGGCAGATTTTGCATGTAAGTCTATCCTGACCCCAAGGTCGGGGCTTATCCTTCACTTCCTCACTGCCCAATAATGCTTCCTTCGTAGACAAAGAGAAGAAACATGTTCTGAAGCTCCTTTCCACAGGAAGGTAAGTTCCCCTGGGAAGGGGCTCAGCTCACCATCCTTCTGGAGTGCTCTCTCCAGGGCACAGTGATGGACAATCACATGTAAGATCAGAGAATTCTGGACTCAGAATTGGAAGGAAACCTAGAGGCCACCCAGCCCAACCTCCTCATTTGGCTGAGGAGCAAACTGAGGCTCAGAGGTAAAATGACTTGCTCAAGATCACACTGGCAAGAAGGAGCCATGCTGGGCCTGTTTTGAACCCAGGTCCTCTGACTCCAAATTCAGTGTAGCTTCGGCCACACCATACTGCCTCCTGGGTGCTCAACATTAGCAGGTCAAAGGTATGGGCTCTGTTTCCCTCTCTCTAATGAGCTGGCTACACAGCTTTGGGCAAGTTCACCACCTCTCTGGTCCTCAGTTTCCTCAGCTGTAAAATGGAGTGCTTGGCTTCCATCTCAGAGATGCCTTCCAGCTCTCGAATTCTGATTCTATGTCCCAGTACTGCACAACACAGCACTTTCTTGGCTTTCAGAGTTCCAAGAATTTGATCTCTTTCCCCACCAAACAAAAGGAGGTAAAAATATCCACCACTGATCAGCCAGATGGTCACAAAATTAGTCTCGGAGTGCAGGCCAACATGGAACACAAAGTAACACTGGGCCATATTGCCAAGGGAGGCTGGGCATTTCCTCCTCTGGGGATTCCACTAATGGGGCCTAAATTACCATTTTCTTCTAGGATAGTCCAATAGCAATCCTATGTGGAAGACAGCAATAATGCATATTTCTCGAGCTTTTCTTTCCACATTTTCAAAGCGCTTTCCTCAAAACAACCCTGAGAAGTCAGAATTCCAAGTATTACTGTCTCCATTTTACAGATGAGGAAACTGAGGTTCTATGAGGTAAAATGACTTATACACACAACTAATAAGTATAGGGACCAGAATTTGAACCTGGCTCTTTCTAGACTCCAAGATTAGCACTTCATCTGCTACACAATTTGCCTCTCAGAGCACAGAACTGACCTGGATAGATTCTATGTTTCTGTGCAGTTCTAAGAGTCCATGATTTAGTGGCCTGAAAGAGAGAACACAGCTTCCAACAGGCCTTAACTTTCAGCCAAGGAGTGACTAACGCATCCATGAAAACTGTTCTATCCAACAGGACTGTACTGGATTGTCATGTCTGACCCAGACGGAATCATGGGATTTTAGAGCCAAGAGGGACCACAGAGATCACCAAATCACAGAATCAGAGACACAGATGGGCAGGCTCTCAGAGGTCTATCCCAAGACCCTCCCCAGAAAAGTGTCATCCTCTTACTCTCCCCACCAAAAACCCTTTTACACTGAAATCAATCCTTTTTTCTGTATATTCTGGAAAACTGCTCAGAACGTCATTTAGTTGGAGGCCTTGGTTTGCTATTGAGCTCCGGCTCTACTACTCACTCTTTCTCCTCTTCTCCCAAGTCAAAGCAAGAGTGTCCCCTTTCTCAATCGTGACCTCCTCCCACCCCATCCTCTTGAATGCAATGATCATTTATTACAGTTATCTGTGTCAGTGGCTCCTCCCTCAGCACTTCTTAAACCCCATATGGGGTCTCAGGGGTCACAAGTGGACAAAGTTTCAGAAGCCCTGTAAATAACTCGGTGGTAAGTTCCCTGACGGCAGGGCTATGTCTTACTTATCTCGATTCTGCAACTTCTCCAGCACAGGATATGCAGCCGGAACTAAGATGTGGCAAGCAAAGCTTTAGGTGCTGCCATCCAGAGGGTGTAATTTCCCACCACCCCACAGTACTTTGAATACTTCCACAAAGTGCCTCCAGTCTCCCTGAGGCCCCCATCCCTGCACCTGGAAATAGAGACTCTGTGCATCTCACCACCATCCCCAACTACCATCACTCAAAGAAGTTCTATCCTTGCCTTACACAATAGGCATGCATTGCACAAGTACTGGTCTTAACCAAAAAGCCTTGGGGAAAGTCTTTACCACTTTCTCCCCCTTTTTCATTCCCCATTCCCTAACCCCATTATTTAAAAAACTTGGATTAACATTCCAGGGAGTTTTAATTACTTTCAATTGATTAAAACTAGATTTAAAAGAAGTCAAGAGTAATTATGCTTTCATATGGTTAAAATGATTTATGTTCTAGCATGGAGTCTTGGGGGAGGGGGGTAGAAGAGAACATTTATAACCCATCCAACAGGTCTCAGCTTGAGTTTTGTCAGATTTGTGTAGCAGACACAATGCATCTGTTCTACACAGAACTTGTCTGCCAGATCCTCTGTCATCTTCCTGGGCTGTTGGTTCCGGCCAGTGTTAAGTTCCCGGGACTTGCCAGTCTAATTTGAGTCCATCTTAACTACCTGGCCAGCAAGCAGATATTACCAGTGGAGTTCTTAGCCCGAGGTCTTAGAAATGTGGTGATTTTTGACTATTTTGATAAATATCCTTAGTTTCCTGAGGGGCTCTGAATTTTCCAACACAATGGCCTTTGTAACCAATTCAAGGAGCCTCCACTAAGGACCTCCTCAATGCTGGGCCCTAGAGAAATGGAACTCCTAGCAGCCTTTGACACTTTTTTAGTGAGGCAATTGGGGTTAAGTGACTTGCCCAGAGTCACACAGCTAGTGAGTGTTATGTGTCTGAGGCCGGATTTGAACTCAGGTCCTCCTGACTCCAGGGCCAGTGTTCTATCCACTGCACCCCCTAGCTGCCCCCAGTCTTTGACACTCTTGACAATCCAAAGGCAACACAGTGCAGAGAGTGCCAGATTTGGAGGCAGAGGACCCGGGTTCAGATAACCCGGGTTCAGTTGGGCATCTGAGGGGTAAGGAAACTGAGGCTGAGAAAGGTTAAGTGACTTGCTCAAGGTCACACTTCTCAAAACTCTTCCCTTGGCTAACAGGCACTGCACCAGTGCCTGTTTTCTCCTCCACCTTCTCTGACCCAGTCTTTTCCGGCTTATTTTCCTCCTCCTGAAGTATAAGCTCTCCTAAGGATTTTATCATCTTTTAACTCCCTTCACTTCTCTCCATGGAGTCTTCCTTAATCATCATCATTTCGTCCACTTCTGGCCAAGCCAGATGTCTCTCACATCCTCCATTTCCCCATTTTGAACGGCTTGCTTGACGTTTCCACCTGGATGTCTTCCTGGCACCTCCAATGTAATATGTCAAAAAACCAAGTTTGTCTTTCTCCTCCAAATAATCCTTCCTCACAACCTTCCCATTTATTTTCACGTTGACTACTTCTCAAGTCTATGACAGTTCTTCCACTCGCTACGTGGGTGACCTTAGGCAAATGCCTTCCCCTCCCTGGGCCTCAGTTTCTTCCTATGTGAAATGAGAAAGGGCAGAAGTAAACTAGATGACCTTGAAGGTCCCTAGGTCCCCTTCAGCTGTACTAGTCTGTGACCTTATGCCAGCCCTTTACCCAAGGCTACCTTTTTTTCTGGAATCCCCTGTTCTCCCGCTTCCATTGGCCAGGGTCATCAGATAATTGCAGTTTCCTCTTTGACTTTAGGCCACCAGGGCAACCTGACCTCAGGAATTCCCGCCAATCTCAATGTTGTGACTGGAGGCAACTTTTGGCCAGACCATCTCTCAAACTATTTTTTAAAATATGAAGAACTATTAAAAAGAAGCAGAGATTGCTCATGACATACCATTTGCCATTTTTGTCTTCTGCTTTTTGGAATTAATTAACAGGTAATCAGTGTCAAAACTATTCAACATTAAATGGAGAGCTTTATATGGAGCACAAAAAGAGATATGTATTTCAGCCAAAGTCACCTTTAAAGGGGGAGGGGGGAGAGACTGCCCCTTTAAATAAAAGCCAAGTAAGGGAAGACTTTGTAATGTCCCAAGAAGGCTAATTGTGTACCCCCAAGTATGAATAAAAAATTAGGACATAAAAGCCCTTGTCCTCCTTTAAGAATCAATTCAGGGGCCACTTAGGGGCAAGGGGAGGGGGAGGACAAGCATTTATTAAGTCTACTATGTGCCGGGGAACTATGTTAAGCGATTTACAAATATCTAATTTGATTGTCACAACAACCCTAGGAGACAAGTGCTATTATGATCCCTATTTTACAGATGAGAAAATTGAGGCAGACAAGAGGTCAAGTGACTTGCCCAGGATCACACAGGTAGTAAGTGTCTGAGGTCACATTTGAATTCAGATCTTCCTGACTCCAGGCCCAGAGCTCTAGCCACTTCAACACCCAGAGGCCTACTTCTTCGGAAAAGTCCTCTTTGACCCTTCTGGTTGCTGGTACTCTCTTCCTTCTCAGATGACCTTATATTCTACTTGGTATACCTCTTATTTCCCCTCTCCCAGTAGCATGTAAACTCCTTGAAGGCAGGGACTACCGTGGTTTTGCCCCTGTACTCCAAGCAGCACCTAGTTCAACCCCTTCCCCCATAAACTAAAGCATCAAGTCTTCACACAGCTCCTGAGTGGAGACAAGTACACGGCCAATAGACATGCCACATCCCCGGCCCCTTCTAAGTGACTCTCCGAGGAAAGTCAGCATGCTTGCTCCAACTGCTAATTACTTCTAGTTGGAATTGCCTGATATTTGAACACTGCTAAGTTCCATTCCAATCTTCCCTTTCCCCAAAGAGCAGTCAGGACTTCAACATCTGGGATGGATAGAAGCTTATTCTAGTTGCGCCAGGCTCCCAACTCCAAAGGCCCTTCTCTTGTCCTCTGACCAACTTTCCACATCACTCTTTCTGCACTCACGAATAGCGTTTCAGGGATTCAATTGCAATGTCTGAGATGTCTTTCCCTCTGTGCAAAAAGTGACTGAAAGTCTTCACACTGACTGAGGAGGCCTCTTCCTACCAAGCTCCCAATCCAGCTGATTCACAAGGCAAGGTATTCAAAGTTTCGGAATTCATCCTCCCCAAAGTCCCACTTCAATGACTCACTGGAGCACTGAAGGCAGCCCTGTGCTCTCCAAGGGTGGGTCACTGGCACACACGCTCCGGCAGATGCCTGTGAGGTAGAAGCACTTCCAGTATAGACTTGGCCCCACACCATCTGGCACCCAAAGACAGCACAGTGGAAAGAATGCTTGATTTGAAGTCAGAGGACTTGGGTGCTTCAGATCCTAGCTCTGCCACTTAATAACTGCTTAACATTAGGCATTTTACAGAGAAGGAAACTGAGGCTGAGAAAGGCTGTAGCTTTCCCAAGGTCACATAGCCAGCACAGATCTAAGGCACGATCATCTGAACAAGTCACATAACTTCTGTGGGCTTCAATTTCCCCATTTATAAAATGAGAAGCTTGTGCCAGATAGCCTCTGAGGTCCCGTCCTGCTCTACATATAGGATCCTACAACTTGCCTAAGTAAGGAAACTCATTCCCAGATGGCTGACCCCCAGGTGATGATTTTTTGGGAGGCCACAGCAATTCCAGAAGACCATCTACTGAGGCATGCATGGGGTATAATCAGAACCAGTGGAGGGAGTGCCCACACCAATCACATTAGAGCTCCCAAAGGCCTTCACAATCCCTGAGAATCAACATTATACTTTTCAGGCCCTTAATTTCTCTCTCTTCTTAAGGTGAAATAACACTTCTTAAAGCACATTTCTTCCCATGAAACTCTAAGCATTTTACAGATTTTTCTAACAGTCGTTTTTGTCTTGTGAGGCTGATAAGTAGCAAATGTTAATCTTACTTTGCAGATCAAGAAACTGAGGCACAGAAAAGTTAACAACTGACCCAAATCACACAGCCAACAGATCCTTCATTCTCCGGATTCAGTGGCCTAGCCAAAAGCTTGCAATGTGTTGCAACTTCACTTCATTCCAAATGATTCTGGTTTTAAAGTATCTTTTTCAAATGGTCACACAAAAACCCACATGCTGCTTTTGAGTTAATACTAGATGGAACTATCAAGACAACTTTGGATCTCTATCCTGCCAAGTCTGTTGGTTCTCTGCATTGCCACCTGCTCAAATCACCAGAGAGCACCTTCTCCCAACACTATCTGTTCCCTAGATTCAGTGGGAGTCCTCGACTCGCAAACTGAGTTTAGTCTTAAGCCATCCTTCCAGTCTCAAGTGGAAATAAGTCCACATCTCAGATTGTCAGGAGAGTCAAAGGTTTTTTCCTTTTCTTCTGGCAGTCAGTCATAACAAACAAAACTTCACCTTTCTGCCATCAGCTGACACGTACTCAACTCAGATGGCTGCTCACAGGAGGGAAGGCCTTGGTGGTTATTCCACCCTACCAGCTGCAGGGGGCATATTTCCTGGAATATCTGACTAGCATCTCTGGGCTTTCATAACCAATCACACAACTCAGATAGCTCAGGAGACTGGAGCTCACCCTAGAAAACCGCCACCATGAAGACACTTTAAAACTGACTTGAGAGAGTCAGCATAGAAATGCTTAAAGTATTATAAAACTTCATTTCACTTTATAGTCCACTACAGTGACATTAATGACTATTT
This sequence comes from Vombatus ursinus, assembly GCF_900497805.2. Lineage (NCBI taxonomy): Eukaryota > Metazoa > Chordata > Mammalia > Diprotodontia > Vombatidae > Vombatus > Vombatus ursinus. Next base: position 4,003,663 of record NW_020944469.1, on the reverse strand, counting down.
ATGGAGTATTCCTTAGGTGCAAGGCATTATGTGCCATTAAGAAACTTGAAAGGCCATGAAATTATTATATACAGATGCCCGTTAACAATGATATCCTTGGGAAATTATTCTATTCAAAATAAAAGTTCTTTTTTGCATGTGAACATAGAGCTATCATCAGCAGGGCACATTTTGAATTACTGTTGGATTCATTTTTTGTTGTTCTCTGTGTACTGGTAACAGATGCATAAAATGAATTAGGCGAGTTAACTCTTGACTGGCCACACCAGCAAAGAAATGACTGTCACTCAACTCCACAAATATAATAATAACAACAATAATAAAGCATCTTTTGGATGATGCCAAGACTACAGAGTATTTGGCTTTGAAATGTATTCTTACTTGCACGTGAATGGCTGCCACGTGGTTTGAGCACCTACAATGCTTCAAACAAATAAAGCCAGAAATAGGCAGTAAGGATCCTATCTATCCTGTCCCCCGCCAGCTTCATTCCTGCAGACACACTACATCAGGCCCAAAGACCCGCTGCTCTTTCTCTCATGATGGATATTTTGTTTCCAGTATTGTTTGTATCCAGTCTATTCCTGGACTGGAAGAAGCAATTGAAATCTTCCCCCTCTAACCCTGACAGCCTAAAACGGACACAAGTATTAAAATTAGGAGACTGCTTGGCTCCTAAGTCTGTTTGGGGTTGGCCAGGCTTTCATAACAGTGGCATTGAAGTTATTGCCAGCAACTCAGGAAAGTGAAAAGCACTCTGACCTTGAGTGGGAGAACCTGGTTTGGAGCCTAGGGTCTGGCACATACTAGCTGAGGGATTCTGGGTAAATCACTTCTCTGCCCCTACCATCAAAGAGAATTCAAGCTTCTTGAGGGCAGTGTCTAGGTTTGGGTTTTGGAATTTTTGGGGGGGCTTTTCTTTGTATCCCCAATGCCTGGCACATAGTAAATGTTTAATAAATGCTTGCTGAACCTATCAGATTGGCTAATATGACAGAAAAAGAAAATGATAAATTTTGAAGAATATGTGGGGAAAATTGGGACACTAACGCATTGTTGGTGAAATTGTGAACTGATCCAACCACTCTGGAGAGTAATTTCGAACTGCGCCCAAAGGGTAATCAAACTGTGCATATCTTTTGATCCAGTAATACCACTACTAAGTCTGTATCCCAAGGAGATCATAAAAAAGGGAAAAAGACACACATGTACAAAAATATTTATAGCAGCTCTTTATGTGGTAGCAAAGAAGTGGAAATTGAGGGGATGCCCATCAACTGGGGAATGGCTGAAGAAACTGTGGTATACGAATGTAATGGAGTACAGTTGTTCTATAAGAAATGATGAGCAGGTGGACTTCAGAAAAACCTGGAAAGACTTACATGAACTGCTGCTGAGTGAAGTGAGCAGAACCAGAAGAACGTTGTACAAAATAACAGCCACATTTATGCAATGATCAACTATGACTGATTTAGCTCTTTTCAGCAACAAAATAATTCAAGACAGTTCCAAAAGACTTATGATGGAAAATGCAATTCATGTCCAGAGAAAGAACAATGGCATTTGAATACATATCAAAGCATACTATTTTTACTTTTTTTTTTTTTCATGGCTTTTCCCTTTTGTTCTGTTTCTTCTTTCACAACATGACTAATGTGGAAATATGTTTACATGATTGCACATGTATAACCTATATCAGACTGCCTGCCCTATTGGAGAGGGGGGATGGGAGGGAGGGAGAAAAAATTTGGAACTCAAAATTTTATTTAAAAAAAACTATCAGGAAACTACCTTTACATATAATTGGAAAGAAATCAAATCTTATTTGCAAAATAAATAAATAAATGCTTGTTGACTTGACCACCTCAATCCCACATATGCCTGCTTCTAGCTTCTGCTCTCCTCCATTAGTCATCTCAAGTCTCTTCCCCAAGGAAACCATGGCCAAGGTTACCACCCTCATTCTCATTTCCAGGTGTTAAATGATAGCTCCTAACTTGCCAAGAGCACTTTACTGGTGCAACAGAAGCCAAGGGTAGTCTGTGTAGCTGACTCCCTTATCTAGATACCCAGCTTCCCTGTCTCTTTTCCCCCAGCTTCAGCCCCATATCACAAATTGCCAACTGGACATTTCAAAGTGGGTTCTGGAGACATTTTCAACTCCACATTTCCAAAACCAAAGTCATTTCACACACACACACACACACACACACACACCCCAAACCTGTCTGTCTTCCAAACTTCCCTATTTCTGTCAAAGGCACTACCATCCTTCCAGGGTCTCAGGTCCATGACTGTTATCTTCATTATCATCAGGATGTCATCATCAATATTATTACCTTAGTCTTGACTCCTCCCACTCCCCCACCCCAGAAACTCAGTCTCCAACCTCATCTCTCAGGTGATGCAGCCACACCTTTGCTTAGGCTACTGCAGCAGCCTCCTAACTGATCTCCCTGACTCCAACCTCTAACTGCTACAGGCCTTTCTACAAGACTGTGGCCAAAGGAACTTCTCTTAAGCACTAAAAATAGATTTAACCAGATGACTCTTCTACTCAACCAATTCCACTGGCTTCCTATAGCCTCTAGGATAAAACACAAACTTTTCAAAATTTTTAAATAAATCTTTGAAAACCCTACACAACCTGGCCTCAAAATAGCTTTCGATCCTCACTGAACGTCACTCCCCTTCCCAACACTCTGTGATCTTGCCAAATTGGTCTTCCCTGTTCTTCACACACAACACTCAATCTCCAGTCTCCTTGCCTTTGCATTGGCTGTTCCCCATGCCTGGAATGCATTTGTGTCTCACCTTATAGAGGGCCTCTCTTCCCTTGAAGATCAGGCAAAGTCTTCTGTAGGAAGCTTTTCCTGATCCCCTCACTGCTAGCACCTTCTCTCTTGAACTGGATAACTTGTTAACTACTTTGTATACACCTGGATTTAGTAACTTTGTATTTCAGCTGTATTCATTTTACATGTCTTTGCTGTCTCTCCAATTTGGGCTCCTGGCTGGTAGGGATTGTTTCATTCTCCTCACCAGCAGTTAGCACGGTGGCCTGGCACACAGTAGGTGCGTCACACTGGTTAACTGATTGAAAGCCCATCACCGTCCATGACAACACTGGGAGCTCAGCAGGGTTGATGTTATCATCCCCATTTTTGAGACAAGGACACCAAGGCTCCAATGTTGGTTCAAGTGACAGAGCTGGATTTTCCGCCGGCTAACAAGGTGTTTTCCCCACGACATCATACAGCCTCTTTAAAGAGGGTGTGAGTATCAAGGATAAGTTTGAGAGCTTTTCTTATCTTTTTTTTTTAATAATGGGAGGTGTTTGGGACAGGATGACCAGGGAAGAAGGGTGAAACAAATAAGATTTATCTCGCCAATTGCTGTACTTCTCAAGGAAACCGGTTCGAATGGTCATTTCTATGACCTGAGAAGTCAGAAAACGGCAGAGACCAGAGGCAAAGTGGAGAAGAAAGAAAACAAGTCAGAGGACCTGGGGGTCCAATCCCAGCCATTGCATTTACAGCTTGTGGGGCCTTCCCCATGAGGGACCTCAAGTTTGTTTCCTCAGCTATAAAATGAGGATGTTAGATGGCCTCTGGGGCCCCTGCAGCTCTCGGTCTAGAAGCCTGAAACCAATCTGATATTATCAGGCTTCTGGGTGGCCGGAACAAGTCATTTTTCCTATCTGAGTCTCAGTTTCCTCATCAGTGAAATGGAGCAATCATCCTTCCACTACTTACTGCACAGGGTTATAGTGAAACAATCTCAAAGTACTAGAGCAATGTTGTTTACAAAACAAGCTTCAAATAGTTGCAGCTTTGGCCCCTACAGCTATGCCTCACTTCATGCAACAGGCATGCTCCAGCAAAGCTGAGCCCAAGAGAAGTTCTTATAAATCAAATCCTATTTTAAATAAAAACTGGAGGGTTGTGTATTTAAAGGCCCCCTGGGACAAATCCTATCGTAAACTGAGGAATCCTTTTGTAATCTGATCAAATCACCCCTCCCCTCCTCCCAATCCAGAGGCTCCCTATGGCCTCCAGGAACAAATGCAAAGTTCTGTTTGGCATTCAAAGCCCTTTACACCTTTCCAGTCTTACTGTCTACGGATAGGTACCCGGAGATGCAGTGACTCTGACCTCCAGGCTGTTCCACCAACAAGACATCTCTCAGCTCCCAGTATGTTTTTTCTCTGGTTGTCCCCATTCCTGGAAGTTTTCCCTTCTCTGCTCTGACTACTGACTCCTCTGACTTCCTTTAAACCCCTAACGAAATCCCACCTCCTACAGGAAGCCTTCTCCAACCCCTCTTAATTCCAGAGCTTTCCCTCCGTTAATTATTTTCTATTAATTCTATATATAGCTTGCTTCGTATATATTTGTTTGCATGTTGTTCCCCCCCATTAGACTGTAAGCTCCTTGAGGGCAGGAATTTTTGCCTCTTTTTGTAACCCTAGCACTTAGCACGGTGCCTGGCAGATAGTAGGTGCTTAATAAATGTTTACTGAATTGAATTAAAATGAACCAATTGATGTTTAGTGAATTCTGATTCTCATATAGCAGATTCTTTTAAAACAAGGTTCATATGTACAGTATTTACATCCATTACAACTAGGCACCTCAACATTAAAAAAATAAATAAACAGCACAAGTCTCATTATAAAAACTTTCATTTCTTTAGTATTTGAAGATCTTTTATAAATTGCCTGGGTCTCTCAAACCACTAACTTTATGGAGGACTCCAGAAAGCCTCAATGACTAGTAAGGGATTCAGCAGCAGCAGAAGCTGCCTGCAAATAAGAGTGAGGGTAGCCATTGATTATTGGAGGGTGGAATAGATAGTGTTTGGAACAAAGTGGAAATCAGATCAGGAGCCCCAGTCCTGAGAATACAAACTCTGGTGCCAAAGAGAAAAAAAAAAATGTGAAGAGAACTCTTTGTTCAGACTCAAGCGTTAATAACCAAGGGAGTAGGTTTTTTATATGACCCACAACAGAAAACAAGACAAGCAGAAGCAGTACTGTACTTGTGAGGAGACTTGGGAATTTGGAAAGATTATTTTGAAATCTGAGGCCTAATGGGATGGGGGTAAAGTCACTGTTACTCAAACTAGGTCCAATTCAGAGGCAGTCCCTCACCTTGAGTCTACTTGTCTATATGTGTGAGTTGGAGTGAGAGGAAGTAGACAAAGGTCAAAGTGAGTGCCTACTCCCACAAAGCAAAGTCAGCACTGTGACTGCCTACTGTCTTGGCTTAGCCTAACAAAGTGTCTACAGCAAGGAGCTAAATGGATTTTGGAAGCTGTGCTATCTCTATCAGATTCAGTCATTTTTCAGTCATACCTGACTCTTCATGACCCCACTTGGGGTTTTCTTGGCAAAAATAATGGAATGGGTTTGCCATTTCCTTCCCCAGCTCATTTTACAGATGAGGAAACTGAAGCAAACAGGGTGAAGTCACTTGTCCAGGATCACACAGCTAGTAAGTGTCTGTGGCTGGATTTGAACTGAGGTCTTCCTGATTCCAGGTCTGTCACCCTATCCACCTAGCTGTCCAACTCTATCAGATTCTACCTTCTTCCCTGCCCCACCCCTACCCCACGCTACCGAAACATAAAACATTCAGTAAAAGGAAATGCTCCCCAAGTTATTGTGGCCTAGACCTTTATTTGGAGGTCAGACTGTGGAAGCAGTGAAGAACGAAGTAGGAGCACTGGATTTTGGGGTAGAGCCACTGAACTGAATGACTTTGGACTAGTCATCTTACCTCTTCTGGCCTCACTTTCATTCTCTGTAAACTAAGGAGGCTGGACCACATGACCTCCAAGGTCTCTTCCCACTCTCTGTCTATGATTCTATTTTCCTAAGGCATAAAACAGACCTGGTTAAATGTTTTGTCCTTTAGCTGCAAGGGCCTCCTGTGTGCCAAGCAAAGTGTTAGGTGCTGGGCAGCCAAAGACAAAAAGAAACAGTCCATCTGAATGTGATTCTCAAGCATAGTCCTTCCAGGATGCCTATATAGCCTGCTCTAAACAGGTCCCCTGTCCTCCAGCATGATTACCAGATCCAAATGATGGAATGGAACTCTTCCACCTCCCATCCTAGGAGTTCACAGAACCTCTGGGCCCACCCCCAAGCCCTTTCCCTGCTGCTCTAAAAGCCTGAGAAAAGGAGCCCCTACTCCCAAAGGCCCTACCCACTTCCCCTAACTCCCAGACATCTGCTCTCCCTACTGTTGGCCTTTCTCTAGGGATATGGGGAAGAGGGAGGGAGGCACTTCCATTTATCACAAACACACACTCAGACTCCGCCCCACGTTATCGAATCTCAAATATCTCCCTCCCTCCCCGCCCCCAGCTACTTAAAAGTAGTTTTTAGAAATTAAAATGAAAGAGCAGTAAAAGCAGCCTCTTCTTCACGCCCGCCCGTATAGAAAGAATATGCCCCTTATTCCTTTCTTTGGCAGTTCTCCGTGCTTGGGCGTGATAGGAATTGGAACCTATGGAAAGAAAAAGAGCAGGAGAAGCGACAAAGGAAGGCAAACACCAGCGGGGCAGAGCTGGGGCCCTCAGCCACTTCGAGGGATCCAACTTGGCATCGTTTGCCAAAAGGCCCAGCCCACCTCCCCATTTCAGCTGGTGCTGTCAGGCCTCCCCAAGCGAAGCCTCCCCGTCTTCCACATTCATCCCAAATGTGCCACCCTCCCTCCGTGAATCCCGCGTATCTCGGGAGGCCTCGATGGAAGCCCCCCTCCAATCACGATGTGCCTCAGTTTCCCCCTCTGGAACGTCCCCTCAGCCTAAACCCCGTGTGCCCAGTTAACTTTTGCGCTGCTTTCCTTTCCCAGATGAACCGTGGTACCCAAACGAGCCCCGAGGGATGCGAGCGAACTGGGCAAAGGGGCACGGGGAGGAGATAGGGGCTGTCGGGCAACTTGGGCAGTCGGACGGGGCCAGCGAGCAAACCCTCGGCCGGGCCCCCGCTTACCGCGGTGGAGCCGGAGGAGGACGCGATGTACACGCGGATCACCATCCTGAGGGCGGCGGCGGCGGCGGCGGCGGCTTCTGGGGAGGTTCGGCTGAGTCCTGGGGCGGCGGCGACGGTGGCGGGGGGGAGGAGGGGGAGGAGGAAGAGGAGGAGGAGGAGCGGGGCGAGCGGGCTGCAGGCACTGCTGGGACAGAGCAGACGCCCCGTGCCGCCCGGGCCCAGCCCCGAGGGGAGGGCAGGGGCGGGGCCAGCGCCCTAAGCCCCGCCCCCTCCACCTCCCCCCGGCTTGCCCCGGCAGCGCTGCAGTCCCGGGCCAGGAAGGCGCAGGCACGTTTGCATATTTTCTAAATTGCTTGAAAAAAAAAAACAAAACACCCCACCAGAGCCACCTCGGGGATCTCGGAGAACAGCGCGAGAGCTGCAGAAATGGCCTGAGTTCTCCTCCAGGGAGGGGAGAGAAATCCCAAGAGTGGGTACTGAATTAAAGTGCCACCCCCCTCCCCAGAAGTTACCAAAAAGGCCTGTCCACAAGTCCGGGCTTCAAAAAGATGGCAGCCTGCTTAAAGAACCGCTGGCAGCTGGAGCTCTGCTGGGTTTGAATCCCATCACCTGGGCCAAAGCCCTGGGCGTGGGGGTGGGGGTGGGGGTGGGGGTGGGGGTGGGGGTGGGGGGGGTCACCAGGCAGAGTCCATTCCCCCACTGGAGGGCAAAACAAAGCAAAACCCTTGTAAGAAATACACAAACGAAAACAAATTCTCAGATCAGTCATGTCCAAAAACGGGAGTCTCTCTTTTTCATATTGAGTCCATCACATCTGAGTCTTCAGCTCGGGGGCATGCTTCCTCATCAGCCTCTGGAATCACTCTGGTCCCTGCCTCAATCAAAGTCCTTAAATCTCTTAACTTGGTTTGTTTGTTTTCACACTGTTGTCATAATAAAAAATGTTGTCTTAATTCTGCTCATTTTACTCTGCATCAGTTCAAACAAATCTTCCCAGGCTTCTCAGAAACTCTTCCCTTATAATTTCCTATGACACAATAATATTCCATTACATTCATACACCAAGATTTGTTCAGCTATTCTCCAACTGATGGGCATCCCTCTTAGTTTCCGTCTCTTTGGCACCACACGTCAAATCAAGTCAAGAGAATTAATCGAATTTCATTTAATTCATTTAATTCTTACTCTGTGCCAAGTACTGTGCTAAGAGACCACTCATCCTTCTTAACCTTGCTGAAGCCTTTGACGCTCTTGATCACTTTCTTTTCCCTGATACTCTTCTCTCTAGGTTTTTGTGCCACTGCTCTCTCTTAATTGTCTTCCTACCTGTCTCCTTTGCTACATCTTCATCCAAGTTATGCCCACCAACTACAGGTTCGCCCCGAGGCTCTGTCCTGGACCGCATTCTCTGCTGCCTCTATACAATCACACTTGGTGAGACCATCGCCAAGGCCCCTGCACAATGCCTCAGCTGCCTCGGAATTGCTCTGGGAATTCCCCAACTGCTTCCCACAATTCCAATCTATCCTACATATATCATGTAACTATGAAACATCAAGAACCAACAATGTTCCCTACTGATAGCAAATCTAAACTCCTCTACAAAGTTTTCAAGGTCTCCCCCAACCCTACCTATCCACCTTACTCTCCAACATGAGAAAGGGGCACCCCAGGTACTACAGATGGAAAAAGGTGGATCATTTTCTCCACTCACCTCAACACAGTGGAATAAGTAGCCAAATGTCAAGGCAAGAGAAAAAGAGAAAGGGGGCATGAAGAATCTCACTGTCCATCTAAAATACCAGGTTTATTCTCACCTCCACACTTTTCCTCACATTCCCCACCCCGCCTGCCATGCCCTTTCCCCTTCTCTCTGCCTATATAAACCCTGTCCATCTCTTGAAAGCTCAGCTGCAGTTGCACCTCCTTCTAGCCACCCCAAGTCTCAGGGAACCCTAGCTCTTCTGATCCCCGCCCCATAGCATTTACTGTTTGCATCACTCCTCTTTTCTAAAGTGTGATCTTAGTTAACTCCTTGCGTGGACACTTCTTATCTTCCCAGTGGACTTTGAGCTCTTTCTTTTGTATCTCCCACAGCCAGTTCCTTGTGCCTAGGATGTGCCCCATAAGTCTCTTTTTATTTTTGATTGATCGTCCTTTCTCTGCTTCCGGACTACACCTCTTCTCTCTCCAATTATGAGATAAATTCCTTGAGGGCTGGAACTGTATTTCTCCCGTATCCCCCTAAGCATCTCTCAGTGCTGGACTGTTGAGCTGAGACTGAAGGATGCTGAAATGATGTAGAGAGGTTGGATTTTCAAAGAGACAAGAGAATGGGGTGTAAGGTGATGTAGCATTTAGGATGGGAGAAAACTTGGAAATATTAGTGGGAAGACAGGGAGAACTCTAGAGAGGAAAGTGAAAACTCGGGGAACCAAGTCAAAAATAGAATAGGATCTTTGATAGGAGCCCAAGCTAGCTACATAGTTGGGTGGGGGAGCAGGGAAGGGTAAAGGTGAGAGTAGGGCTATGTTATGAAGGATACCCTAAAGGTATGAAGGTATATAGAACAAAGAAATGAGCTGGTAGGCCTATCGGCCCTATCCTACCACTAAGGAAAAGAGTGAACAAATTAGAAACATGGTTTCTACTTAAAACAGCAAAAGCATGTGCATATATCTCTCAAAAAACAAAGTCCCAGTGGTGAAATGTATTGAAGAAGTGATACCATGTAACATGACAATTTCTGGCTCATAGAAACTACGAAACATCAACCCAAACAATTAACTAGCCAAGAAATCAATTTTCTCTGCAAGCAATAGCTCCCAAGGCCCCTCAAATAACAGCTTCTGTAAGATGAATATAGGGCAAGCAACTAATCACAGAGTGCTTGCAAATAGAGCTCTGGCCTCCCTGTCTGCCATTCACTCCCTCTATTCAAGAGTTGTGCCATCTCTACTTGTAGAAGACCCTCTCCAATGTCAATGAGACCTAACAGTGATGGAAAATGGATGACTTCACTTACCTGGACATCGGCTAGAGCAATGGCATCAAACCCAAATAGACACAGGCCTGCCTGACATACACTGATGTAGGAAATCACATATTAACACTATGTTCTATTGTGCTTTTATTTATTTTGCTAAATATTTCCCAATGACATTTGAATCTGGTTCAGCCACACTCCAGGGTGGCCTTTGCCTGTGTGTTTGACACCTCTGTGCTAGAGTTTCCCCTCAGCCAGAGGCAGAGCATCTAATAATAACTTCATGGCTCGCTTCACTGATCATTTCATGTGTCAAAAGGGAAAAGAGCCCAAAATGGGCAATTCTGTTCTGGATCTGATTCTCATCAGTAAGAAGCTAGTCACTTGGATGCGAATGATGAAAAGCTTGGGGAAAAGTTACCACTCTGTCTTAATATTTGTGATAAAGAAGACAAGAAAACCGAGAAAAGTCTGACACACATCCTAGGTTTTGGAAGAGTAGATTTTGAAGGGTTCAGAGAAAGAATAAGTAAGATTTTTTATGGACTAATATTCTATTGGTGAAATTAATCCAGGACAGATGGGCAGATCTAAAGAATTAAATTCTAAAGACACAAAGAAAAACAACAAAGAAAAACAATCGATAGAAGAAAGAAAAGGGAAAAGTGTAGGTCTAAAGGGGCTGATGTGAATGCACAGGGAACTCATAAACCAGCTTAGATTTTTAAAAGACATCAACAGCCATGCAAAGAAAGATGAATACAGAAGATGGAAACAAGGGAAAATAATGGAGAATGAATACAAAGGCATATGTAATAATAGGGCCAGGAGAGTTGAAGCTCAAAATGAGCTAAGGCTAGTAAAGAATGCTAAGGATTTTTGTAAAGTTTCTTTTTTTAAAGCTCTGTTGGAGAAAAGAGGAGAATCAGAGAAAGAAAAGTGTTTTGCTCAGAGCCAATGGGACAATGATAACAGACAATGAATGGAGAGAAAACAGAGGTACTCAACTCTTGTTTTATTTCTGTATTCTATGCCAAGGAGAATGATCTTTGAACTGGAAAGGACAGAACCAAAATGATTAACAAGGAATTGAAAACCAGGATAAGAAAGGAAATGAGTAAGTAAGATAGTAAGAGAGAGTCTAGCTACTGTTAACTGAGTCCAAGTTACCTAAGCCTGGAGAAACTACAGTGCAAGACACTAAAAGATGTGATTGTTCAACCACTGTCACTGATTCATTTATTTCTTTTTATTCTGACTTGAATGAATATCATTTCCTCCAAAAAAAGTGAACATTTCCTCATGCAAAAAAAAAAGAAGAGAAAAAGAAGACTATGTATGAAAGTGTGAGTCTCTATTTTCCACAGCTTGCTTTATATATCTATGCTAGGTGGTACAGTAGATAAAGTGTTGGGCCTGGAGTCAGGAAAACCAGAGTTCAAATGTGACCTCAGGCACCTACTAGCTATGTGGCCCATGCCAAGTCACTTAAACCCTGCTTGCCTTAATCTACTGAAAAAGGAAATAGCAAACCACTCCATTATCTTTGGCAAGAAAACCCCATGGACAGTATTGGCAGGCTATGGTTCATGGGGTCACAAAGAGTCGGACACAACTGAACAACAACAACATGTACATTTAGATACACATGTATCTCTATATACGCATAACATTCAACATTCTATTTTCTTTTCATTTAAATTTATTTATTTATTTTTTGGTTTTCAACATTCACTTTTATAAGATTTTGAGTTCCAAATTTTTTTATCCCTCCCTCCATCCTCACCCCCCTCCCCAAGAAGATAAGAAATCTGATGTAGGCTATACATGTATAATCATATTAAAAATATTTCCATATTAGTCATCAACATGCTATTTTCAAAGCTGTCCTGGTTGTCTGTCTTTCCTTTTGAACTTCCATTGTCCCTGATTTTTAAAAGAGCCTGGAGAAAAAGAAATATACTATAGGATTGGAGAAAGGCAAATGTGGGCCGGATTTTCAAAAAAAGGAAAGAGAGTGGAGTCTGCAAACTACAGGTCAATGATTCCTGGCAAAATTTTAAAATGTCTTATTAAAGAGACAAACACCAAGAAAGGGGGCTGTAATCTCAAAGAGCCAGCAGGGTTCTGTCAAGAATAGATCATGTCCATCGAGCCCCCTACTGGGCATGGGGGCCCTGGGAAGGTGAAAGACAGCAAGAAAATATTGGTAGCACCCCATTTAGCGATAGCAGAAAACAGGAAATGAAGTAGGTGCTCATTGGGAAATGGCTAAACAAATGATTGTATATGAAAGAAATGGACTATCATTGCAACATAAGAAACAACAAACACGAGAGTGATGCTGAGAAATATTAGATGTGCAGAAAACAATGAAGAGCAAAGAAAGCAGAAATAGAAAAAATATACATGATGACTCATTCATATCAATGAAGACAATTCTAAAAAGGAAACAAACTAACAAACCGTAACCAGTCAACAAACATTTATGAAGTGCCTAATATGTGACAGGCACTATGCCAAGTCTTGGAGTTACATAGAAAGGCAAAAGACCATCCTTCATCTCATGAAACTCAAAGTCTAATGGAGGAGGCAATATGGAAACAATGGTATAATTCAAACTAAATACAGGATAAACTGGAGATAACACAAGGAAGGCCCTAGCATTAAGGGGGCTTGGGAATGGCTTCATGCAGAAGGTAGAATTCCAGCTGCCTCAGACACTTGACACTTACTAGCTATGTGACCCTGGGCAAGTCACTTAACCCCATTGCCTAGCCAAAAACAAAACAAAACAAAATACCAAAAGGTAGAATTCCAGCTGGGATTTGAAGGAAACCAGGGAAGCCAGAAGGGGAGGAGAGGGCAGATAATTCCAGACATGGGAAACAGCCAGTGAAAACGCAGGCATCAGAAGATAGGCTATCTTGTGGGAAAAACAGTAAGAGGGGGACATTGTCACTGAATTGCAGAGAACATGATAGGGTATAAGGTATAAGAAGACTGGAAAGGTAGGAAGGCGCCAGGTTTTAAAGGGCTTGAAATGCCAGACAAAGAAGTTTATCATTGATTCTGGAGGTAATCATGGAGTTGGGCAGTTTCAAGACCACAAGAAGATCACATTGGCAGCTGAATGGAAGATGGATTGGAGGGTTGAGGCAGGGAGGCCAATCATGAGGCTGCTGAAATGCTCTAGGTGGGGACTGATGAGGGTCTGCACCAAGGTAATGGCAGTGTCAGAGAAAAAAGGGGGTGAATATGACTAATCTTGGCCCCAGAAAACATCGTTAACCTTTTTAGTCATGGCCAATATGTTGGTTGCTTTTTCTTGATTATATTTACTTGTTACAACGTGGTGGAGAGAGGACTTCTCTTTGCAGAGGGGAGATAGTGGATAACACTAGAGGTATAAAACCAAAGGGCAGAGAGGTAGCACAGTAGATAGACCGCTAGAGCTGGAGTCAGGAAGACTCATTTTCCTGGGTTCAAATGTGGCCTTAGATATTTACTAGCTGTGTGACCCCAGGCAAGTCACTTTACCCTCTTTGCCTCAGCTTCCTTATTTGTAAAATGAACTGGAGAAGGAAATGGCAAACCACTCCAGTATCTTTACCAAGAAAACCCCAAATAGGGTCACAAAGAGTCAGACACGACTAAAAACAACTGAATGACAACAAGACCCCCACCAAAAAATGTAAGGCCTAGAGGGGGTAAGAATGGCTACATCAATAAAACATGTGAGATGCATATAAGAAAAGAAAAAGACGTTTGCAATGGGACCCAACTAATGGTGCTTTTTTTCACTCCTTTGATAAATATAGCATATGCTTAAGATAACCAACTGTACAGAATACAAGTTCACTGGCAGAGAAAGGTTCCTTGTTTGTTCTTTGTATATCAAAATGCTTGTGTTTGTTGATAATTGTTGAGTTCATAATAAAAAAGGAATTTTTTAAAACAACATAAAACATAACTCCATCCCCATTGTAGAAGTGGGGGTGATGTTGCTGACATTGTCAAATGTAGTCACGTCACTGGTCTGTTTTATGTGACTGGTTTGCTTTGTTCCAAGGAAGGGTCAGAGGTCAGGTGTCAGGGGTTAACATAAACAAAAGACATCAATGAGATCTTAAAAAAGGATAGCGTTTAGTAATGTTCCACCCTCTCCCACCCTATTCTGCCAGGTTTATGAATCTGGTAGAGCAGAGGGAATGTATATGTGTGTGCACATGTGTGTATGTGCATGTGTGTGTTACCTAGATCTTAGTGAAGTATTTGGCAAAGCTTCTCCTGCTATTTTTGTGGAAAAGATGGAGAGAAGGACAGAGACAGAGCTAGACAAAGACAGAGAACAGGACAATTCGGTGGGATGATGATGGGTTGAATGGCTGGACTCACAGTAGTCAGTCATTAATGGTTCCATACCAAATTGGAAGGAGGTCTCCAGTGGAGTGCCCCAGGCATCCATGCTTGGTATAGTGGTGTTTAACATTTTTATCCCTGATTTGGATAAAGTTATACAGGGCATGCTAATCAAATTTGCAAATGACACAAAGCTCAAAGGGATTGATAACATAGTGCCAGGCTAGAACATTGGTCCAAAATGAATAAGATGAAGTTTAACAAAGATGAATGTAAAGTCTTCAACTTAAGTTCAAAAAATTGGCTTCACAAACACAAGATGCAGAGGACAGCACATCTATTCAACTCAATTAAATTTAGCAAGCATTTATGAGGCACCTACTACGTGCAAGGCAATCGACAAGGAGCTGGGGAGATAAAGACAAAAACAAAATAATCTCTGCCCTCAAAGAGCCTACATACTAGGGAATGGGGGGGGAGTGGGGAGTACAACATCTACACCAATAAGTAAATAGAAGGTAATTTGAGGCGAGGGAGAGCACTAACAACTTGGGAAGGGAAGCAAGAATCAAGAAAGGCATTATAAAGGAGGTGGCATATGAGCTGAGCTTTGATGTTAGCTTGGACTTTTAAGAGATGAAGGTCGGGGTCAGAGTATGGGGAGTCCAACCATGATGCACAGCCTGAACAAAGGCACAGAGATAGGAAATGGCAGGCTCTAGACAAGGTCTTGTGCTAGAAAACATACAAAGATCATTAAAACATAGTCTCTTCCTTGAAAGACCATACCAACTAGTATGGACAGTGGGCAGAAATGGGAGCTAAGGTTAGATATTCCTAATTGGGGATAATTTTAATGGCAATCTAAGGCTAACTCCAATGGCTCTCTATTACCTACATGATCAGTTCAAAGGGTATTGCTGGACCAATTCACAGCACATTCTGGAAAGCAATTTGAAACTAGGTCCCAAAAGTTACTAAAATGTGCACAGCCTTTGAACAAATTATACCACTACTAGGCCCATACCCCAGATAAATCAGAGAAAGAGGAAATGGATCTGTATGTACAAAAATATTTATAGAAGCTCTTTTCAAAGCAGCCAAAAAATGGAAACTAAGGGGCAGCCTTCCTATTTAGGAAAGGCTAAACAAATTATGCAACATGGATGTAAATAGAATATTATTGTGCCCTATGAAATGACAAAATGGACAGTTTCAGAGGGAACTGGGAAGATGTCTATTAACTGATGCAGGTAGAAATGAGCAGAACCAGGATAGTTTATACAAAGACAACATTGTACAGAAAAACAGCTTTGAAAGCTTTTCTGATTCTGATCAATGCAATGATGGACTATTGAGTCCAGAACACTAAGATGAAATAAGTTACTCATCTCCTGCCAGAGAAGTGATGAATTTAAAATGAAGAGAGAGACATGTATTTGGGGGCATGGCCAATGTGGAAATTTGTTTATGATGAGAGTTTTGTTTTTCCATTTTGTTGTCATTATTGTTGTGGCTCAATGGGGGGGGGGCGGAGAAGAGAGGGGCAGATTATAAATGCTTGTAAAAATAAATAAGTAGATAAATAAAGTTTATCCTATTTCCCCCAATGCTAGCGCTTTCTCTCTGAAATTACCTCCCATATACCTTGTATACATCTTTCGTGTACATAGTTGTTTGCATGTGTTGTCTTCCCCATGAAAAATGCAAGCTCCTTGAGGTTAGGGAAGTTGTTTTTTGCCTTTCTTTGTATCCCCAGTGCTTAGCACAGTGCCTGACACTTAGTAAGCACCTAATAAATTTTGCTGATTGACTAAAGAGCTCAAGGGCAGATAGGTGGTGCAGTGGATAGAGCCCAGACTTAGAATCAGGAAGACTCATCTTCCTGAGTCAAGTTTGGCCTCAGACACTTACTAGCTGTGTTACCCTGGGCAAATCACTTAACCTTGTTTGCCTTAGTTTCTCCTCTGTAAAATGAGCTGGAGAAGGAAATGGCAACAACGCCAGTATTTTTGCCAAGAAAACTCCAAATGAGATCTCAAAGAGTCAGATATGACTGAAATGACTGAACAACAACAAAATGAGTTTACATTTTATTCTGTGGGCAATAGGAAGCCATTAGAGAGTTTTGTGCAGGGTGGGACCTAGAAAGATCTGTTCATAAAGATGCTTCCAGAACACCTAGTAACATATTTAATAAAAATATAATATAATAAAAACACATCACAGACAGACCCAATAACTTTTCCAGACAAACAATATCTTAGAGAACTCCATATCTTTTCTGTCGTCCCTTGTTTCCCTAGAACTTTTAAAGTCATAAAGGGTAATATGAACAGGTAAGGAAATAGACTAAGGAGATGAGAAGTGGGCCTGGGCCCTAGTCAGAAGCTAGATCTCAAGCAGGGGAAGGGTTCCAGCAAGGTGGCAGAGGATGGGGTGGTCACTGATGTGGAAGAAAACCCTGTCCTCTGGGTTGTAGGCACAAGCCTGCTGGAAACAATTTCTACTCATTTTAGATTGTCCCAATCAAAGAATTTCTGCTTAGAAAGAGAACAAAAGACAGAGGCAACCCAGGACTCAAAAAGTCCCAGTCTAACCCAAACCATTTCAGAATTACAGTTGCCACATTCCCAAACAATAGACAAAATGTTGCAAACATAGTTAGAGGAGTTCAGGGCAATAGTTCAGTTAGCACTGCTTCATCATACAGAATAATAGTCACAACTTTCATCTATCCTTGGAAAATCATTTTCCTAAAACTGTTCAATCTCTTGTTGACCACTCCCTTCAAGGACTCTCCTTTCCTACTGGTCAATATCCCTCTAAAGTCCATTAATTGAAGGAATCAGTTTTTTTCTTTCTCTTGGATGGATCATTACCTTAATCCCTTCTACCGTTCTTAGGCAGATCCCTTGAGAGCCCTTTGCCCTTCTCAAGGGAGGAGTCTTCCCAGGGCTCTTCTAGAAAGAGAGGAGCAGGAGACTGTTGGGAAATTGACAGCTAATGAAAGACTGAGAAGGTTGCTTTCCCTTTCAGATCAATCCAAAGGCTTTAGACTAGGATCATTTTAAAATGCTGTCTTAAGAGGAGGCAGGGAAGGCTTAGTGTCCACAGACGGTTCATATCCCCTGTACCACCTGAAAATAGTGATCAATGCACAAAAGGAAAGAAAAAAGGGAGGATAGGAGATAAACTCTCACAGAAAATAAAACTCACAAAAATATTAAGAGAAAGACTGAAGAAATGAGTGAGCAAAAAAGGGGACCCGACACATTAAATAAATATGAATTAAAAGAGCAAGAAATAATCTTAAGAATGAGACTGTGACAAAAATAACTGTTTCTCTAGAAAAGAGAATAGACAAATGCCGCAAGAACCTCCAGAGTGACTTAGACTCACAATAAGAAATATAAAAGAGGATCTGGTGTCTATAATGGGATAAAGACCATTAAAGAAAGAATTCAAGAAACCAAATATGAGAATCAACAACCTAGAAAAGCCCATGGAAAATCTCCACGAAGCTACGCACCTATTGTCTGTCCCATTGCAATGTAAACTCTTTGAGAGTAGGGATTATTTCATGCTTTGTATTTGACAAAATTGGAAGATATATGTGTGTGTGTGTACATATACATACACATATGTATATGTATACTGGCCTTCCATACAGATAATTTGGAGATGCATTCAACTGGATTCATGTTATTCAATTGGCGTTAAGTGTTGTTTTGTGTGTGTTTTAGTTTATAAGATTCTTTTATATCAAAAGGATGGTTATAAATTTCTTGCATTATCACTTTGGGAAAATTATATTGCTGTTAATTTTTAGGAATGATACTTAAAATGTGATACATTTATAACACCAGGAGGCTCATGTGCTCTTTGATCTGAATGCTCTGATTGATTGATGAATTAGAGCTATTACATACAAGAGATTTTTCTGGAATATTGAGTGCTTTTCTTCCAGTTAATGATTATCTCAAGTATTCCAATGTATATTGTCTGGTTTGTCAAAGAGTTAATTTGTGTTTGGCAAACAATAAGGAAGACATTGGAAAGTTGGAGATCCTATCAAAAAACCTAGTTTGGAAACCCATAAAGGTCACAAGAGCTAAGATTATCTGGAATGTAATCAGAATGCGAAGCTTTGTCTTTCAATGATAAATTTAGTGATTGTCTCACAGAAATCGAAACCATACTGAGATAGCCTATTTGAATGCCTTCTACCAACAATGACCAAAAAACCCCTGCATTCATTGATGGTTGTACCAGAACCAGTACAGCCCCAGGGAACTGCCTGCAGACCCCTTCTGCTTAGTGGAGACATTCCAGACTGTGAGGTACTGAGTGAACCTCAACCTGTTTGAAGTAGACTGGTTCAGGGGAGTAAAGATTTAAGTTAGAAGAGCAAGTGATGAACAAATTCAGGCACCATGTTTTTGGAGCCTGACTGCCTGAAACCTGTGCAGAGGATTTTCACAACTACAATCCAAGACCCTCATCCTGGCAATGGCCAGGCAACTCAGAAACCAAAGTTCCATGGCCAAGATTTGTAGCTTTCTCTTTTTTACCCCTTGGGAGGAATTATTACTCGATCTTATTTCTTCCTCCCCTTCCATTAGCCAGTCTAGGAGACCGTGTTCTTCTTCAAAAATAGTTCGATTTTGTCTAAAGTGATCCTTATCTTGCTCCTGTGTTTGGTATAATATATGTGAGCAAAGGAGAAAACTGGTACCTCGGGATTTAAAAAAAGAAATCTCCGGTTGACATTTTTCTTAAGTAACCTAACAATCTTATTGTAACTGCCTCACCTGTCAGGAATATAATGTTGGGAAACCAAACCAAGATAAAGAGAGCATTAGCCATGATGGGTTTTTTTCTTCCGTTAATTTACAAGTTGCTTCCATTCAAATGACTAAATGCTATAATTGTGAATATGTTCTCGTTATAGTTTGTATGTGCTTGTTAGGATGGATTGAGATTTACCCGACTTCTAAAGCAGGCTCCAAAGCAATCACAAAGGAAACCCATGAAAGATTTTTGTAACCAGATTACTGCTAACCACCAAAACCACAGATGAAAACCAGGGTCTTCAATATTGAATTCATGTTTTAGGGGAGAGGGGCCTGGCCAAAGAGGGCCCAGTCCTTAGATTACGTGCACATTGCTCTACCAACTATCAATTCACAGCAGAAGCCTACTTCCAGAAAGTCATGATGAAGGGAGAAGAGCTTTTTTCCTACCTAATTCAGAGCATGTACAAGTATCTTTTGACTATTTCCTGTTGGTTTATTACGCGGTCATGGAAAGTTTTTTAATTGCCTGCTAAGCTGGAACAAACTGATAAGACCTCTCTCCCTGGCAGCATTCAAGTGAGGAGAAGGAAATCCTGGAAATCCTCCAGTTAAGGGAATGGCAGCAGCAGCAGCAGCAGCAGGAGGAGCAGATATTTCTCTTGTTGTTTAGGTGTGTCTGACTCTTCATGACTGCCCTTCTGGTCCAAAGGGTTTTCTTGGCAAAGAAAATGGTTTGCCATTTCCTTCTCCAGTGGATCACCTTTTATATTTGTAGAGACTGTATTTCTCCAGCTGGGCCACCACGTGGCCATAAGCACATGAGCTCTATTTATGTGTCTGTTGTGTGTATTCTCTACCAATCCTAGCTGAATGATTTTGGAAGACCAGACAGACCTGGCTATGACCTTTTGAGTTTTTAAAGGATGGAAGAACCACTAGAGGTTCAGGAACTGGAATTTGTAACAAAGGTCTGCCAATAACTACCATAGCTGAGCACAATGAGGTGCCCGCCTTGAGAAGCAAATTGCTTGACTCAGACCAGCAATAGATCAACTTGACAATCAAACACCATGTACTACAAGCAAAAACCACTGTTTTCTCCCTTTGCATTGGCTTTGCCCCAACAGGAAGTGAACTTGGGGTGGGAAATGCTTTGTAACAACCACTTTAAATTTGAACCCATTCTCTCAGGGGTTGAGTTTGTAGAAGAGAGAGTGTGCCCTGGTTTGGGAGTGGAACATTTTTGTAGTTCTCTCTTTGCTATATTTTCTCAAGAAGTATCCCTTTACAAAAGTTAATTGATATTAACTGGTTAACTGATATTGAATAAAGATCAAATGGTTAACTTGCTGTTGATTCCGGGGACAACACACTGGATATGGGTTTATAAACAAACAGCATTAGAAAAACCCCAACCCCTCAGGATTACCCCTAGACCACAAAGGAGAGACATAGTAGCCTTGCTCTGGGACCTCGATTTGCCAGTGTGACTGGGTGTTGGGAGGGTGATCTCAGAGCCTATGTGCTATACTTGTATCCCATTGTAAATGAACATGTCTTATTGAGTCTGAGGCAAAAAGACAGGGTGATTATGCTAGTGTTCTCTTCCCTGTTCAAAAGAAGAGGATTTGCCACTCCAGAGCAAAGAGACTGTGCCTTGTGGTAGTGCCTACCACTTCCAGGACAAATTCCAGATGAATGCCTTTATGGAAGGCACTATGAGAGGCTTAGCCGAGAATGTGAGATCCATTATTACCTAAACTTTGGAACAGCCAGTTGTACTTACTGGTATGTACTTTTGCCAGCCACTTCCTACTTCAGGAGCCACAGATAAATTATTTAAGAAGGTATTTTATAAGCATGCATGCTAGAAGACAATGTTGTCTGCAATGATTGACATATACACTGTACTGCTGATGACCATATTCTTGTCTATACTTACATCACTCAGTACATTTTGTAAGCTAATAGATATAGCCATGGTTCCTGATACTGGTGATCTGAGGGAAAATGGGATCATATTTCTATCTGATTACAGAATCTAAATTTTGGGGGAAAAGAAGGTAGATCGCTATAAATGCTATGCTAGGAGGATAAAAAAATTACCTTTCCTTGAAGACCTGTTCCATTTGGTTCAGTCAGCAGAGATAGAGATGCTTCCAGAAGAACTGTCATGATGACTGCCAAGGAGAACCCCAAGTTCATTTCAAACTTGTGGCAGTTGTCAATGGATGTATAGGGATAAGAATCTATGACATTTCAGCCAAAAATAACCTCAACTTTGCAAAGCCCTTCCTTTGGCCTGCTGCAAAACTTCCTTGCGCCCCTAATTTGGACTTTGTTGTCACATCTGCTCTTGCATCTCCAGAGACTGGAGTGTCCAGAGACACAAGAAGAACTTCCAAATCCCTGAGACAACTGGGATCCCTGATGAAGACAACAACCTGTAAGGGGATGAAGCTGGAGTGCAGCGTCATGGGTTGAGTGTTACAGGCCACTGTCCCGTGATTTCAGTGGTGTAGCAGGCTGACCACTTTACTCTTCAGCTGAAGAGAGCTTCATCTTTAGGATGCAGAAGAAAACAAATGGGCCTCAGAATGAGTGTGGCAGTTTTTAAAATATACACATATATACATTTATTTGCAATCTATAGAATTCCTATTTTGGACCTATGTATTAAGCTGTTTTGGACCCCAAATATGTCCCCTTTGAGCTTCAATTATAAGACTCCTACAGTCCCAAGACTGTAGAACTTATTGGTCTTTCATCATGGGTCTGAGACTGAGATTCCATGATGCATTACAAGTTTCAGTGGTGAATCTTGTCATTCCCAATAAAGTTACATTTCAAATATTAAAAAAAAAAAGACACAGTAACCTGTTACTTCTCAATACTCTCATTAACAGGGGTTCTTAACCTGGGGTCAGTGAACCTTTTTTTATATATTTTGACAACTGCATTACAATCTAGTTGGTTTCCTTGGCAATCCTCTACATTTTATTTTATGCTTTAACAAACATTACTCTGAGAAGGGCTCCATAGGTTTCAGCAGAGCACCAAAGAGCATCATGGCACAACAAAGAATTCTCACTCACAGCTGAGCATCCTTAGTGCCTAGGAGGCACAAACAAGATTAGATTGTCTCCTTTTAGGGTGAGCCAATGCTGTTTCTGTACAGAAGGAATGTGAGGCTTAGAAAAGAGAGTGGCAGGTGACACAGTTAGAAAAGCCACTGTCCTTCTGCCAGGATGCTAAGGGATTCAGCACCAGGTAGGTTGGGGAGAAGAGTTCATGCCCTATCATTCTTTGGCTACATCTGCTAGATTAAAAGTAGAACACAGAACTTCCTAGTTGGGACCATCGAGAGTAATGTATCACACTATTTGTTAGCAGGTACAAATTGAGATCATAGTATTTTTTTTTTATTTTTAGGCAATTGGGGTTGGAAGTGACTTGCCCAGGGTCACACAGCTAGTAAGTGTCAAGTGTTTGGTCTGAGGCCAAATTTGAACTCAGGTCCTCCTGACTTCAGGGCCTGTGCTCTATCTACTGCGCCACCTAGCTGCCCCCAGCCCCCATCCTTTTTTAGAAATACCGAGAAAGCACTTTTCTCAGTATCCTATTCAGAAGCTTTTGAACTGATCTGAGGGAGAAATCTTACTAGTCTTTCTTCAACTATCACTTCCAGAACAATGTCCTGCACTAAATCTTTGTTCCCTCTTACCAAGGACCTACTCACTGCCCTTTGACATACTGAGTGAACATTCCAGGAGAAGTTGTGTTCTCCCAGAGGATGGCCGTTATGCTCGAAGAGGGCCAAAATGACATCTTGAGGTCGAGGTTCAATGTGTCCAACTGTGACTGATCAGGCCAGCATGAGCTCGGAAGGCTCTACGACAGATCAGGCATGATTCTAGCCCAGAGGATAGAATAGGGTGATAACAGGGCAAGGGGAAGGAGAAGAGGACCTTGATTGATCTACATCATAGCAGTGTCCTCTTGCTTATTGGTTACCTCCAATTTGTCCTGACTGTATCTGTTTATATTGAATTGTTTGTATGTTGTCTCCCCCATTAGACTGTGACTTCCTTGAGGGGAGGGACTGTTTTGGTTTTTTTTTTTTTGCCTTCTGTTGCATCCCCAGCACTTTAGCATATATGCCTTGCATGTAGTAGGTGCTTAATTAGTGCTTACTTATTGAAAGAGTGACCCATGCCTTCACTGAAATAGAGCAGTGAGCAGGCCATGAGAAGGAAGAAGTCTTCTATTCCTTCAGTTAACAGAAATATCTCTTGCATTAATTACCTTTAACCAAGCCAAAAGGAGTATCCATAAAGGGAGTAAAGGGTTTTAAGAAAATGATGCTCCACAGGTAAGTAGCCATTACTTAGTGTAAGGAAGCCCACCATTCTCCAAGCTCCATCACAACATTCTACCTCACTGTGGAATTTTGCCTACTGCTTGAAAATATCATAAAGCCTAAATCCCCAAATGACTTGTGTTACAGTGAAATTTTCAAAGGCATGGGGAAACTGACCATCCTTGGACTTCTCTATCCTTATAAAGTGAAAAATTTTGAATTAATTTCATCTAAGTGAATAAAAATTTTCTTGCAGGCTTATGTCTAAAATGCATAATAATGATAGCTCAAATTTATATAGTGCCTACTATGTTCCAGGTACTGTGATAAGCACTTTACAGGTATTATCTCATTTAGTCCTCACAACAATGGGGGGGGAGGGGTGGAGTAAGATGCTTTTATAATCTCCATTCTACAGATGAAAAAAACTGAGGCAAACAGAGGTTAAGTAACTTGCCCAGGATCACAAAGCTAATAAGTGTCTGCGATCACATTTGAATTCAGGTTTTTCTGTCTCCAGGGTGGGTACTCTATTCACTGCATGACCTAGTTACCTCAGCCCAGAATTTTCTTCCATACAACTCATCCTGTGTGATTCTTGTCCATGTGTTTCAATAGATCTCCCATAGAAAATCCACTCAATGTGCCAGAGGCTTTTTCTCTGGGTCTTTTTACTTTTTTGAGTACCAATAGAATACTCAGGCTGTCCAACTATTATCTCTCTTTTATACCACATAACTGATCCATCCCCTTTCTTCTCATGTGTATTGTTAGTAATCTCTCTCATACCACCTGTTGAATGTCAGTCATAATTATAAATATGCTGCAGCTTACTTCACTTAAATTCAACTGACTCCAACAAGCATTTATTAAATACCTCTATATTCTTGCCACTGTGGTAGGTGCTAGGCATATAATGACAAAAATATGAAACAATCCTAGCCCTCAAGAAATCTACATTTGCTTTTGTCTACCATGTGTCTTTCCATTGGACTGTTAGACAATCTCTTTTGAATAATCAAGAATTACATTGTGGAGGCCTTGAAATGTTCAAAGGTTTAATGCAATCATCACAGCATCATCTACAAACCAGGACCTCTGAAGGATCTGACCATCCATAGAAAAACCTTCCATTTGGATCTGGAGTGAGACATACTCCATGACAGCAGAGGACATGGTGATCATACATCTCCCTGTTGTAAGATTCATTTGATATTAACAATTAAAAGGTCAGTAAAAGTTATTCCCTTGCAAATCATACTCCATGTAAGGTTAAAAAAAATACTGGCCATTTTCCATGGGCAAAAGCTTAATTTTTGATGGGTTGGTATTTTACTTTTTCAAAGTAATATCTTTTCATTCCAGGGGCTAAGGAGAACAGCGTTGATGTTACTTACACTTAATATAGTTAAGCCACTGTTCATTTCTATTATTATTGTGAAAGTTCAAGCATTTGTCTGAAAAGACAACAATAAAAATAAACATTTATCAAGCTAGATATGAAGGTAGATAGATCACTGAGCTTGGAGTCAGAAAGACCTGAGTTCAAATCTGCACTCAGACACTAGCTGTGTGACTCTGGGCAAGATGCTTAATTGTTATCTGCCTCAGTTTCCCTTTCTGTAAACTGGGGATAATAACACCTATCTCCCAGGATTGTTGTGAGGATCAAATGAGATAATATTTGTAAAGTGTTTTGTAAACCTCAAAGCACTGTATAAATGCTAGCTATTATGGTTACTATTATTATTTAAGCTCTCCCAAGTTCTTGAGACACAAAATCCCCTAGTCTGAAGGAGCTTGCTTTCTCCTAGAAGAGACAATGAATCTTCACGGATGGCATAATACACCGAATGATCAGATAAAGGTAAAGGAAGGCACCAAACAAATGGAAAACTGGATGAGCCAGGGAAATACTTTCACCTGTGAAGCTAAGGGGAGGAATGGAAAAGCTAAGCTTAGGCCTGAAGGAAGAGGATCTCAGTAGGTACTGATGAGGGAGGAGTACATTCCAGGCATGTGGGACAACCTGTGCAAATTCAGGGCAGTTGGAGATTGCTCGGCAAGATTAGGGCCAGGTAGTAGTCCAATCTGCCTGAAAGGGAGTAAGGTGAAATCAGGCTAGAAAATCTGGTGCCAGATTATAAGGGACCTTAAATATCAAGTTAAGGAGTTATATTTTTCTCCTACGGGCCATTGAGAAGGGGAGTGACATGGGCAAATAAGATTTCTGTCACCTAATGTAACATTATAGAATTTGACTTTATGTTTTACACTTACAACTCAGGGCATTTAAAAATCCTTCAGCATGGGTTTATCTAGCTAACATGAGGATGCACCAGAGGAAATCTCAGCTCTTGGCTCCTGTCCACCAACAACACGCGTCCCATCACTGGTTGGCAGATTATGCTATCTGGTCTGGTGGAAGTATTCAATTAACTGTCTCTTCATACCAACCTTCACCTCTGAAAGTGTGTAGAGTACTAGAGCTCACCCAGGACAATGAACAAGGTACCAGCATGGCCAGTTTGAAAAGGGGAAAAATCAATCAGTGAGTATTCATTAAGCACCTACTATGTGCCAAGAAGAATACAAGGTGCTGGGAATACAAAGACAAAAATAAAAGTCCCTACTCCAAAGAAGCTTCCATTCTAAGGATGGGGGTTGGGAGAGCAACATGTATACATATAAGTAACTACATGGCAACTCTCTCATCAATCCATAGTCATCTCTCTGCACACATAGAGCAGCAGACAAAATGCTCTAGGCTTGGTGGAAGCCCACGTAACCCAACCACACGGAAACAGGAGATGGAATGGTGTCTGTGTGGAACAGCAAGTTGGCCAGTTTTGGCAAGAGAGACTATATAGTACATGAAGAGGAGTAGGGCGTAATCCAGCTGGGCCAAAACTGGCTTGTAGAAGTCCTAAATGCCTAGGAGAGAAATTTGCACTTGATCCTAGAGGCACTGGGACACAGTTGGAGCTTTCTGAGTAAAGGTGCAATGTGGTCCGATCTATGCTTTAGGAATATCATTTTGGTAGCCGAATAGAAGATTGGTTGGAGAGGAGAGAGGCTCAAAGCAGGGCAAACCTGCTACAATAGTCCAGGTGAGGATTCATGGTCCTTATTGATGGTGGATTCATTGTTAACTCCACCTCCAATTTCAACCTCTGTCTTCGTTGTTAACCTATATAGCCATTCAGCTTTACTGCTGACCTTGGAATGTTTGGGAGATAGAGGAAATAGCAGTTCTAAAAAAGGCACACACACACAGGCACACACGCGCACACACACACACACACACACACACACACACACTTACTACTCAAACCCCTAGAGAGCTACTCCCAAGATAAGAGGTTTTAGGTTGTTTTCTTTAACAAGGTAGAGATGTAGAATGAGACATATATTGTCTATGGCCAGACCTGGCCAATGCATAGATTTGCATATTTGTTACAAGATCTTTGCTTGTCTTCTTTTTATTTTTTCAATTTTGTCAAAAGAATGGGGGTGGGGGAAGGGAGCTACCAATGATACTGTCAAAAAGAAGAAGAAAGGAAAGAAAAAAGATTCATTAAAGCATTTTTTAAATGCACAGAAACAAAAGAAAGTTCAGAAGGAAACATGATCAGGACAGTTTTGAAAGTAACATTGAATTTATTATATGCTTAAAAAGAAAACAAGCTAGATGTAATATTCATGGTTTCATATGCAATCGTAATTATTAGTTCCACTTGATATATGGAAGTGCATGTTTCATTTAATATTTCTAAGCTCAGAATTTTTAAAATAAAAAATAAACAAGATTGTTTTTTAATAAAAGTGACTGCCTCTGAAATGATGTGATATGTACATGTATTTGAATGTGTATGAATGTCAACTCTATACAAGGAGTAGATCTATGTCGGCTCACCTCAGACCCAGTAGCAGGTTTCTAGAAAATAAACTTGGGCTTGCTGAAATATCCATTAATCTGTGAACTCTTCCTTTTATGGTCTCAAGATCTCACAGAATATGAGTTGGAAGAGGCATCAAGGGTCCAATTAATCCAACTCATACATGAAAGGAATCCCCATTATAACATATCTGACTAGCGGCCATCCAGCCTTGCCACCATCTCTTTACATAGCCCATTTCATCTTTAGACAGCATTTCCTGAGATCGAGGCAGAACTGGCCTTTTTGCAACTCTCCACCTCTCCATGCCCCCCCCCCCTTTGCTCCTGGTTCAGGCCTCTGAGGTCTGACAGACCGAGTCTAATCCATTACTCTTTCAAATATTTGAAGACATCTAACACATCTCCTTGAGTTTTTCTTCAAGCTAAATATACCTAATTCCTTCAACGAAACTTCCTATGAAATGGCCTCCAGGTCCTGTACTCTCCTGGTCACTGTCCTTTGGCCAATCTCCAGCTTACTAATATCTTTCTTTTTTTTTTTTTTTCGCTAGGCAATGGGGTTAAGTGACTTGCCCAGGGTCACACAGCTAGTAAGTGTTATGTGTCTGAGGCCGGATTTGAACTCAGGACCTCCTGACTCCAGGACCAGTGCTCTATCCACTGCGCCACCTAGCTGCCCCCCTAATATCTTTCTTAAACTGTAATGTCCAGAAGTAAACCCAATCATTCAGCTGTGGTCTGCCTAAGGCAGCGGGCAATGGAACCATCACCTTCCCAGTCCCAGGAGCTACAAACTTAGAGCTTGGAAACTTGACTGGAACAAATGAACCCAAACAGATACATATATTTTTCAGCTTTTAAAATGTTGCTTCAAGGTGGAGCCAAGATGGTGGAGGGAAAGCAGTGACTTGCCTGAGCTCTCCCTCAAACCCCTCCAAATACCTATAAAAAATGGCTCTAATCAAATTCTAAAGCAGCAGAACCCACAAAAAAAAACCAGAGTAAAACAAATTTCCAGCCCAAGACAACCTGGATGGCTGATCGGAAAGGTATATTGCGCTGGGCGGGGAGAGGAGCGAAGATCGGCATGGATGCGCAGGCCACAGCGACCCTGGAGCAGGCCTCAGAGGACTGAATCGCAGGCAACTGTGGCAGTTTCCAGACTTCTCAACCCACGAACGCTAAAAACAACTTAGAAGGTCAGTGGGAAAAGTCTGTGACTGCCGTGAGAGAAGAATCTAGGTCTCAACCTCAAGTCCCGAGGGCAGCAGCTGCCTCCTGAGCTTCTGGCCCACAGACTGAGGGGGAATCGAGTGGCTGATCAGAGGGGGATTGCAGGGATCTCTTTGCCAGTGCTGAGGCAGGAATCTCTTGCTTTGCCTGTGCTTGGATCTGGGTCATAGTTCTGAGGGGCGGTCCTGGGGTGAGGAGGAGCGCTGGTATGGTGGAGCTTGTTGTGGCAGTGGAGAGGAAACACCTCGCCCCTTATCATAGCACCTTGGAAGAACTGATACTTTTCAGGTCCCTAGAAGTATCTCTGAAAACAGCTGTACAAACCCCTGAAGCTTGAGACAGTACATTCTCCACATTGGAAACAGACTCTTACCTTAACAAAGAGTTTAAAACTCAAGTAATTGGTTGGGATCATGAGTAAGCAGCACAAAAAGAGTCAGACTATATTATCTCAATTTGGTGACAAAGAAGATCAAAACATATAACCAGAAGAAGACAACAAAGTCAAAGCTCCTACATCCAAAACTTCTAAGAAAAATTTGAATCAGTCCCAGGCCTTGGAAAAGCTCAAAAGAGATTTTGAGAAGCAAGTAAGAGAAGTAGAGGAAAAACTGGGAAGAGAAATGAGAGTGATACAAGAAAATCATGAAAAGCAAGTTAACAGCTTGCTAAAGGAGACCCCAAAAAATACTGAAGAAAATAACACCTTAAAAAAATAGCCTAACCCAAATGGCAAAAGAGGTCCAGAAAGGCAATGAAGAGAAGAATGCCCTAAAGAGCAAAATTGGCCAAATGGAAAAGCAAGTCCAAAAGCTTACTGAAGAAAATACTTCCTTAAAAATTAGAATAGAGCAATTGGAAGCTAGTGACTTTATGAGAAATCAAGACACTGTAAAACAAATCCAAAAGAATGAAAAATTAGAAAACAATGTGAAATATCTCATTGGAAAAACAACTGATCTGGAAAATAGATCCAGGAGAGAGAATTTAAAAATTATTGGACTATCTGAAAGCCATGATCAAAAAAAGAGACGAGACATCATCTTTCAAGAAATGATCAAGGAAAACTGCCCTGATATTTTAGAACCAGAAGGCAAAATAGAAATTGAAAGAATCCACCGATCTCCTCCTGAAAGAGATCCCCAAAGGAAAACTCCTAGGAATATTGTAGCCAAATTCCAGAGTTCCCAGGTCAAGGAGAAAATATTACAAGCAGCCAGAAAGAAACAATTCAAGTATTGTGGAAACACAATCAGGACAACACGAGATTTAGCAGTTTCTACATTAAGGGACCGCAGGGCATGGAATATAATATTCCGGAGGGCAAAGGAGATAGGATTACAACCAAGAATCACCTACCCAGCAAAACTGAGTATAATCCTGCAGGGAAAAAATGGTCATTCAGTGAAATAGAGGACTTTCAAGCATTCTTGATGAAAAGACCAGAGCTGAATAGAAAATTTGACTTTCTAATACAAGACTCAAGTGGAACATGAAGAGGTAAACAGGAAAGAGAAATCATAAGAGACATTAAGGTTGAACTGTTTACATTCCTGCATGGAAAGATGATATTTGTAACTCATGAGACTTTTGTCAGTATTAGGGTAGTTGGAGGGAAAAAATTATCTGTATGTATATATATGTATATATATATGTATATATATAGATAGATGAATAGATAGATAGATAGATAGATAGATAGATAGATAGATAGATAGATAGATAGATAGATAGATAGATAGAGGGCACAGGGTGAGTTGAAGATGAAGGGGTCATATCTGGAAAATAAAATTAAGGGGTGAGAGAGGATTATACTAGGAGAAGGAGAAAGGGAAAGGTAGAATGGGGTAAATTATCTCACAAAAAAACAGAAAAGAAAAGGCTCTTACAGTGGAGGGGAAACAGGGGAAGGTGAGAAGGAATGAGTGAATCTTATTCTCATAGGACTTGACTTAAGAAGGGAATAACATACACACTCAATTGGGTATGGAAATCTGTCTTACCCTATAGGAAAATGGGGGGGAAGGGAACAAGAGAGTAGGAGGATAATAGAGAGGAGGGCAGATTGGGAAAGGGGGTAACCAGAAGCAAATACTTCTGAAGAGGGACAGGGTCAAAAGAAAGGACAGAATAAATGGGTGGGTGGGATAGGATTAAGGGAAATGGAGTTAGTTTTTCACAGAATGTCTACTATGGAAGTGTTTTGCATAACTGCACATGTATAGCTTGTATTGAGTTGCTTGCCTTTTCAATGAGGGT
This sequence comes from Vombatus ursinus, assembly GCF_900497805.2. Lineage (NCBI taxonomy): Eukaryota > Metazoa > Chordata > Mammalia > Diprotodontia > Vombatidae > Vombatus > Vombatus ursinus. Next base: position 3,972,763 of record NW_020944469.1, on the reverse strand, counting down.
GGGTGGGGAGGGAGGAAGGGAGAAAATTTGGAACCCAAAGTTTTAAAAACACATGTTTAAAAAAAAATGTTTTCACATGCAACTGGGAAATAAGAAATACAGGAAATGGGTTACAGAAATCTATCCTGCCCTACAGGAAAATAGAAGGGGAAGGGGGGAGAGATAGCAGGGAAAGCAGACTAGGGGAAGGGGTATTCAGAATGCATGCCATCTTGGGGTGGGGGGAGGGGCGAGATGGGGTGAAAATTTGGAACTCAAAATCTCGTGGAAGTAAATGTTGAAAACTAAAAATAAAGAAATTTATTAGTAAAAAATTATTTTAAAAAATAAAGTAAGACAAAGAGAAAAAATAAAAGAAAAGAAAATGTTGCTTCAAATGCATTTCTTTTTTTATTATTATCACGCAAATAGCCTTACCTAAATAGCCCACTGTATCTGCCTAGTGAGAGCTTAATTCTCAGCCAGTTACTGTCCATTTGTACAATTCCATTACCCGCTGAGTAATCTCCAAAGTACGTTTTATCAACCACTTAATAGTTATTAAATGAGATTTACTGTTAAGTGTAAAGTGTTTTCCCAAACTCTTCTGTTCTCAAACTTCATCATTTCCCCTCTCTCTCAGAGGGGATACTGGGATAATTTAAGGCCATCGGCCTCCTCTTACTTTACTCAGTATTCTCATCCATTCTCTCCTCTTCCATTCTAATCTCTTAGGACAGAAGTGGTTGTTCTTGCTAAAGCAAATCCTCTCTAACTTTATCCTCTATTCCATTCCTTAGAGGAAATGTGGTATAGCAGCCAAAACCTACCCTGATTCCAAACTTCTCTATTCTTGTCAAGACCATTAACATCCTCCTAACCATCCAGGTTCAAAGCCTCATTATTGTCCTCAATGATTCACTCCCTCTTACTCCCAATATCCAATCTGTTGCCAATCCCTATCCATTCACAACATTTCTCATATATGTTTCTTTCTGTCCTCTGACACTGTCACCACCCTGGTACAGGCCCTCATTTCCTCATACCGAGACTATTAAAATAGCCTGCAGGTTGGCCTCCCTGCCTCAAGTCTCTCCCTGTTCCGCTCTATCTACTCAACGATTAAAGTGATCCTCCCAAAGTACAGGTTTAACCATGTCAGGCCCCTGCTAAACAAACTTTGGTGTCTCTATATTACCTTAAGGATCAACCAGAAAAGCCTCTGTTTAGCTTTGAAAGCCCTTCATAACCTGGCCCTTTCCTACCTTTCCAGGTTCTTATACTTTACTCCTCTGCTCCAACTACATCGGCCTTCCTGGAGTCCTCTCACACAACACTCTTATCTCTGGACTCTGCACCTTGACCCTGGCACACCCTAAACCATAATCCTAAAGGTCTCTTCTCCTTCACCGCCCAACTTAGAGAAGGCAGTCTATGTTCACTGCCTCCACTTCCTCATCACCCAAGTCAACAAGCATTTATTAAACCCTAAATCTGTGCCTAAATCTGTGAGGGGAATACAAAGACGAGGAGAAAGAAAGGAGGTTAAGAGCTTAATGACCTGCTCAGGATCACACTGCCTGTAAATGTGTGAGTTCATATTTGAACTCAGGGCTCTATCCACCACCCCACCTAGCTGCCTCTTAGGGCTTGGCTGGGGTAGTTCTTTCCTCTCTGCTGCCAGACGCTCAAATTCCTGATTCCTAATTAGCTCCATGCTTTTATACAAGCCTCGAAGGGACATTCCTCTGACTGATTCAATCCAAGAAATCTAGGTTCTCAGTAATTACTGAGGTAGGGGGATGCGATCCCCTTGTTATAGTACACTGCTTCACACAGTTACTATTTCAGCCAACCCATTTTCATTCTGCCGTCTCCTATCCCTAGGGCCTAAGCCTTTGTCCATGCTGCCTCTACTCCTTACTTGGGTTTTTTTGGTTAGGCAATGGGGTTAAGTGACTTGCCCAGGGTCACACAGCTAGTAAGTGTTATGTGTCTGAGGCCGGATTTGAACTCAGGTCCTCCTGAATCCAGGGCCTGTGCTCTATCCACTGCACCACCTAGCTGCCCCTACCCCTTACTTGGACTAGACCACTCCTCTCCCCCCAACCCTGCCAATCTCCATCTGTTCAAGTCTTTCCTTCCCTTCAAGGCCCAATTAAAGATGGCATCTCCTAGGCAAAGACAGAAATCAAGGCCCCCACACATCCCAAAATACTTGGCAGCAGGATTTTCTGTGGTAGCAACCATCACTCTCTGTTTGATAAGCAAGCCAAATGTTTGCTGAGGTGCTTTCTGGGCTCCTATAGTCTTCTTGTTAACGCAATTAATTTACTTGGTGTAATTTACCTGGATGAAATTATTATGGCCATGTCAATGACCCAAATCTCTTGTAGACACACTGCTATCTGGTCATGCCTCCCCTATCTATGATCTATGAAGCTGATTTCTAGACTCATCTATCCCTTGGCCCCATCTCATTCTACCTTGTGTCCTATCTATGTGTATGCGTGGTGTCCCTCCATTAGACTGTGAGCTCTTTGAGGACAGAGGCTGGGTCATTTTCTATCATCTTTCTCGAGAGCCTAGCACAGTAGCACTTAAGAATGGTTTCGTGGAACTGGTTCTCAAATACAACCCAATGCCAAAGTTGTGTCATGCCAGTAAGAGCAGGGATTGTCTTCCATTCCTATTCTCCACATTTAGAGACATTGTGGTATAGTATCAAGAGTAATGGTCCTAAAGTCAAGAAACCTGGGTTCAAGTCCCAGCTTTCATACTGTCTAACTGTCACCCTGGGCAAGTCATCTTCTCTGAGTCTCAGTTTCCTCATCTGTGAAATGAGAATAATAATACTTTTACTGCCTATCTTCAGGCTTGTTGTGAGGAAAGGGCTACAGAAATGTGGGCTGCTATTGTTACACTAAGGGCAGCTAGACGGCGCTGCACTGGATAGAGCCCTGGATTTGGACTCAGGAAGACCTGAGTTCAAAGTTAGCCTCACGAATTTACAAGCTGGGTAACCCAGAGCAAGTCACTTAACCTCTGTTTTCCTCAGTTTCCTCATCTGAAAAATGAGCTGGAGAAGGAAATGGCAAACCACTCCAGCATCTTTGCCAAGGAAACTCCAAATGAGATCAAGAAGAATCAGACACAAATCAAACAACTCAACAACAACTATTACACTTAGTGAAAAGCGTCATTTGAGCAGCAGTAGATAGAGCACCGGCCCTAGATTCAGGAGGACCTGAGTTCAAATCTGGCCTCAGACACATAACTAGCTGTGTGACCCTGGACAAGTCACTTAACCCCATTGCCTAGCCAAAAGAAAAAAAAGTGTCATTTGAGTAATAGGATAAATGGAGCTCAGTAAAAAGACCTTTATTTTCTTAAAGCACCAACTTAGTAAACTGAGTACTGAGCCAACTGAAGCTAATTCTGTAGTGAGCTGTACATTGTGTTACTAATAGTAGATTTCACCAGAATTCAAATATTTGAGCTTTGCCTAGTTGATCTATTGCTAATTAGTTGACAGCTATGTATGGCATGGTGGTCTGGGAGTCCAGGAAACCTAGGTTTGAATACTGGCTGCTCTACTTTCCAGCTGTGTGACCCTAGGCAACTTATTTGATGTCTCTGAGTCATAGTTTCCTCATGTAAAATGAGGGTGACCATATTTGCTCTGTCTACTTCCCATGGTTGTGGTAAAGGAGAGCATTTTGTAAACCTAAAAATGATTAAGAGATAGGAGCTATGCTGGTGGCTCTCACTACTTGGGGGAGCATTGCTTTGACTAGTCCTCCCACCTGTGGGTTTTTCTGTCAGGAGTGAATTTCATTAGACAAAGGCAGAAATCGTCTCTAATTCTGTGACACCTTCCTGACATACTTGTTTTTAGCAAACTTCAGATCTTTCCTCAGTCTCTAATTTAAATATGTCGCATTTGGCTAACAAATATTCAGCATTCAAATATACCAATAACTTTTATTTAGATTTCAAATCTCAGAGGTAAATAATGTGTCAGGATTGAGCTTTAAGGCAAAGGAGAGATTTTCATTTCACTTGTTCGCATATGAAAATCTATACCTTTCAGACCTATCTTTTTTTTTAACGAGGGAAATAAGGTTGATGCAAATGATAACCAAGAAAAATATTTATAGCAGCATTTTTTGTAGCAGCAAAGAATTGCCAAAGTGGGTCCACATCGACAGGGGAATTGCTGAATAAATTTTGTGATATGAATATAATAGAATATTATCATACTGTAAAAATGATGAATATGAAGTATTCAAAGAAATTGAGAATATTTGTAGCAGTAGGATAGTGATCAGACTGTTGGGCTTGGACTCAGCCAGGTGTGGGTTCAAGTCATGCCCCTTATCCTTATTGGTTGCGTGACTATGGCAAGTCACTTAATCCCTCCTGAGGTCAGTTTCCTTATCTGTAAAATGAGAGGGTTGGACTCTATGGTCCCTTCCAGCTGAAAATTCATCATGTGATGATACAGAATGAAGTAAATAGAAACACCAGAACGTGTGACATAACAGCCCTGAAAATGTAGAAGAAAATAACACAGAACAGCTCTAGGGCTCCCAGCCATGCTGGGACCAATCTCGAGGTCAGAAGAATGGTGGTGGGTGAAGCATGCCTCCTGCCTCTCAGCACAGAGAGGGCAAAATGAAGCATGCACTGTCCAAACATAGCCAATGCACTCATTTGAACCACCCAACTCTACTCCTTTGTCCAAGGAAGGGTTCTATTGGGTGTATCAGTTGGTGAGAGGGTGGTCATTGGGGAGTGACAGTGATTTCCACACACACACACACACATACACCATCATCATCATCATCATCATCATCATCAAGAAACCATTTCACAAATGAAAAGAGGATGAACTCAAAGTAGTATGCTTCCATATATATTCACTAACAGCAAGATGCAAACTTCAAATTACAGGACAGGGAATGAAAAAAAACCCTCAAGAAATCCTCTAGCCCATGGCCACAGAGGACTAGCCCTATACACCATTCTAATAGTTGATGGAACATACTAAAAAATCCCAAGCTCTGTGTTGTCCCAGGCCAGTTGGCCTCACTCATCTTCTCATGGTGATCTGGTGACTAGTGGTGATCTATGAGACTATGTGGCAGAGTTTTTAGTGTGCTGGTCCTGGAATCAGGAAGACCTGGGTTCGAATCCCACCTTTGACACTTAATCTATGTGCGCCTGAGATTTTTTGTCTGTAAAATGAAGGGGTTGGACTCAAAGGCCTTCTAAGGTCCTTTCCAGCTCTAAATCTATGATCCACTGACCCCAGGTGAGTCACTTTACCTCTATAAAAGGGGGGATGATATAAAAACTATAAGAGGTTCAAATGAGATAACACAGGTTAAGATGTTTTGCACATTTGAAGGGCCTATGTAAGCACCAGCTTTTATTTCTGATAACTGAGCCCCTATGCTATTGGTTAAAGTCTCCAGGGGTAGGAAGGGAGCATCCCTTTGATTAGGACAGTATCTAACCCAGGGTCTAACGACTGTCATCATCAGTTCTTTTCATTCTAACATGGACCTGTTCTTGAGCTGTACTTTAAATCTATTTCGGCTTCTACTTCTTAATGAAAAGAGTTCAGTGCCACCCTTTCTATAATTGTCTTTCAAATGTTGAAGCCTATTAGTAAGTCATCCTACAGGCCTGCCTAAGCCATCCTGATTCTTTTAACTATTCCCCATTGGTCTCAGTTTCCAACCCTTTCATCACCCCCAACACTCTCCTCAGAATCTAGTTATGAGTACTCAAAAGGGAGGGGGTGGGAGGAAACGGCTTGTCAACCGGATGCCACCTGAACATCTTGCACCTGCTCTGGGTGACAATGAGAACAAGGTCTTTAACAAGCCAGATGTCACCGCCATGGAAGCTGCTACCTGTGTGAGCGGTCCTTGTGGGAGCAGACTTCTGACAGGATGGCACAACCAGGGGTCTGGCTTCCCTCTGTGTGTGCCCCGTTAACTAACAAAACAACAACAGAAAGGACAGGAGAATGAAGAAACCACCATGAATGGTCTCCAGGGAAGACTAACAGCAAATCTGAAGAAATGAACAAGAGGACCAGATACAGAAAATAAACACCCCAGGGGAAAAACAATCAAACAAACAAAAAGAGCCCACAAAAACAAAACAAAACAAAACAAAAAAGAAGGAAGAAGAATGGATCAAGGCTGCTGACCCCAAGGGTAACTGTCCATTTGGATGGGCCTACTCTCCTGGGGAGAGGAAACAGGACATACTTAGCCTGCTACTGCTCCGAGCTCCCAATATCAGGAGTTTCCAGCCTGCTTTGAAAGGGTAACCTAACCTGGTTGGATAAGTTTAGAAACCACATTAACTCTTTCAGTAAGTAAGGATACATGGGTACTATTTAGTATATCATGTCCTTGGGTGAGGAGGGCGATAGATACTTCCATATACAAAATGGTGTAGCTTGTTCTTAGAAAGAAAATTCCATTTAGCTAGAGGGGATTTAAGCTGCTAGTATCTTTTTTTCTGTAGGGCACTTAGGTGGCACAGTGGATAAAACACTGGGCCTGGAGTCAGGAAGACCTGAGTTCAAATCTGGCTTCAAATACTTCCTAGCTGGGTGACCCTAGGCAAATCACTTCACCCTGTTTGCCTCAGTTTCTTCATCTGTAAAATGAGCTGGAGAAGAAAATAGTAAACTGCTCCAGTACCTTTGCCAAGAAAATCCCAAATGGGGCACGAAGAGTCAGAAACAGCTGAACAACAACCTTCCTTTCTAAGCTTATTTTCCATCTACTCTATATGTATCACACACACACACACACACACACACACACACACACACATTATATCCCCAATTAGAATGTGAGCTCCTTGAGGACAGGGACTGTTTGTTTTTTCTTTGTATCTCCAGAGTGCCTGGCACATAGTAAGCCCTTACTTAATAAATGTTTTTTGATTGTTTGGTCCATCTAGTCTAACCTCTTTATTTTATAGATCATAGGATCACAAATAGAGCGTGAACTGGAAGGGGCCTCAGTAGTTATCTCAATAAATCTACACATTTTACAGATGAAGAAACTGAGGCCCAGAGATGTTCAGTGATTTGGTCACTCAGCTAGTAAACATCAAATCACTGATTTCACACAGCCACTCAGAGAAGGCACTAGAAGTAAGGGGGAAACAAAAAAGGGGTACCTTGGCCTCCTACAGAAGGCAGGATCTGAGTTATTGTCTTGAAGGAATCCAGAGAAGTTTGAAGACAGAGGTAAAAAGAAGGGCATTGTGGGTATGAGGGACAGCCAGAGAAAAGGCATGGAGTTGGCAGATGGAGATGCAAGGAACAGAAGTAAGGCCAGGGTCAGTGGACTGAACAGTATACGGAGGGGAGTGAAGAGGAAGAAGACTGGAAAAGTAGGAGGCCAGGTTATAAAGGGCTTTAAAAGGCAAACAGAGGACTTTACATTCCCTCCTGGAGGTAAGTGGGAACCGCTGGAGTTTAATAATAACAGCTAGTGGTTATATAGCACTTACTATGTGCCAGGCACTATGCTAAGCACTTGACTATTATTATTTCATGTGATCCTCACAACCTTGGGTGATAGATGCAATTACTATTACCCCCATTTTTCAAATGAGGAAACTGAGGCTACGTGACTTGCCCAGTGTCACATAGCTAATAAGTACCTGAGTCTGGATTTGATCTCAGTTCTTCTTGACTCCAAGCCCAATGCTCTATCCACTGTACCACCTAGCAGTCCCCACCAGTTTATTGAGTAGGAAGGTGGCATGATCAGAACTGAGCTTTTGGAACGTCACTTTACCAGATAAGTGGAGGATAGACTGGAATGGGGAGAAATGTGAGGCAGGCTAGCACTGTAGTCCAGACGTGAGGTGATGAGGGCCTGAAGCAAGGTGATGGCAGTTTGAGAGGAGAGAAAGAAAGGCATACAAGCCATGTTGTAAAGGGAGAAAGGGAAGGACTTAACGAGAGCAAGGTGAATGAGGGCCTGCACCAAGCAGCAGCTGGTTGAGAAGAGAGAAGGGGATGCAGAGGGAAGATTTAGTGAAGGTAGAAACATCTAGAATTGGCCTCAGGTTGGATATGTGGTATGAATAGGAATGAGGAGTCTAGGATACCACTAAGGTTATGAGCCTGGGTGAGTAGGAAGATGGTGGGATGGTGGCACCTTCAATAATAATAGGAAATTAGGAAGAGAAGAGGGCTGGGGGTGGGGGTGAGGATAGAATGAATTCAGTTTTGAACACGTTGAGTTTGAGATATCTACGGGACATCCAGCATGAGACTGCCAAGAGGCAGTTGGCGATGCAAGACTAAAGGTCAGGAGAGAGGTTAGAGAGATGCACACACACACACATACACACAGATCTAAGAATCATCTACATAGAAATGATAACTGAATCTGTGGGAGCTGATGAGATCACCAAACAAAATAGTATAAAGGAAAACTAGAAAAGGGCTTGGGCCAGAGCCCTGGGGGATACCTAGGGTTAGTGGGCATAACATGGAGAAGGCTCCAGCAAAGGAGTCTGGAAGGTAGAGACAGGTTAGAGCAGAACCAAGAAAGAACAGTGTCACAAAAACATAGACCAGAAAGAGTATCCGGGAGGAGAGGGTATCAAAGAAGACAGTATCAAAGGCTGAGGCCTGAGGAAGAGGCCATTAGCTTTGGCATGCAAGAGATCTTTTATAATTTTAGAAAGGACACTTTCAGGCAACCGATGAGGTCAGAAGCCAGACTGCAGAGGATTCAGAAGAGAATGAGAGGACGAAAAGTGGAGGCACTGGCTGCAGGCTGACTTCTCAAGATGTTTAACCACAAAAGAGAAGAGAGACATGGGGTGATAGTTAGCAGGGATGGACAGATCAAGTGAGGATTTTTTAAGGATGGGGAGGACATGGGCATGCATGTAGGCAGCAGGGAAGCCACCAATAAATAAGAAAACATTGAAGATTAGTGAGAGAATGGAAATGACAGATGACTTCCCTACTGGAGAAAATGGGATGGAATGGGATCAGTTGTACACGTTTTTGTCTTGGCAAGAAGGGACACCTCTTCACGTGAGACAGGGGTGAAGGTGGAGATAGTAGGGGAAGACATCTGAGTGATACGAGATGAGAAGGAGGAGCTCTCAGGAAATTATCTCAATTCTTTTTGATATGAGAGGGTGGAGACAGAGGTGCCATGGGAGGCTCCATTATTTTATCATCCACTCCTAGGTTTCCATTGATTGATTTGGGGGTTTTTTTTAATTGATATGTATGGGGAAAAAAACAATCTTCAGCCTATATTTTAGATAAAATCTGTCAGAGATATATTTATTAATGTACAGTACGTTCTCCTACATGTGTGACTGCTCTTTCTCAGTCTCTTTCACTGGCTCATCATCCAAATCATGCCCCTTAACTGCAGGTATTCCTCAAAGCTCTTTCTAGGCATCCTGTACCTCTGTCTAGACCATCTCCCTGACCTAATCAGCTTCCATGGGTTAACTATAATGTCTATGCTGATGACTCCCAGATCTATCTATCTAACCCCAATCTCTCCCCTGAGTTTTTAGTCCCATAGCACCAATTACCTATTGGACATCCCAAACTGGATGTCATGGATGCATAACACATTCAACATGTACAAAATGGAAGTCATCATCCCCTCCCCCCAATTCTCCCCTTGTACAGATTTCGCTACTTCTATTGACGGCATCACCATCCCTCTATTCTCCCAGGTTCATAACTTTGACATCAATTCCTCATGCTCCCTCACCTCACACATGCAATCTGTTGATAAATCTTACTGTTTCTACCTCTATAACATCTCTCACATCTATCCTCTTCTCTCTTTTCACCCAGATGCCACCTTGGTTCAGGCTTTCATCAGTTTTTGTCTTGATTATTGGGATAGCCTTCAAATTGATTTCCTGGCATCTTTTCTCCCCACTTCAGTCTATCCTCCACACTGCTGCCAAGCTGATTTTCTTTAAGCACAGACCATATCACCCCTCTCCTCGGTAAATTCCAATGGCTTCCCATTATCTCCAGAATCAAATACCATTTCCTCTGTTTAGCTTTTAAAGCTTTTCACAACCTTGACCCCAACCTATATTTCCAGCCTCATTGTACATTAATCCTCCTCTCATACTCTGCTCTCTGTTTCTCACAAATAGCGCTCCATTTCCATCTCTATCCCCATCCCCTTGCCTTTTCACTGGCTGCTCCCATGCCTGGAATGCATGCTTTCATCACCTTTGCCCCACAGACTCCCTCTCTGCCTTCAATACATACCTCAAGCACCACTTACTCATGATCCCTTTCTAGGTCCCTTCAACTGCTGGAGCCTTTCTTTTCAGACTCCCTTGCAATTACCTACACCGTACTTATTTCCTTTATATTTGTTCGGTACATACTTATACATGTCCTTGTAGTCTTCCCTTTTAAGATTGCTTCATTCTTTGCACCTGTATCTCTCGTGCCTCACCGTTGTGCCTGACACCCAGTAAATGCTTCATAAATATTTGTTGAGTGACTTGTTGATTGAGATTATGGCCAACTCAGTTCCCTCCACTAATCCTAGAACCCTCTGACTCAAGGAATGTTGTCTGTTTGTCTTTCATTTTCAAAGAGGACCAATGACATCATGGAGCGATCTTGACTTGCTCGTGAATTGGATTTAAGTGAGGCAGAGTTGCACAGTGTCAGCCTCACTCTCTCTTCCAGAGTCTTCCAAGTCCAGTGGTGGAACAAAAGTCAGGATGACTGGTGATGGCCCAGGATGCAGTGGGTGACCTTGGCATTTTTGATGCCTGACCAAGCTCTAAGGACTCCTCAGCACCTGTTTCAGTCACCTTCACGGTCATAGGTACAAATGATTCTCATCTGCCCATTCTGCTGGGGAAAGTCTTCACACGCTTGAGGTACACAACTCACCAATTCCAACTCGCCAACAGGTTTGAGACCTGTGGTTACCCTCAACCTGGTTTAGCCCGACCCACTGAGATGGTCTCTCTGGCCTATGGCCAATGTGCGTGCTGCAGCTTTGTGGAACCACAGGTGAGAGCTGGGTGGCAGGTGGACACCAAAGGTGGATGAGCAGTAAGCCCTCACACCAGAGATGCTAGTCCCCCTAAATACCAAGACACCCCTGATTGGAGCAATGGTCAATTCACATTTTATAGTAATTGTGGAACAAAGATAAAGAAATTTCACAGCAATAAAAGAACAAATGGACATCTTTTCAGTATGGTTTTTAGACTATTTATTTACCAAAGGCACCAATAATTTGGGCACACCGTTGGAACACATGAACCACTCCCTCTCTTAATTTGGTTTGTCATTCTACTCCCACTCTCCAAGGTCTCCACCCTGGGCCTTTCTGACCTTCTTTCTCTGGGGCCCTCCACTCTGGCTACCTCCAGATACAGAACCTAGCAAGCTCTACTTGTCTCGGGCCCATTCCAGGTCACTCTTGGAGGTCCATTTATCTGCATTGGTTCTGGCATTGCTGTTGGGTCCCCTTGCTATTGACTGTGCAGTTCTGGGGTGGAAGAAGTTACTGTTGTTCCTCTTTGGATTTCTTGATCATTATTAGGTCTGGTAAAATGTCAGATTTTTGTTGGAGGAGGTATATGGGAGCTGAGCAGACTGCCTCTGTCCAGATAGTCTGTAGTTATTTAGTAGTTTGTACTCATTATCTTGGCCAGAAATCTCATGTTATTTCTCTTTAAGATGCTGTTAGACTCTGGAGCTGTTGGTCATTTTTTAACTGAAATTTTTAATGGTATTTAATTTAAAAATTGGTCATCAGAGCTCGTTCGATACATTCTTCAACTATGGGCTTCAAGAGTCAATGTATTCATTTTCCTTCTTCCTGTTACTGTCCAAGGCACCTTCATTCTCCCAGTTGCCCAGGCTCTAAGTCTCAGCGTCATCCTCAACTCCTCACCTGACATCACCCCACATATCCAATCTGTTACCAAATCTTGTTATTTCGACCTTCACAATATCTCTTGTGTTTGTCTTCTTCTCTCAACTCATACTTTCTGCTACCCTGGTTCTGGCCCTTATCCCGTATACTCCTGCAAAAGTTTTTTAATCAATTTACCTGCCTCAAGTCTTATCCCACTCCAATCTATCCCCACTCAGCCACTAAAGTGATTTTCCTAAAGTGGCCATGTCACTCCTCTACTCAATAGACTCTATTGGCTCCCCATTACCACCAGAATGAAATATAAAATTTCCCATTTGGCATTTAAAGCCCCTCACAACCTGGACCTCTTCCCATCCTTTCAGTTTTCTTGACACTTTACTCCACCCACCCCACCCCCCATAGTCAATGAGCCAGCAACACTGGTCTTTCTGCCATTCCTCACACATCCTCCTCCCATCTCTGTGCCTGCTATGCTTTCCCTCTTCACCTCTAAGCTGCCTCTAAGCATTTTGGTTTCCTTCAAGAGCCAGCTCAAATCCCACTTTCTGTAGGAGGCCTCTCCTGGTCCTCTCTACTGTTAATGCCTTCTCTCTGAGACTGCCTTTCATTTATTCTGTATGTATCTTTTATATCCCTAGTTATTTATGCATTGTTTCCCACATTAGAATGTCACCTCCTTGAGGACAGGGACAGTGCTTTTGGCCTTTCTTTATATTCCTAATGCTTAACCAGTGTCTGCCTTAGTTTCCTCATCTGTAAAATGGTGATGATAATAATAGTACCAACTTCTCAGTGTTTCGAGGATAAAGTGAGATAATATTTGTAAAGTGTTTTGTAAACCTTAAAGCACCATATAAATGCTAGTTGATATTATTATTACTTTTATTGTTATCATCATCATAGTTTCTGGAATATGGTAAGCATTTAATAAATGCTTGTTGATTGATTGATTGCTTTAAGGGAATCCAAGGACATTAGTATCACATTAATTCTAATGTAAGGGGAGTGAGTATTACACACACCCAGACTCAATTAATACAATAACTAACAAGGTGCTCTACACTCTGATCACCTTTATCACACCTTTATCAGGTGAGTTACAGAACCAACCAATCATCAGACATGTAAAATAGGTGTGAACAATTCCTAGCGATGGCTACTGAATCCATCAACTAAAGGCAGAAACTAGTTGCAAACAACCTAGTTAATACACTTGAGATGAAAAGTGCTTCAAAGCCATTGGATGAAATCAAATGACAAAATGTATTGAAATTTGTTGAAATAGTCATATATACCTCTGAGACTATATGTATTAGAAAAGGACATTCCAGCAGGAAGTTTTTGGCAATTTCTTTAAGAGTTAAGCTTCAGCACCGGCCCTGAAGTCTGGCGGACCTGAGTTCAAATCCAACCTCAGACCACACACTTGATACTTACTAGCTGTGTGACCCTGGGCAAGTCACTTAACCCCAATTGCCTAAAAAGAAAAAAAAAAGAAAAGAAAAGAGTTAAGCTTTAGCCGAGGTGGGGTGATGGAATGGCAACAGAAGAGCAGTGACTGATATCAACATCTGTACTGGGAGCCAAAGATAAACTAAGGACAAACCCAGGATAGGAAGCCTTGGCACTCTACAAGGACACTAACTTTTGGTGCCTAAGAGAGAGATGTACACCTAAGGGGAACTTCCTGAGGGCTCCACAGGGGGAGAAAGGACTTCCAACCACATGCATTCTCAGAGTTTGAGTTCACTTTCCCCTGGACTCTATGTATTTGTGGGAGAGCATGGCCCAGACTCTTAAAGGGAATACTGTATATCAGTTATGTTTACTATAGCATTTTGTAAATACCCCTTTCTAAAAGCAAATTAACTCTGACAGGCTGATTGATAATCAATGAGGGATGCACCAGTGTGGGGCTCAGGAGCAACATTATTAGAAGACTACCTCTATCACCTCTAGGTTAACCCTAGAATGTCCTTTGGGACCCAACTTGCCTATAGGAAGGAGAATTGAGAAAGTGAATCCAGAAAGAATTTAATTTCATTTAATTTAAATTTAATTTAGTTTTTGCAACACAAGAACCTAGTGCTGTAGGCTTCCATATTTACACATAAATATATATCATGTATATTTATATATACATAAATATGTGTGGGTACATATATAATATATATATATACATTTAAACACACACACATAAATACATGTATGTATATACATGTGTGTGTGTGTATGTGTCTCGAAATGAGGCAAAATCAGACCAAATAAAGCCAGACAAAATAAAACCAAAACCAAAAACCTCATTATGTACAACAGTTTGAAATGACCTAAAGTTTTCCTGGAATGCCCTCAACTCTAAAGGTGGCCTGAAGACAAGCTAAATAAATACAGTTAAGAAGAACTGTGAGCATAGATCTCCGCCTGCTTTTGCAGTCCTTATTTAAATGATGTATCCAACAAGCACTGACAACTAATTAATTAAATGCTGGGAAAATTTTCAGTCAAAAAAGGCAATTACACATAGTTCCCAAGAGTCTTCCAGTGTTTTAATGGAAATAATACGGTATCTGCTGGTATGGTGCCTGGCCAACAACCCCAAAGTTGGCAAATTGGTTTCCTCCTTGAGCTTCAGATTTTCCTAGGGAAATTAAGAATACTGAGTTGGTGGCTTCTTCTTCCTTCCCTGGCCCAAGGCCTCAGGGATACTAATTCTAATACTAGTCACTTCCAGCTTTCGAAGCCCCATCTCATATATTATCTCAGCCGAGGTTCACGACAGCCCCAAGAAATGGGCAGGAATGGAAGGCCTACTGGCTTATTTGCATCGAGAAGCCGGGAGGGAGTTGGTGGATAGTGGGCTGGGTTTGGATTCCAGGAGATATGGGTTCCAATTTTACCTGTAACGCTAGCTGTATGACCCTGGGCAAGTCATTTAGCACGTCTGAGCCTCCATTACCTCATAGGGTTGTCTAGATTTAGATTTAGAAGGGACCTTTAAAGGAGTACAATTCCTTTATTTAACAGATGAGAAAACTGAGGCACAGAGCAGTTAAGTGACTTGTCTTGGGTTATGTAGTTAATAAGTGTCTGAGGTGGAATTTGAACCAAAGTCTTCCTGACTCCATGTCCAGTGCCGTATCTACCACACCATTCTAAGGATCCAATGAGAAGACATATGTAAAGCACTTTGACCCTTTAAAGAACCATATAAATGTGAGGTGTTATTTCAAAAACTTAGGCTATATTTAGAATCCAGAAAACCCAGTAAAACAGAGAAATACAATCAACCTCTTGTTTTGCTGTTCAGTCATTTCCAACTCTGCATGACCCCACTTGGGGTTTTCTTAGCACAGATACTAGAGTGGTTTGTCATTTCCTTCTCCAGTTCATTTTACAGATGAGAAAACTGAGGCAAACAGGGTTAAGTGACTTGCCCAAGGTCACCCAGCTAGTAAGTATCTGAAGCCAGATTTGAAGGCAGGAAGATGAATCTTCCTGACTCCAGGCTAGACACTGCAGGCCCCCTGTACCACCTAGCTGTTTAATCTATCATAATGCTAAAGAAAATGTGTTTGAGTGATTTTTTACTTTGAAAAATAAAAGAAGAGCATTCACTAAGCTTTTACAATGTGGCTGAGTAGCACGCTAAATTCTGGGGACACAATGACAGAAACAAAACAGTCCCTGCCCTCAGAAGACTAATATTAGAATGGGGGGAGACCATGCATACAGGTGATCGGTAGCAAGGAAAGATTTCGGGGTCTGGGTGGTCCCAGGGACTGGGAGTGGAACAATGGGTAGTCCATTGACTCACCCTTTGCAGGGGCATCAATGATTTAATTACAGTCACAGGAAGGCCATAAAGTTGGATTGACGGTTTTTGTTTCTGCAACTCATTTCCCACCATCCACCCAACCAATGAATCCTCCTGTACAGGTCTGGCAAACCCGGCAGAGCTCCTGGCTCTGCCATCACACCTCCCACCCACCCACAGTCCTTCACCTCTCACCAAGAAGAGGGAAGGCTTTCCCATCTGCTCTCCTGCACCAAGGTTATAATTAATCAGTTGGTGTTGCCAGTTCCTTGTGTTTAGTAGGTATTTAATAGATGTTTGTCCCAAGTCTGGCTGCCTCTTCACGTTTTGTTTGCCTTTGCGTCACTGTAATCATTGGGTGGCTTTCACCTGATTCTCCTTGCTTCTGCCTTCAAGTGTTTCCTTGCTTCTCTGGATTCCTTACATTTGTCAGTTGATAAACATTTATTAAGTACCTACTATGCACCAGGCACTGGGCATGCACATACCACAATTTGTCTGGCCACTCCTAAATCAGTGGGCACCTATACTATTTCCCAGTTTTTGTCACTATGAATAATTTGGCATTTTTGAGACCTTTTCTTATATTTTTGACCTTCTTGAGATATATGCCCAAGAGTAGGATCACAGCGCCAAAGGCTATGAACAATTTACTGATTCTTCTCATGTAATTCCAAATTGTTTTCAGGGATCAGTCGGACCATTTGATTTGGCTGACTTAAAAAAAAATCCAACAACTGAATTTGCTGCATTGACTGCTAAGGTTGTATCAACATGTTTAGACACAGTCTTTAGTTTAAAAGCATTATAGGATTCAAAGGTGACCCAAAGGGGAACAGAAGTCTATATGACGAGTGGAAGTATGCTGTTGGGTATTCCTAACGATGACACACACAGCAAAAGGGGCACGAGGCATGGTAACATCAAGGATGTGAACGAATGACTAGAAGGGGGGGTGATAATGGAGCAAGAGTGAACAGTATGAGGGCTACACCATCGTTTATAAAATTGGGGAGGGAGGCAGTTAGGTGGTATTGTGGATAGAATGTTGGAGTTGGAATCAAGAAGACCTACATTCAAATCCTACCTCAGACACTTCCAAATTGTGTGACCTTGAAAAAGTTAATTTCTCTATGCCTCAGTTTCCTCATCTGTAAAATGGGGGATAATAATAACAGCCTCTACCTCACAGGGTTTTTGTGAGGATTACATGAGATACTATACATAAAAGGTTTCCCAACCTTAGAGGGCTACACAATGTTAGGTACTATCATTATCCTGTAGAGGGGATTTGTGGACATATTTAAAAATCATTCCTATCAGATGGGCTGCAATCTGCACAGGTGGAGAGGGTACCCATGCCAATGAGATCTCAGAGCTACTCAAATATGAAACTATTATTTAAGGGGCTAGCGAAATTTATCTTTATCATTCAATGGAACTTGGGACATTAATGGCATGACGGCCACAGTCAGAAAAATTAATTCTCCTTAGAAATGTAGCAACATACTAAGTAAGGATAGGGCAGCAATGTGTAATCTAGACATTTACTTTCAGTCTGTAGTAGTCATGACCTTGGTCTTGGCTGATGATTTCCAGCTATACAAATGACTTACACTGTGTGTTTTTAAGGACTATATTAATACCAAATGCCTTTTTAAAGGAAGGAAGCCCTCACCTCTTTCATACTATGCCTACTATGTCTACTTACGTCCTTGGGACAGTTAGGTGCCACAGTGCTGGGTCCAGACTCCAGGAGACCTGAGTTCAAATCTGGCTTCAGACACTGACTAGCTGTGTGACCCTAGGCAAGTCACTTCACCCTATTTGCTTCAGTTTCCTCATTTATAAAATGAGCTAGAGAAGGAATCAGCAAACCATGCCAGTGTCTTTGCTAATAAAACCCCAAAAGGGATCACAAAGAGTGCGAAATGACTGAACAACATTTACATCTTTGTAGGATCAGCATTGACCTTCTCCAGGTGAAACAGGCCAATGATACCTAAGCTCACAGTAATAGCTGAAATAGAAAATAAATGAAGAAAGGAGGAAAGAATAACTTTCTTTTCCTTTCAATTTAAATCTACTAAAGCAAAAGACCTTGCTTCAAATCCTTACTGCATTCTTTATGGCCAGAGTGATCTTGGATAAGTCACTTAAATCTCTTTGGGTTGCAGTTTTCCCATCTATACAATGGGAGGATTGGATTAATAACCTCCAAGATAGCTTCCAGCTCTAAACTCTATTCTTATCTAAGGCTTCCAGTCAACAAGACCTCATCTACAGTACGTGAACTACTGTAGTATCCAATGGAGTAGAGCAAGGGTGTCAAACTCAAATAGAAACAGATCCCTGAGGGTGGCAGATTGACTTTAAAAACTACAAATTAGCATTATCCATGTTGTGTTGCATTTTTATTCATTTTGTTAAACATTACCCAATTACACTTTAATCTGGTTCTGGCTCCACTCAGGACTTTTGCAGGAGCTGTGAGTTTGATGCCTCTGATGTAGACTTTTTTTGGGGGGGGTCTGTGATTTCATTGGTGTGGGAAACTCCCCATGTGAAAATTCTCTCCATCGATGCAGCTCAGCAGCTTGATCTGTAACCAGTACATAATCTTAGAGAGTTGTCTGGGGCAATGAGAAGTTGGGAGGTGCCCGTGGCAGTCGGCCAGGCTAGGGCAGAGACAGAACTTGAACCCAGTCCTCCTGACTCAGAGGCCAGCTCTCTATCCAATATGCCACCCTGCCTCTCCTTACCCTTTCATCCCTCTAAATTATATCCTCCCCTGAGCCTGGAGAGAAGATTACTGGAGAAAAAAAGGTTGGCAGAACCATTTCTAATGATCCTGGCACAGGACAGTGGTTACCTCTGCACCCTCATCTGGGGTTTGGGGGCACCTGTCATTTGCTATGGGGCGGCCATATATCAAGGGATGGCAGCTAGTCATATGTTTCAGTGCCCCTTTTTAGCTTCCTCTCTACCATTCCAATTCAGACTGCCAACAGGGAGACCACAGGGGCTGGGGATGACTGAGGACCACATGAAGAGACACAGGCCCCATGATCAGTGTTGGTCAGGAGACTCGGCATCGTGAGGAGAGCTTCAAAGCCTGAAGTGACAGAAATGGTCCACGTAGGGCCTTACCAGTCCGCGATCCTGAGAATGGGTCAAACACCATTACCCCTTATGCCTTTGCCGCCAGCAAGGGGTGGGTATGGTTAGGATTCCTCCTGGCTGCACCCAGGAGGGAAGAAAATGAGAAGGCAGCCAGGAGAGGGCTGAAGGTATATGTTTCCATGTGGGAGTGTTTGGCATAGTTTTCATTTCACTTAATTCTATGCACAATAAACTATGTGATCATAGCTTGCTAAGGCTCTGAATATTAGCCAGTGAGTGACTGAATGGATACCAAATAGGGTGAGAACTAGATGCGGACAGCAAATCCCATGATTTCATATTTTAAAATGTTTAACAATACTTCATTGCATCTCCTAGACTAATTCTGGGGCCAGAAAGAGGTGAATCAAAGTTGTTTGAAACCAGTATGGTACAGGGGAGAAAGTGATGGATTTTGAATCAGGAGACCTGGGTTCAAATCCTGCCTCTGCTCAGTAATGCCTTGTGACTTTGGGAAAGTCACTTACTCTCTCTAGGGTTCAGTTTCTTCAACTGAATGAAGGGAGGACTAAAATGAGAGGGCTGGACTAGCTGCCCTGTAAGGTCTTCTCCATCTCTAAATTTATAGTCTTTTCTTTTGGAAGGGCCTGAACTAGGTGCCTTTCTTTTGGAGGAGTGGGAAGAGGGGCACCCAGATGAAAAGCAGCTTAGGCATTAGCTTAGTGCCCTCTGGTGAGTAGACTCCTAGGAGAAGGTTATCTAATAAAATCTAGTGCATGAGCCACTAACTAGAGAGAACTAACAAGGTGACACAAGTAGAGTGCTGCCTGGTGGTCAATTCCAATATTGCATCCAGCTAATGAAATGACTTTGCTTGATCATTTAAGCGACAAAGACACACTGACTTCCTGTAGGATTAAGGATCTCAGGACCATAAATTTAGGGCTAGACAAGATCTTCAGGGTTATTATCATAGATCTCCCTCCACCTTTCATGGCTGAAGGATACACTAGGGGCCTTCCTTTCCTCCCCTCTCACTCTCTTCTAAACCCTCTGGAGTCTGGCTTTGAATCTCATCACTCAACTGAAACCATCTCCCCCCCCCCCCCCCCCCCCCGAGTTATCCAAGACCCCTAGCTTCCCAACCTAATGCCCTTTTCTCATTCCTCATTCTTCTTGATCTCTCCACAGCCTTTGATACTGCTGATCACCTTCTCTTCCTTGGATACTCTCTCCTCCCTGGGTTTTCATTACACTGTTCCCTCCTGGTTCCTCTCCTTTCCATCACACCAGACTGCTCCTTCTAAGTCTCCTTTGCTGCTTCTTCATCCATATCATCCATGTCCACTAAGGGTGGGTGTCCCCTAGGGCCCTCTGCTCTTTTTTAATTTTGCTTTCTCACTTGGTGATATCATCAGCTCCCATGGATTCCACCATCATCTCTATGCTGATGGTCTTATATCCAGCTCAAGTTTCTCTCCTGAGCTACAGTCATAAATCATCAATGGCCTATTGCTCACAAACTGCATGTCTCAAAATGCATCTCAAACTCAACATGACCAAAACAAAACTTATCATGTTCCCTTCCAACCCAAATCTAACTCAAACTTCCCTGTTATTATTGAGGGCACTACCCCCAACACCATCCTGGCCTCCTCCCACTTGCCTAGGCTCATAACTTCAGTGCCATCCTCACCTCCTCACTCACAGTCACCCAACAGAACTAACCTGGTGCAAATCTTATCATTTCTCTGTCATTGATATCCCATGCTCTCCACTCACAGCTACCATCCTAGTTCAGGCCCTTGTCACCTATTACTTGGATTCTTACAATAGCCTTCTGCCTTACCTCAAGCCTCTCCTCAGACAAATATATTCTCCACTCAGGTGTTAAAGGGGTTCTCTTAAAGTACAAGTGTGACCATGTCACTGCCCTACTCAATAAACTCCAGGGGCTCCCTCTAATCACCAGGATCAAACATAAATATTCTCTTTGGCATTTTAAACCCTTCATAACATGATCCCTTCACACCTTTCTAGCCTATATCTGAATCTCTCTACGCCACCCCTATCTCTGTGCTGACCCCCAACTGCCTCAGGTATCTCAAACGCTATGGCCAGTGTGCATCTTAAACCAGGTCTGCACAACATACGTTCTGTGGGCGCTTGGTCCGCCAAAGGATTTTGGGTGGCTGTTATGTGACCTGCAGCAACCTGTGAAATCCTTTGGCGGACGGACCAAGTGCCCACAGACTGTATGTTGTGCAGGCCTGTCTTAAATTCACTATGTCCAAAACAGAACTCATAAGCTTTCTCCCTAAACTCTCCCTGACTCCTACCTTCCCTGTCACCATCCTCCCAGTCCCTTGGGCTTGAAACCTAGAAGTTACCTACACATCCTCACTATCTTTCACCACTCGCTGCCCCCCCCATATACAAGCTGTTGTCAAGGCCTGTCAATTTCATTTTTGTAACATCTCTCCAATAAGTCCCCTTCCCTCCTCAGACACTGCCGCCACTCTAGGACAAGCTTTCATCGCCTCACACCTGGACGGTCGAGATAGCCTTCTGGTGGATCTATCTGCCTTAATTAAGTCTCTCCTCACTCCAGTCCAGCCTCCTCCATTCAGTCACCAAAGTGACTTTCCTAAAGTGCAGGTTGGATTATGCGTCACTACACACACACACACACACACACACACACACACACACTCAACTCTAGTGGCTCCTTATCAACTCCCAGATCAAATACAAAATCTTCTCGGCGACATTCAAAGTCTTTCTAAACTAGCACTTCCTACTTTTCTAGTCTTCTTATACCTTACTCCCCAACAGGTACCCTTTGATCCAGTGACACTGTCCTCTGCTGTCTCATGAACAAGACTGGCCATGTCTTGGATCTAGGCATTTTCTCTGGCTGGCCCCCATGCTGGGAATGCTTTCCCTCTTCATCTCAGGCTCCTGGCTTACTTTTAAGTCCCAATTCAAATTCTCTCTTCTAAAAGAAGCCTTTCCCGACCCCTCTTAATTCTAGTGCTTTCCCTTTGCTCATTTTTTCCTGTTTATCCCATATATAGCTTGTTTGTATATATTTGTTTACTTGTTTCCATCATTCAGCTCCTTGAGGGCAGGTACTATCTTTTGCCTCTCTTTGTGTCCCCAGCACTTAGCATAGTGCTTGACATTTTGTAGGTGCTTAATAAATGTTTATCGATTGTTTCATTGTTTGCTCCCTTCTCATAGGATAAAAGGATCATAGATTCAGAGCCAGAAGGGACCTTGGAGGCTCATTTTACAGAGGATGAAACTCAGGCACTGAGGTTAAGGGACTTTCCTAGGGTCACACAGCTAGTGTGTGTCTTAGGGGAGATTTGAACCCTGGTCTTCCTGACTCCAAGGCCAGTGCTTCTAAACTTAGTGTAGATGCCATTTTCCCAAAACAAGAAAATATACTCAGTTCTTTTCCACTGCATTAGAAAGCAAATATCGAATAGGAAAAAAATCATTGAGGTGCAAACTATGTGAAAAGCACTGTACTGGGTGCTAGGGATATAGAGATGAAATGAGACAGAGTACTTGCCCTCCAGAAGCTCCCACTCTGGTAGTATGCATTCAGCTTGAGGAATCTTTAGGTTGAAATAGTCAAGCATAGTAGTGTCATTTATCTACATAATGCAAATGTTGTTACAACAAATACCTCGTGTAAAGGTCAAATTAAAAAGGATAAACACAAAAGGTAGTTTTTTTCAACTAAAGATGGAGTCTCAGTGCATCATACAATCCAAAATTTTTCTGATCAAACTGACTGTATCTCTGCTGGTGTTGACATATGGTTAACAAACTAGGGGAGGAAGTCTATGTTTGTATGAGATAAGGCTCAAAGTCAAAGAGTAGGGGAAAAGTCAGGCAGAGAAAATTTTATAATGGATTCTGGGCTATAGATAGGAATTATAATGAAATATACATTTAATAGCTAAAATCTAATCATTTATATTAAATAGAGTTCTACCTACCAGGTTTGGAACCTTTGAAACTCTTTACTAGTAAATGGTGACACCTACTGGCAAACGACGTGTAGCCAGATGAGGTCATTAACCAATAGTTTTCCATCTGAAGGTTATGCTCTAGCAAATGGAAGAAGAGAATGGAGACAATTATTGGAGTGCTTCAAGGCCTAATCATCACTTTCCCTTTTAGACAAAAAAATGGGTTACTCAGACGAAAGTTCCCGTCTCCCCCAGTTTTCAAGTAGTAGAAACATGCTTGCATTTATTGGGATTGTGGGTAAAAGTATGCAGTTTGGCCAGACCGGCAAGAAAGATGGCTCCATATTGAATAAAAGAGAACGAAAATAGAATGAATTTCTTTTAGAGACTAACAAAACTGAATGGATTTAGAGGAGAGGAGGAGACTCAAAACCATGGGACTGATCCATTGTTGATAGAGCCATGAAAAGATCTAACCATCTGAGAGTTTGATTTGGGATGATGCAAGAAGGGTGGCTAGTCTAGTTCATTTGCTTTGACCTTGAAATCCCACTACTGGGCCGTTCATTCCCTAAGAAAGTCAAAGATAGCAGCAAAGGTCTAACATGTATCAAGATATTCATAACAGCACTCTTGTGGTAGCAAAGAATTGGAAACAAAGCAGGGGCCCACTTATTAGAGAATGGCTGAAAAAAAATTATATCAATGTAATGGAATATTGTTATATGTGATAAATGGGAGGAATTTTGAGAAAAGTGGGAAGATTTATTTTATCAACTGATTCAAAGTGAAGACCCAAGAGAATAAAGCACATAGAGACTGCAACAATGTAAACGAAAAGATCTCTAAAAGGAAATTGAACTCTTGGTAATGAAAAAACACATGAAGACCCTAGAGAAGAGATAACAAAGAATACTCTCCTCCTCATGGAAGATAAGTGGTGAACATACTAGACAGAATACCCATACATTGTCTGAAACAGTCTTTGTATCAGACACTTTGGCTTAGATGCTTTTCTTTGTGACAAGGGAAGCTTAAGTCCAGGGAGTGGGGTTGGGAAATGAATCTGATAGAAAGATGAAAGACTCCAATAAAGCATAATTCTTAAAAGGCACCTAAGAATGGTTGAAGGAACCAGGGATATTTACCTTAAAGAAAAAAGAAGAGAAAACAGGGAGAAGGTGAAGGGAGATATGATAGTTGTCTTCAAATATTTGAGAGACTTATCTGGAAAAGGGATTAGATTTATTGGTGACTCCAGAGGGCAGTCAGTCACTCAACAAACATTTATTAAGCATTTGCTATGTACCAAGCACTATGCTAAGCACTAGGGATACAAAGAAAGCTAAAATATAGTCCCTGCCCTCGAAGAGTTCACAATCTAACAGGGGGAGACAAGATGCAAACAACTATGTACAAACAAGCTATCTACAGGATAAATGAGAAATAACCAACAGAGGGAAGGCACTTGAATTAAGAGAGAATGGAAAAGGCTTCCTATAGAAGGTGGGATTTTAGCTGGGATTTGAAGGAAGCCAGGAGACAGAACAAGGACCAATGGGTTGAAGATGGAGGGAGGTAGTTTGCTGTCTAGTACTGTATAAGATAAAACTTTCCAAAATTTCGAGGTATAAAAAAGGATGTCCAATACACTGTAGGTGGCGCTATGTATTGATCCAGCCACTTTAGAAAGTAATTTGGAACTATGTCCTCAAAGTTATTAAACTATGACCAAATCATAGGCCTGTGCCCCCCCAAAATCAAAGAAAGACGCACAGGGACATAAATATTTGTAGCAGCTCTTTTTGTAGTGGCAAAGAAGTGGAAACCAAAGGACTGACCTTCAGTTGGGGTATGGCTCAACAAATTATATATGTGAATGTAATGGAATACTGTTGTGTCATAAGAAATTATGAAAGGAACAGTTTCCAAGAAACCTGGGAAAACTTGTATGAACTGATACCGTGGGAAGTGAGCAGAACCAGGAGACTCATTTATATAATAACAACAACATTGTAAAGACAAATAATTTTGAAAGATGATCAATACAATGACCACCCACAATTCCAGGGGACCGATCATGCTCCTCAAATCCTGACAGAGAGATGACAGATGAGACACATATTTCTGGACATGGCCAACACGGGAATTTGTTTTGCTTGACCATGCATTTATTGCAAGGGTTTTGATTTTCTTTTTTCCCCAGGGAGGAAAGGAGGAGTGAGGGAGAGAAAACATGTTTATTGATTGAAAAACAAATTTTAAATAGATGTACAGTGTGCTTGTCACTGAAAATGCTCAAGTGAATGCTGGATGACCCAAGGTGAGAGATGTTACAGAGGTGAGACCTGCTCAGGGTAAAGCGTCACACTAGATGACCTTTGAGATCCTTTCTGAACCTAGGCTCCTAGGATCCCATCTGTTCACTAGAAATAATGCCACTGGGGCAGCTAGGTGGTGCAGTGGATAGAGCACCAGCCCTGGATTAAGGAGGACCTGAGTTCAAATGTGGCCTCAGACACATAACACTTACTAGCTGTATGACCTTGGGCAAGTCACTTAACCCCACAGCCTAACCACCCCTCCGCCAAAAAAAAAAGAAATAATACCACCCCTCCAGATGACCTTATAGGTTTTGTATGAGAATCTTTCCAGGCTTTAGTCTTCCTCATCTATAAAATGAGCACATTGGGCTAAATGGTCTCTAAAGCTCCTTCTTCACTCTAAATCGAAGATTCTAATATCTCATGAGACATTGGACAAGAGCCAACAACAATGTGATATTAATGCAAAGCATTATTATGAAATTCAGTAAGTATTTACTAAGCACTGACTGTATGCAGAGCGTCGTGCTAGGGACCAGAGGAGGCATGGATTGTAAGTAATAATAGCTAAAATTTGTGTAGCATTTTAAAGTTTGCAAAGCTCTTCACAAATATTTTCTCATTTTATACTCACAACAACCCGGGAGGTAGTTGCTATTACCAACCCCTTTTTACAGATGAGGAAACTAAGTCTGAGAGAGGTTCAAGGACTTGCTCAGAGTTACACAGCTACTCAGTGTCTGAGGCCAAATTTGAACTCAGATCTTCCTGAGTCCAGGTCCAGTGTTTTATCCATTGAGCCACCTAGATAAGAACTATCCTGGCCCTCATGGGCCTTATATTCTAATAGGGGGATATGACCTATACATAGATAAGAACTATCTTGGCCCTCATGGGGCTTACATTCTAATAGGGGGATATGACCTATACATAGATTAGAACCATCCTGGCCCTCATGGGGCTTACATTCTAATAGGGGAATATGACCTATACATAGATAAGTCTCCTATAAATATTTCAGGATTTGTGGCTTTACAGGCACAAGCATTCCTTCCACAGACGCAAATTATTCCTCCTCTGGCATTGGCATTGGCATTGGCATTAGCATTGGCATTGGCAAGCAAGCTTTATGACATACTTCCTGTATCTGAAAAAATTCAACAGTCCGCCGTCAACCTGGTGATAAGCCTCTGAAGTTTAGCTAGGTTGGTCTTTGGACAACAGATACCTAACCCACTATTGAGAGGAAAAGAACAAGACCACCTGCACCCCAGCAGGACCTGTGCTGAACTCAGACCCAGGCCTGGCCACCAAGCAACACCCCCCGCCAGCTAGGGTTCATCACACTCCAGCCCCAAAGCTTTGCCTCGCTCCACCAGTCACCCAGATGACACAACAGACCCAGATCTGACCTAGTTCTTTTAGCACTACCCCTTGATATGGTAAGCTTCTCTCCCCATATTCTAACTACTATATTACCCCTATGGCTTCTTTTGTTTCTCTCCCTAGCGTCATAATAATTCATCAGCTTCCATTTAAGAGAAAACAGTTCCCTGCCCCCTCACCATATGCTCTCATCCCTATAGCCACATCAGCTGACCCCTCTCATGTCCTAATACTCACCTCTTCCACTGTGCCCTCTGGAGTTCCTGCTTCAAAGCAAACAAACGCCTCTTTCATCCTGGACTTCTTTCTCTTGCCCTTTTTCCATCTATTAAGCTATGACCTGGTTCCCCTCAGATAACACTGTATCTCCAGCTACTCTCTCCAGCACTGGCTATACCTTCTTTCATGCCCCCATCACACTGATCTGAAAAAGAAAGTCACAGTACTCCTTGCTCCCCATTATCACATCTACATCTTCATTTAGAACCATTTCCTCTTGTAGAGTTCACAAAATTTACAATTTTTCTTGGTGTGCCAACTCTATGCCTGTTGACTGTAGTATGCCAGCCCCCGGGGCATTTTCCTTCTTTCCTCCAGGAGTTCAGCACCATGTTCCTCTCCTCTCCAACTCATACCCTTATACTGGGAGACTTTCAATAGCCCCTTACACACTCATTCAAATTCTCCGATGTCCCATTTCCTCAGCCTCCCTAAGTTCCATGACCTGCTCCCTCATTCTACCTTAACCACACGCAGAGACAGATGGCCACACACTTGATTTTGTCATTACCCGGAAGTGCTCCATTTCCCTATTTAGAAACTCTTGCATGCCTCTATCTGACCATAATTCCCCCTTTCTATCATTTCCCCGTTTCCCTGGACTTCATTCCTCCTAAACCTATTCTTCACCTTCAATGAAATCTCAAATCACTCTGCTCAATAGTTTCTCAGGCCATTACCCCCATTTGATTTCACATTCCTCCTTCTCCAACCTCAACCCATTAGCTACTGAGCCATTTCAATTCAACACTATCTTCTTCTCTCAAATCCTTTGCCCCCTTGTCCTGTCACCACTCATCTCTTGCCAATTTCAGCCCCAGATTATTCCCACCATTCACTTTCTCCACTCTTACTCACAACCACACAAAGGTGGAGCAAGTCTCACAACTGTGATGACTAGATGTTCTCAGTCATTTCCAACTCTTTGTGACCCCATTTGGGGTTTTCTCAGCAAAGATACTGGAGCAGTTTGCCATTTCCTTCTCCAGCTCATTTTACAGATGAGGAAACTGAGGCAAACAGGGTGAAGTGACTTGCCCAGGATCACACAGCTAGTAAGTGCCTGAGGCTGGATTTGAGCTCAGGTCTTTCTGACTCCAGACCTGGTGTTCTATTCACTGTGCCACTGAGCAGCTGACTAGATATATTACCAATTTATGTTCTTAACTCAACTGGGCCCTCACTTCAGCAAAGCTGTCCTTTCATTCTTCCCTAATTAATTTCCTATTGCACTTCCCTCAGAAGCTATTCCAAACCTCTTACCTCCTAAATTCCCCAGCACTCCCTCCTCCCTTCCTCTTTCTGATGAAGACCTCATCCTCTCACTTTACCAAAAAAATTGAGGCCACTCAACATGTGCTCCCTCTCCTCTCATTCTCTTCATCTCAAACCCCCTTACCATCATCTGCTATCCTGTTTTCCTTCCTCTCAATCTCTTCTTCCCAAAGTCAACCCCTTCTTACAAGCCCTTGATCTCATCCTTTTATTCATCTCTAGCACATTGTATCCGCAGTCATACATGGCTGTCCCAAATCTTCATCTTCTCTTTTTCAACTGGTTCCATCCCTACTGCCTTCAAATATGCCCAAGCTTTCCCCATCCTTAAAAGAAACCTTCACTACACCATACCATATTCTCAAACTTTGTCCTATATCTCTCCTCCCCTTCTCAGCCAAACTCCTTGAAAAAGTGCTTTACATTTGCTACCTCCTCTCAGTCTTTTCTAAACCCTCTGTAATCTGTATTTCAACCTCATCATTCAACTGAAACTATTCTCTTCAAAGTTTACAATGATCCCTTAATTTCTAAATCTGATGGTGTGTTCTCAGCCTTCATCCTTCCATACAAATCCACTGCATTTACTATTGTTGACCACCTCGTCCTCCTAGCAGCCCTCTCCTCTTTGGATTGTCATAACATTACTCTTTCCTGATTTACATCTTACCTGTCTGAACTCTCCTTCCTCGTTTCCTTCAAGGACTCAATATGCCCCTAACCAAGCGGTATTCCCTAAGGTTCTATCCTGAGCCCCTTTCCTTTCTCACTCAACACCAGGGGCTCTTAGCTTTTTGTTGCTGTTGTCATTCAATCGTGTCCAATTCTTCATGACCTCATGGACCGCAGCACACCAGGCCTTTCTCTCAAACTCCACTATCTCTTAAAGTCTGTCCAAGCTCATGTTCATTGCTCCCCTGATACTATCTGTCCATCTCATCCTACACCGTCTCTTTCTCCTTTTGCCTTCAGGCTTTCCCAACATTATGATCTTTTCCAATGAGTCCCATCTTCTCATTAAGAGGCCAAAGTATTTAGGCTTCAGTTTCAGTATTTGACCTTCCAGTGAATAGCCTGAATTAATTTCTTTAAGTATTGACTGATGGAACTCTCGAAAGTCTTCTCCAGCACCACAATTTGGAAGCACTGATTCTGCGTTGCTCAGCTTTCCTTATAGTCCAACTCCCACAGCCATACATTGCTACTGGAAAAACCATAGCTTTGACTACGGACCTTTGTCTGCAAGGTGATATCTCCACTTTTTAGTCTGCTGTCCAGATTCACCGTAGCTTTCCTTCCAAAGAGCAAGTGTCTTAATTTCATGGCTGCAGTCACTGTCTGCAGTGATCCTTGAATATAAAATCTGATGCTGCTTCCATTTCTTCTCCCTCTATTTGCCAGGAAGTGATTGCTAAAATCTTAGGTTTTTTGACGCTAAGCTTCAGCCAGCTTTTTATTTTATTTTTTTAGTGAGACAATTGGGGTTAAGTGACTTGCCCAGGGTCACATAGCTAGTAAGTGTCA
The DNA here is from genome assembly GCF_900497805.2 of Vombatus ursinus. NCBI lineage: Eukaryota > Metazoa > Chordata > Mammalia > Diprotodontia > Vombatidae > Vombatus > Vombatus ursinus. Next base: position 3,943,110 of record NW_020944469.1, on the reverse strand, counting down.
AGTGTCTGAGGTAGAATTTGAACTCAGGTCCTCTTGACTCCAAGGCCAGAGCTCTATCCACTGCACCACCTAGCTGCCCCTCAAACCAGCTTTTGCACTCTCCTCTTTCACCCTCATCAAGAGACTTCTTAATTCTTCCTCACTTTCTGCCATCAGAGTGGTATCGTCTGCACATCTGAGATGGTTGATATTTCTCCCAGCAACCTTAATTCCAGCTTTTGAATCATCCAGCCTGGTATTTTGCAGGATGTACTTTGCATATAAATTAAATAAATAAGGTCACAATACACAGCCTTGTTGTACTCATTTTCCAGTCTTGAAATAATCACTTGTTCCATGTTTGGTTCTAACTGTTGGGTATCTCTGGTCATATGAAAAATGCTCTAAATCACTACTGATTATTGTTCTTGGTCAGCCATTTTTCAGTCATGTCTGACTTTTGTGACTCCATTTGGGGTTTTCTTGGCAAAGATACTGGAGTGGTTTGCCATTTCCTTCTCTGGTTCATTTTACAGATTAGGAACTAAGCCAAACAATGTTAAGTGACTCACCCAGGGTCACACAGCTAGGAAGTGTCTGAGGCCAGATTTGAACTCAGGAAGACAAGTCTTCTTGATTCTAGGCCCAACACTCTATCCACTGAACCACCTAGCTGCCCCACTATTGATTAGAGAAATATAAATTAAAACAACTCTGGGGTACTACCTCATACTTATCAGAAATGACAAATGCTGGAAGAGTTGTGGGAAAATAGGTATACTAATAAACTGTTGGTGGAGTTGTGAACTGATCCAACCATTCTGGAGAGATTGAAACTATGCCCAAATGGCTATAAAACTATGACTCAGCAATACCACTACTAGGTCTGTACTCCAAAGAGATCAAAGGAAAAGGATCTATATGTATAAAAATATTTATAGCAGTTATTTTTGTGTTGGCAAAGAATTGGAAATTGAGGGGATGCTCATCAGTTGGGGAATGGCTGAAGAAGTTGTGGCATATGATTATGATGGAATGCCATTGTGCTATAAGAAATGAAAAGGGGGTAGTTTTAGAAAAAGAAAAACCATGGCAAGACTTGTATGAACTGATGCAAAGTGAAGTGAGAAGAACTGGGAGATCATTGTGCGCAGTAATAGCAATGCTGTAATGATGATCAAAAGTGAAACATTTGTCTGCCTTGATGATCAAGACAATGATCCAAGACATTTCTAAAAGGCTCATGATGAAAAAATTCTATCCACCTCCAGAGAGAGAACTGATGAGTTCTGAGTGAAAATTGAATTACAGTTTTCTCACTTTCTTCATTTTTTGTTGCTTTTTTGTGATATGGCTAATATGGAGACATGTTTTGCATGATTTCACATGTATAATTAATTGATATCATTTTGCTTGCCTTCTCAGTGGGTGGGGGAGGGGTGAGAAGGAGAGAATTTGGAATTCAATTAAAAAAAACCAAGAATATTAAAAATAAATAAAGAATATTTTTTAAAAAAATTTTTAATTACTGTGAGAAGGGGAACAGAGGCTTTACCAGACTGACAAAGGGGCCCATGACACAAAAAAAGCTAAGAACCCCTGTTCTCTACCCTCTCTCTCTGTAACTTCATTAATTCCCATGGGATTAACTAAAATCTCTATGCAGATGACTCTCCTCTCTACACATTTAACCTCATTCTTTCCCCTGGGCTTCAATCCTCTATCTCCAATTACCTATTAAACATTTCAAAGTGCATTACTAGAAACATCAGAAACTCAGCACATCTAAAACCAATCTCATTATCTATCTTTCCCCTGAACCCTCCTTTCTTCCAAGTTTCCTTATTTCGACTGAAGGCATCTGTATCCTTCCAGTGTCTCCCATTCATAACCACAACACGGCGTTATCCTGGACTCCTTCCTTGCCCTCACCTCACATAGCCAATCACTTGCCAAATGTTACCATTCCTTCCTTCCCAAAATGTCTCCCATGTGAGCCCTTCCCTCCACTCCCACAGCTGCCACCTTAGTTTAAGCCTTCATCTGCTCTCCCCTAGTTCATTTAAACAGCATCCTACTTGATCTCCCTGCCTCTAGTCTCTCTTCCCTCCAACCTATCCCACACGCTGCTGCCAAAGTCATTTTCCTTGAGCTCAGATCTGATCATGTGACTCCTACTCCACCAACTCTAGTGCTTTCCTCTAGCCTCTAGAATCAAATATAAACTCTTCCACGTAGCTTTTAGAGCTCTTCACAATCCATCTCTTGTCTACCTTTTAAGACTGACTGTGCCGAGAACACTCTATACTGCAGAGAAACTGACATACTCACTGCTCCCATCCACGCCATTCCATCTCCTTCCTGTAGGCCTTTTCATTGACTATCCTCCATGCTTAGCATACACTCCTTCCTTACCTCGGGATCCCAGAGTTCCTATTGTCCTTGATGTTTTTACATGCAATTTACAAATTACATCTTGAAGATGAATCTCAGGCACCATCTTCTGCTTGAAGCCTTTCCTGATTCTGCTTAAGTATCAGTGTCCTTCCCAAACTAACTTGTATTTAACGGCTTTGTATATGTAGCGATATATACACACACAGATGTGTTTATTAACTTTATGCTGCATGTGTTTTCTAGGTCCTTGTTGTCTCTCCCATAAGAATGAGTGTGGAGATTGATTCATTCTTTGGACTTACATCCCCAGTATCTAGCATGGTGTCTGATACATAGCAAGCACTTAATAAATACTTGTTGATTGGCTGACTAATTGAATGGTGTGCCCAACTGAAAGCCTGTCCAGCTTGGAAAGCTCTTCAAGAGCTCGAGCTTCTTTGGAATGGTCTTTGAGGTCTCAAAGAAGGACATTACTGAAAGACAGAGAACTAGAATGCAGGACAAGGCCATCAGAGCACATACAGCAAAGGGCTTTGGGGGATGGGGGGAGTGTACTCTCAGTGAGGAAAAAATCCTTACTGACTGGGAAAATCAGATTCCCTAGAGGGAATCTAATGCAGTTGGTACAGTTGCGGGGAGAGGGTACAGCTAGGTGGTGCAGTGGATAGAGCACCGGCACTAGAGTCAGGAAGACTCATCTACTAGGTTCAAATCCGGCCTTAGACATCCTGGACAAGTCACTTCACCCTTGTCTCAGTCTCTGCATCTGTAAAATGAGCTGGCGAGGGAAATGGCAAAACCACTCTAGAATCTCTGCCAAGAAAACCCCAAATGGGGTCACAGAGAGTCAGATGTGACTGAACAATTGAACAACAAAAAGAGGCAATCCTCCTTCACGTGGCTATTGTGCCAAAAAGCTCATAAACTAACCTGAACTCTTCTTGCTCCTTGCTAAATGCATGTGTTGAATCTCTTGAATTTGGTAGTGAAGGTGGACATTCCCCCAAACTCTCCCTCTTTTGCACTCCTATAGTACCTGAAGATGACTCACAGGCATGTTGTGAAGATTAAATGAGAGCACATTGGGAAAATGCTTCGGAACTTAAAGCACTAACTAAATAGTCGCTACTGTTAGTAGCGTATGATCATAGACTATTAGAGCTTAAACGGCCCTTTGAGATTATCTAGTCCAATTTACTTCTTTAACAGCTGAGAAAACTAAAGGATGTGAAGCGGCAGAGCTGGAATTTGTGCCCGGGTCTTCTGCCCCCTGAGGAGATGCTCTCTCCACAGCACCACCACTTCCCATAGTTTTGCCTTGGGTTGGAAATCTATCCATCTATCCATTTATCCATCCATCCATCCATCCATCCATCCATCCATCTATCTATCTATCTATCTATCTATCTATCTATCTATCTATCTATC